>NW_012123820.1:8462517-8579973 GCF_000951035.1 Colobus angolensis palliatus | reverse complement strand
TCTAGAAATGCTATTCAATTAATTCTTTCTACCCAATGACTATAATTATCATTGATCTCATTGACCAGAGGAAAAGTTATGGACCAGAGTTAACATATATCTTGCCTATATACTCTGGGCAAAATCCTCCAGGATCACACCTGTAGTTGAACACTTTTTTTTTTTTTTTTAATTCCAGAAAGGTAAAATAACTTTCATGAACAATAGCGAGACATTTCAGTGAGTGTGTAAGAAAGGACTTGTTACCAGATTTGAGCTTGTTTTACGTGACTTGGGGGAACATTTAAAGAAATGTGACTTTACTATGAATAGCATACTGTCATGAATTAAGTACAATTTTTTGAACATCTTAATTGAGTTTATCTAGAAGCAAAGGCTAAGCAAAATGAACACAATAATTCAAAAAGGAGAAGCTGTAACATACTAACCAGAATAAGGAGCATGGTGAGTCACTTTTATGACTTAGGTATGTGATTCACAATTTTGTCTGTGTTCAGACATGACTATAGCGTGGTCTTTGTTTGTTTGTTCCAATCTATCACACTCACAGAATGGCCTTGTCTAATGTTGATGCTCTGATAAATTGTGTTCAGCAGGACCTCGAGCTCTACCTGTGAGCACCAGGTCAGCTCCTTGATATCTGCAGTGGTTTTTGTTCTGTGGTATTGATTTCCTGTGCTGCCATAGCAAATTATCACAAAATTAGTGGCATAAAATAGAAAATTGTTTTTCATTTATGTAGGTCAGGAGTCCAATACAAGTCAAAATAAAGGTGTCAGCAGGGCTGCTTTTCCGTCTGTAGTCTCTAGGAGAGAATTTGTCTCCTTGAATTTTCTAGCTTGTAAAGGTCAGCTACATGTCTGGATTCTTCTTCTTTCCTCCATCTTTAAAGCCAATAACAGCAGGTCAAGTCCTACTCACATCCCACCACTCTGACCTCTGCTAACTCCTCCCACTTTCATAGATACTTCTGATGACAGTAGGCTAACCCAGATAATACAGGCGAATCTTGCCATACCCAGGTTCTTAAACGTAATATCTCTGCAAGGTCTTCACCGTCATGTAAGATAATGTATCCACAGGTTCTGGGGGTTAGGACATGTACATCTTTGGGGAGCGATTATTCTGCTTACCATATTATCTCACTCTGATGCATAAGACTGTTTGAAATAAACAATATACAAGTTGAAAGAGTTCACAAAAAGAAAAATCCAAATCAAGGGGCCTTGGTTTGGCTGATGAAGTGGTTCAGCAATGTCACAGACACAGGTTCTTTTCGTCTCTCAGACTTCTTGTCCACTTTATCTTTATCTTCTTATCAATGTTCTCTGGGCTTCCGGTACCAATCCAGAGAACACCTTTCCTAGCTGTCAGTTAAAACATGAGCTTCCGGTACCAATCTAGAGAACACCTTTCCTACTTGTCAATTAAAAAATGAGCAAAGACTGGCTCCCAGTGACTCTCTCTTAACTGTGGGAAACTGTTGCTCCAAATTTTCCAGCAAACCACTTCTGAGTTGATCGTTTCAAATCACCAAGACCTGCTCACTTTGAATTAATGATTGTCAAGAAGGATGATCTGACTCTTTACACATATCAGCAAGGGTGGAGTGGGAAGTCATTTCAATTTTCCTTATCAGATAAGGCACTTGGCAACCTTTACTGGAGCTAAATAAGGAATTAAAATTATAAAAAATACAAGAGTTCTGTTGTTTGGAGTGTAAGTCAGATGTGGCCAAACACAGGATTACTACTGATCAGAATATATCTTAGTGAATGGTCACAATAAAGTAATGTCAGAACCTAGGTAGGTTTTAAAAATTAAAGACATACATAACAAATACCCAGCTTGGTGTAAAGAAACTGGGACTATTAATGAGTAATTAATGGAATACTTAAGAACTAGAAGTCATAAGTATTAATAGGCAGGACAAACAGTTTAAGTCAATAGACTCGTAGTCAATAAGAAGAGACATGGGCATTGAATAGTCAGAGGCAAAGCTGTAACAGCAATAAGACTTGATAAGTGAGACTATCTTATTTCTTAGTCCGGTGCCTGGCACACAGAAATTGCTTAATAAATATTCTCAGGTCTAATGTAATTAATAGACTTTAACATAAGAACTTGTATTAAGGTTCACTTAGAGGGACAGAACTAATAGGATATATGGGGCTTTATTAAGTATTAACTTACATGGTCTCAAGGTCCCACAATATGCTGTCTGCAAGCTGAGGAGGGGGGAGAGTCAGTCCGCGTCTCAAAACTGAGGAAGCTGGAGTTCAGTGTCCGAGGGCGGGAAACATCCAGCACGGGAGAAAGGTACAGGCGGGAGGCCAGGCCCATCTCATCACTTCATGTTTTTCTGCCTGCTTTCTACTGGCTGGTGGCTGATTAGATGGTGCCCACCCAAAAGTTGGGTCTGTCTTCCCCAGCACACTGACTCAAATGTTAATCTCCTTTGGCAACACCCTCACGGGCATGCCCAGGATAAATATTGCATCCTTCAATCCAATCAAGTGGACACTCAGTATTAATCACAGAACTTACTCTGAAGTGCTGCTAAGCTGGAATGTTGAGCTGAGATAAGATAAATGAGATCACCTGTAACTTGTAAGCTATGAGGCTTATTATGCTCTGAAGCAAGAATGAGGAGAGACAGTTCAGGTAGCACAAATTGATAGTACTTTCTCTCAAACTCAGCAGGAAATAAGAGCTTGTTTCTGTATGTTTTTAGTTCAACTATTATACTTTAGTTTGCATTTTTTGCTGAAAAGAAGAAAGAAATGAGAACAACACACTAAAGAGAATTCCAGTTTCTGGTCCAGCATGTAAGGAGCTTAGAAGTCACCACCCCATGCTAACAACAAGTGAAAAGCCGAACAAATAGAAAAATCAACACCTCTTCTTAGATTCATCAGGTAAGTGAGGTCGTAGGCCAAACCACTGCTCCTAAAGCTGGAGAGACAGGTAGATAGAGAAAATCACAACTTGGTGAGCAGAAACCCCTGCATGAACAACTACCTGGGTGGACAGGAAAACCTGAACTAGTGATTGACCATTTATTGTAGACTCACTGTGGATAAACCCAAGAGTTAAAAACTCCAGGGGCACCCCGTTATGAGAGATCTCCTACACTTCTGTGAGTTTTACCTCTGGGAGCTCTACCAGGTTCTCACAGTAAATATTGGAGAAGAATCCCCTTCATACTTCCAGCACAAAGAGGGGAAAAATGTAACCATTGAAATATACCAGAGTATCCTGGTTTTCTTAACAAAGCCTGCCCTCAGGAAATAGTTTCTTACTAGAGCTCAAACTACTGGGGTTTTACCAGAGCCTAATCAGCCTGTAGAAAAATAAATATCCAACACTAGCCCTCTCTAGTTATTCTGTACTACCTTATAGGGGATAAAAAGTAAAGAAAGAACTGAAAACTGCTTGTAAAAGACTGACACCTAATCATGACTTTAGAACATTTTCCCTCTCTACCCCTTACCACTACATTACTAAAGGCCTATTTACGACATTCCTTTTATTCGGTTCCTTTAACCAAGTATATTATGTCCCCTTTCAAAAAAAAATAATAATTGCAAGGAATATTAAAAGGCAAAAAAAAAATTTTTTTAACTGACATAGCAAATACGAATGCTAGACATAGATCTATCAGGATACTGGAATTATTAGACCATGAGTTTAAAACAACTTTCATATGTTAAGAGCTCTCATGGAATGAGGCAAAGGCCAGAATGGACAGATAATGTAAGCAGAGAGGTGAAAGGTCTAAGAAAGAATTACAAAGCAATGCTAGATATAAAAAAAAAAAAAAGCAACAATACCACCAGCACAACAATGATGTAACATAAATAAAGAACACTTTCAATGGACTCATCACAGTTGAGGAGATAGTCTCTGGACTTAAGGATATGTCAATAAAAACGTCCGAAAACAAAAATCCAAGGAAAAAAAGCCCAAAAACCCAGACCAGAATGTTCAAGAAACTCTGGGACAGCTACAAAAAGTGTAACATATGTGTCATCATGATACCATGAGAAGAGAAAGGGAAAGGAACAGGAGTAATATCTGAAGAAATAATGATGGAGAATTTTCCCTAAATTAATGTCAGACACCCAATCACAGATCCAGTATGTTCACAGAACACCAAGGAGAAGAAATGTCAACAAACTATATCTAGGCATGTCATATTAAACTGCAGAAAAAAACCAAAATAAAGAAAAATACATAAAAAAGCTCATTCAACTGTCCCCCAACACCCTTCCCATTGGTTTTAGATAGTCTCTTACTATTACAGTCTCAGTTCATCACCCTTCCTAAGAAGTAAGACACAGGAGATCATTTACTTAAGTCAAATAAACATTTAGCATACTATTAGGCATCAGAGAAGTTATTTCACATGAATTTGAATTTACTGAAATAACTGGCTTTGAATTAAAGCAAACCTGAGTTTTACTTCTCGGTCATACTCTAAACACATTTGACACTTTAAAAAATACTACCTTAATTTCACTAAGCCTTAGTTTTCGATGCCATAAAAAAAGATAGCAGTATTTCTTCAGCAGGGCTATTATATTATAAATGATGCCTGTAAAACTAGGTAATATCTAATAATAGTAGCTTCTTTGTACACAATAGCTAGTCTCTTTAGGAGTACTGAAAGTTACAGAAATATAGAAATATGAAGATAAACAGAACAAGAAATATATTCCTAATGTTATTTCTAGCCTTCTAATCATATCTCAATTCCATAAAACTCGTTTTGACAGAAAATCTAGTCCCAGTCATTTCAGGCAATCTTACAACAGGGCAGAGGCCCACATCGCAAATCCGCTCCACCTGGAGCACTTTCCTGTCCTTGATTTCTGTTAAGCCAGTCTTCTCTCTAGATCACATAAACAGAAGCCTATAGCATTTCAAAAAATGTCTTGCTGATCCAGCAAGCGGAAGAATAAACATCAGGAAGACAAGAGATAACATTACACAATTAAGCACAGGAAGTCTTACCTCTAGTCAAAACGTGATTGCAGAAATCCTTCGGCCCCAAAGGCCAGGAATTCCTCCTAGTGTTCCTTGGCCTCTTCTGTAGGTGCAGCAGCTTTAAGGCAATGTGTCGCAACTGTAGTTGCATATTATAATCACCTGGAGTGTTTTAAAAGCGACTGCTGCGTGGGCCCCGCCCTCAGAAAATTTGGGCTTAATTGGTCTCTGGTGAGGCCTTCCGCGTACTGTTGATGTTAAAGCTCTCCAGGTGATATTAATGAGTATTCAGGGCTCAGAGCCGCTGATTTAAAGCAAACTTTCACTTAGGCCTCACTGTACTATGAGTCTGTATTCAATTCACCCCAGAATTGTCACTTTTGCCTCCTGGGGTCCGCGCGTGTTGCCTGATGCTAGTTTGTTCACTAATATGCTCCCAGTTTTTCCTTCCATCAGTTGTGGATTGCTGCTTCACCACCTGTGCGTTAATGCATCACTGTATTCCTCGGTTATTCACTGATTCTTGGCATTGAGGAAATGGCTTCTTTGGTGTGGGATTCTCTGCGCTGAGGCAAACGACGCGTTTAAATGTCAGCTGTTTCTTGAAGAAAGATCACCCAGCTCTGTGTTGTGTAAACTGTGCTCTTCTCTTTAAGGAGATGATGTATGTATATCAAGCACTTTGCATATGGAAGCACTCACAAAAGGCCTCCTTTGTGAATTAAATTGGTTTCTTTGCCTATATTTTTTACTGGACTCAGTGTTCCATGGCTCTGGGGTCAAGTTCACAAGTACCATAACAATGATCTCTAACAACATTCCTCATATTACCTCTCCACACTTTAAAATTTATCATATTTTCTTATTCATTAAGCATAGTTTAAATCTCTTTTCAAATAAAATGTACACGTTCTCTTATGTTAATACCAAATTCCTTTGCTCCTAAGAACTGATCCTTTTGGGATGTCATGGAGCGTGTGGCCATCATTTTTCTTGCACATAAATAGTGAATTATCCTTTACCCAAAATGAAAGCAGATCACCTATGAGATTAAAAGGATAGCCTTTACTGAAAAACATTTCCTTATATTTAATGGTAAATATATCATTCCTACATCAATTTCGGGTTAAACCCTTACTTAGCGATCCACAACGATAATATTCATATGTATCTGAGAATTTCTGTACTCACATTATTATAAGACTTTTCTCCTTTATTTTGTTTGCAAGTTCATTGTAACATAAACACAAAATTCACATTTTTAGAAACACTGTGAGACATGTTCTAAGAGTCAGTAAGGGTAGGAAATTAGCTCTCTTTATTTTGTGATCTGCCTGTGAATAACACCCCTAGCAGTTTTCACAAGATGGTATATGGTTTTACCTTTGCACAATCCATTATTTTATGAAGCAGTATTATCAGTAAAGAAATATGATTACTATGAAACCACGCTGTGAAGACCAGAACTGAATGCTACAAAGAAAAGAGATTTCAACAACCATTTTCAATTTGTTTCCTTTTTCTTTTTCTTATGAAAATCCTAGTAACTAGTATTTAAAATCTAATTACCCTAGTAATTAGATTTCTAGTAATTAGTTTACCTTTTTAAAACCAGCTCTAACCTGAGATGTCAATGATGTTTAAATTATTTTAGCTGATCAATTTCATAATTCAAGATTTGCCTTGTCTCACAGGAGATTCTAAGGAGAATCACGATTAACTTCAATAAGAAATTGGTAATAAATGTTTAAGGAGATTTACATACAAAAGTTTTGACTTAGTTTTCCCCAATCATAAAATGAACTTTAAGAAGCATCTTTATTTATATTTAGACACATGAAATCACTATGGCTTACAGCCAAAAGAAAAATTCTTTCGGCAAATGACAGCACTCAGTATCCAGATGTTGGCTAATATTTTCACTCTACAACTATGAAAAACAGTTATTCCTCTCAATGGCAAAGGTGGCAAAAACTGGTAGTGTTGGTGTCTTTGATATTCTAACAATCTTTCTCTTAACTCTATTCCCTAAAGACACTACACACCACTAAATACATGCACACACACACATGCACACACACACTGAAAATACATCCGCTAACATGCCTTTGTCACCCAGCAAGAGCTATTTACAGCTGGGTGGCCCAGTGAATATGGAAACTCTTTTGTCTCCACTGTTACCTTTTAGACTTTCCATCCCTTCCTCAGACCTGTGCCGTCGCCTGCTCCTATCCGGAGATGTTCTCTCAGCTCTCAGTGGCCTGTCTGCATAATCTCTCAAGTCCAAAATTATCTCAAGTCTTGACCCTACCCCACCCCCATGTTCACACAGACCTTTACTTCAGAGAGGCCATCGGCAGCTCTTACAACAGCCTGGCCTAATTTCCCTACAAAAATCTAGATGAATCTATTCCTGCCTGTAGTGTGTCCAGCCCTCCTCTAATATGAAAAGCAGGTGAATGTGGTCTAGGGAATTAACAGATCCCACAGGGTGTGGATCAGTAGTGGGAATCGAAGGCAGAGATCATTTACAATAAAAGTAGCTTTTACAAACGGATTTATGTTTTCATCATGACATTGTCCAACCTTCCAAAAATCTAGTATTTTTATGTTTCCTTTCAGAATAAGCAAGTATCGCCAGGTATGTTCACACTCTCCTGTAGTCTCAGCTACTCAGGAGGCTGAAGCAGGAGGACTGCTCAAGCCTAGGTGTACTGGGCTGCAATGTGCTGTGTCAAATGGGTATCTGCACAAAGTTTGGAATCAATCTGATGAACTCCCGGGAGCCAGGAGACCACTAGGTTGCCTAAGAAGGGGTGAGCTAGCCAAGGTCGGAAACAAAGCAGGTCAAAACTTCAGTGCTTGCCGGGAGTGGTGGCTCACACCTGTAATCCCGGCACTTTGGGAGGCTGAGGCAGGCAGATCACCTGAGGTCAGGAGTTCGAAACCAGCCTCAACATGGAGAAACCCTGTCTCTACTAAAAATACAAAATTAGCCAGGTGTGGTGGTGCACGCCTATAATCCCAGCTACTCGGGAGGCTGAGGCAGGAGAATTGCTTGAACCTGGGAGGCGGAGGTTGTGGTGAGACGAGATCGTGCCATTGCGCTCCAGCCTGGGCAACAAGAGCGAAACTCAGTCTCCAAAAAAAAAAAAACCACGTCAGTGCTGATCAGCGCAGGATTGCACCTGTATACAGCTACTGTCCTCCAGCCTAGGCAACACGGGAGACCCTGTCTCTTAAAAAATAAATGAACAAGTAAACAAATAACATTAAGCAAGTATTGGAAAAACCTAATTATATTTACAGACTATAGGTAAGGGGGGAGAAGAAAAGTCCTGACACAAGTTACAGGAAATTGGAACAGATAAGCCCTTGAGTCTAATTGAAGAACAAGGATCACTAGGAAGGAATCTTGGACTTAAAAGCACTTAAAAGTGCTGCTCCTCAAACTTCTTCCCCCCACCCACCGCCGCCATTTTCAAATCTAGAGTGCCTCAGATGCTAGGTTTTAACATCCAGGATCAGCCTCAGCCCTGCCAGAGACCTGCCTCGGGAGCTTGGAGCTGGAACCCTAAAATACTAGAAGCCTGGATAATAGGCTTCTAAACACAATAGACTAAAATATGTTGCCAGACAACTAAATGAGAAGTTGATTTTTTGTCCCTCTTACGTTGATTAGCTTTTACAAGAATATGAATAGGGTATTCGACTTCAGGAACACTGTGATTTAAATTAGCTTCTCCAAACCTGTATTTTGTTCATACAGCTGATTCTCGAGAAGTCCCCAGATTGAAGATCCTTGGAATGTAGAGAATTCTCCTTTATTTCCCATAAAAAGGAGACATTCAAGAACTGAACCACTTTCCCCACGGTATTTTGATGAGTATTGGAGGCATCTAGAAGTTTGTTTCGCTGTGAGTGAAACATTCATCATTGAGTAAATTTCTGTATTTGGCTGATGGGGGAGGATACAATTCCAGCCAGCCTGCCCACAGGCTGTGGGGGAAGTGGAAAATAAATAGATAAAGGATAATGTCCTAAGGCTGAAAATCGAGGTTTTGGAGGTGTCTTGAAAGCCATTTTAAGGAATACTACAGTCTTAGAAGGTTGATTTTCTCATCCTCATTTTATATTTTATTATGTGAAGACACAAATGTATTACTTTGCCCTAAATCCCATTACTTATAAGTGGCAGAGAGGGAATTTAGTCCTACGTCAAACCATATTGTTTTAAGCAGGCACTGCTGCCTTTCAATGTTCAGAAATATGTGCTTTCTACAAACTCATTTATTTCTGTATTTGAGTAGTTATTTTTTTTCTCCTTTCTTACTTGCAAAGCTCCTTTCGAACAAGTTTAACTTTGCTCCAGCTAGATGAAGGGGAGTGTTTTTTTCTCCATAAAGAGAGTGGGTGTTCCAGTCCTATCGTGGTCCCTGCCACTAACTTGCTGTGTGACTTCTGCAAAATACGTGTCTTTCAAGGTCCAGATTCTTCACGTGTATGTTCATGGGGTTGGCCTGGAGGTCTCAAAGGCTGTGATGTTTCATACGCTGGCGTTCCTGAGAGTTGTTCTGTCCCAGAACCGTGAGAAATCAGGGAAACTGGGACTGAAAGAAAGGTGAAAACACAGTTGGGGAGAACTGTGGAAAACCACAAACGTGATCCCTTCCTGACTTCAGTTTTCCTTCACAGTTGGTATTCATTTGACTCAGTCCCTCAGATCCCAAAGGACAGTGTGTTATACAAACAGTATCAGTGGCCACTCCGGCCTATGCCTCACGAAGAAGAGGAAGGATAACGACATAAATAAATAATGTAACATTGGAAGTGGGCGATTTCCTGTCCTTTGGGGACGACTGGAGAATGCCAATTTGGACCACACAAGACTCCAGGGGTTGTAAAACAGCAAACCACAACATGGTGTCCACTTGAAGCCTTTCACCGCAGTGTGACTGGCCGGGAGCTGGGTAACCAAACCTTTTACAGCGCACGGCACAGTCAATGCACACGGTCAGTGCAGTCACTGGAAACTCTAACCTCACTCTCCACTTCAGGGTGGGCTCGGGAGTCTTATGGGTCTGAGGCTCCCGAAAGTCAGTCTGAGGACTTGCATCCATCAATGTCAAAGTCTTCAGAAGTTGGCTGTAAATGCAAGAAAAAAAGGTACAAAAAAGAAAGAAAATAGAATGTGCTTTTTCTAAAACTAAATGTATTGATTTAAGACTTTGCTCTTTTCTGTTTTTTTCTACTTTTTAAAAGTAAAATGTTCTTTCACTTGTGCGATTATAGTGATAATAAATGGTAAATTTTATATGTTGTTTATATGTTCATGTGTTGTTTTGTTGTTTTTTGCTTGACAAACCTATATCAGATTCCAGGTTTATTTTTGAAATTTTCCTGGCCCATGAAATTGAATACTGTGGACACTTTTGTTTTAAAGTATACAGGAGGGATGAAGTCTCTGGAGCCACCTGCTACACAAAAGAGGCTACGAAGCTGAAATCTGAAGGAAGAAAATCCCTGAACCATCTGAAAGTTTTGGGGATTTGGACCACTTGCCCTCGGTTCCTATTTTTGGATCTCACTTTACCTCTGTTGTTCAACTGTGATTCAACAGACTTGGAGAAAAACTGAGGTCATTAGTACTAAAAAACATTTTTTTTTTTTCAAAAAATAGCCAAGAGTTAGAGATACTCAGATTTGACTATTATGCCTCTGTAAGAGAGACGGCTGTTATTTTCTGATTTCTTTTCACTTTGAAGAATGCCCTTGATATTCACTGCACTCTAATTTTACTGGGTACAATTATGATATGGGTGAGAATAGGAGGTCAATGATAAACAAGCTGCTGATTTCTTAGCCCATATTATGTGCAAAATAGTTTTTCATGTATTTTCTCCATCTCAAACTATTGTAATTTGAAAAGATAGAGAACTATCACTTACAGTGAGAGTATAAAATAATATAAATAACAAGGATTTTGGCTTCCAATAAATCTGAACACGAATCCTACCTCTATGGCCTTGGTAAGCTAATTGAATTTTTTCCTCATTCATAAAATGAGGCCAACAATAATAATGCATGAAATTATTATGAGAAAAATACAGTATAGTAGTTGTAAAATATCAAGATTAATGGCTGGTATATGGGAAGAACTCAATATTTGGCTAAATAACTTTATCAAGTTTGTGATTATTGTATGTAGCAGAGGTGAGAGCACCAGTCTCTGCCTCACAATCTATGATCATAGTACCATAGCAAGAATAACTGGTTTGTTGCACCATCTTAGAAAGTTGGGGCATAAACATGACATTGTTGTGTTATCTCCACTAACCCCTTTAAATATTCTGTCAAATCTCCTTAAAAGTATCTTAGGAAGGATCCACAGCATTAGGCTCACAAATATAAAAATGTATCGACAAATTTAGTGTGGCCAGTTTGAACTACCAATATATCCCTTTTAGATTCTGACCTTGCCGTCTTTCTATTGCCATGTCAATATTTATGAAACTAACTTTTACAGCCACATTGCCAAAGACCCTCCCAGCTCCAATCAGCCTGCTGTACAAGTTTGGAGACATTTGAACAATGCCACAAGGATGCAGAGTAGGTAGAAGAGTAATTTGGACTATGACTATACCATATTTCTGCTAAATTGCCACAGTTTCTGTCTAAATTTATTTTCTCTTATCTAATACTCAAGAATAGACCTGTATTATTTATTGCTGTGTTATATAATTGCTGTAAGTCTGGAGCTTAAAACAAAGCGTATTCATTATTTCACAGTTTCTGTGATCAGGAGTCAACTGGATCTGCAGTCTCATCTGAGGCTTGACTGGGGAAGAATATGTTTTTGTTGGCACAGTTCAGCTCCTTTATCACCTGAGGGCTTCAGTTTCTTCCTGCCTGTCAGCCAGAGGCTATCCTCATTTTCTTGAGGCTGTCTTCAGCTCCTTGCCATATGGCAGCCCAACATAGGCAGCCCCTAATAAAGCCTCTTACTTCTTCAAAGCCAGCTAAGAAGTGAGTAACTCCAGCAAGATAGGTGGTAGAATCTTATGTATCCTGTAATCCCATATATGTGATCACATGCAGCCTGCTAATTTTGCCATAACTGGTTATTTATAAGCAAGTCACACCCAAAGAGAGAGAAATACTAAAAGGTATGAATATCAGGGTATAGGACTCATGGAGTGTGTGTATGGAGAGGCACTCATGAGTCTGGAGGCTACAAGGCTGTATTACTAAAAATATAAGAATCCATGAATCTCTAATGAAAATTGTTAGTTAAAAAGAAGTTCAGAGGTCCACAGTGTCCCCACCAAACTATACACTGAAACTTTTGGGGGATTAGAAATCACAGAACAGTAGAGAAGCTAGTGACTTACAATAAGCCTACATTCTTATTAAATTCTACTTCTGTGCCCATTGAGCTATATTCTCTTTTTATAGGAAATAACTTTCTATCTAAAGATGCTTTAAATTCTGTAAGTTCTTTCACTAGAAATGGTTATAATTTGGCAGAATTAACATTGTACATTTGAGTAATTGGGCAACAGAAGGAGATTGTAACATTGCTGAGTACTGAATATCCAGCACATATGAATGTTTGAGAGCTTTATTTTATTATCTAAAGTACATAGTAAGGAGTAAAGTTAGGGATAAGGATCAGTTTAAATACATCACGAGGAGGTATGACCTTCTTATATGAGAGTCATAATCACAAACCAAGTAGCATATGTTGTTTATCAAAGAATTAAGTGTAGAAGGGTTCTTTCTTTCTGGGAAAATTACTATTTTCCCTGCTAGGGCCTTTTATTCTTTGGCTACTAATATGGCAATTATTCTCCTTTTTGTCTTAAGTACTTTTCCCACCTATCACCCACTCCCCATAATATTATAAATGTCTGCCTTTCTTCAGGTCCATTTTTGTTACTGAGACAATGTACCTGTTCTAATAATATTTGAATATCTGGAGCTTATCTGGATTTAGGAAAGGATTCATGTTTCTGCTTCTTAGAATTTCTCGAAGCATACTTTAGAAAACTATATTTTTTTCAACAAATACAGTTATGTAAATCAAAATGCAAACATAGCTTTTGTTCCTTTAAAGCCTCTTTCATAAATAAAACTGCAAATTGTAAAATATGCTGACTTTGGCAGAATAATGCATCAATTTTTGGTTCAAAAATGTGTTCTTCATATTTTATAATGACTTGTCTAATTTCAAATTAATTTTATTTAATGTCCTCACTCATTATATGTACTTCTAGTTTACGTATCTTTAGGTTATATGGTTCAAAATAAAGAACAGTCTTGATACTAAATTCAAACTCTCTTTTCTTATCCAAGAGTTTACATAAAATAATGTGTATAAAATCCTATACAAATGTTATTAACTTACATAACATTTTTTTTCAGATTGAGGAAATTCTTCAAAACATCTGAGACCTTGAGAAAATAATATTAACAAAATGTAAGAGTGCAATACATGAAGTTCAAAAAATCAGAGTTCCTTTGCATTGATAGCATTGAAGCAAAAAGTTTGATGTGATATGTTAATTTGTTACTTCAAATCTACATTTAGTGACACAGCTCTGACTTCTATGTTCAATATGAATATTTTATTTTGTTGTCTCATGATAAAAGAACCTAGGAAATAGCCACTTGAAAGATGACAGAAGCTACATGGACATCTGGTTTAGTTTATAGCTCTTGCTCATTACTCGCATACCCAAATCTCAGAACATATGTGGTAAAGGCTTCTGAGAAGAAACCTTTAACCTGAACCTGAATTCCAATATTCTGAAGTTATGAACTAAAGCTGTTTAAAGTTAACAATAACTTTCTGTATCACTATATTTTTAACGTAGTAGAATTTTATGTTAACTTTATGCATAACTATCTTTTTAATATAGTAGAATACTTTGGACACTGACTACTAAACTATACCCAACCAGGGATGTGGAAAACATTATGATCCTTACCTGATTTGGTTCCCATCCAAATTCATTTCCCAGTTATCTCTAGGCAGAGTGAGGGCCAAATGCCAGTGGTATAGGTAGCCGGGAGTACTCTCATCCACACACCCAGTGCAGTATGCTCTGAGGCATACTGACTTCCTATAATGAAGATCTACTTCCTACAGAATTCAGTACTAAATCCTCAAACTATCTATCTTGTTATATAGAAATCAATTTGATAGTTAGATAAGATAAATACATTATATGAAAGGCATATGCACATGCATACCAATATATAAACATATGTACACATCACCTATACATATATGTAAACGTGTGCAGATATGTGCCAATTTTATTACTGCTGACTGGTGGCCTGCAAGAGAGTATTACTTTTTTTTCTTTTTTTTTTTTGAGATGGAGTCTCGCTCTTGTCGCCCAGACTGGAGTACAGTGGCGTGATCTCAGCTCACTGCAACCTCTGCCTCCCGGGTTCAAGTGATTCTCCTGCTTCAGACTCCTGAGTAGCTAGGATTACAGTCACCCTCCACCAGGCTAGGCTAATTTTTGTCCTTTTAGTAGAGACAGGGTTTCACCATGTTGGCCAGGCTGGTCTTGAACTCCTGACCTCAGGTGATCTGCCCGCCTCGGCCTCCCAAAGTGCTGGGATTACAGGCGTGAGCCACCGCACTCGGCTGAGTATTACACTTTTTAAAAAGCAAAATAAACAGAAACAAAGCCTCCCTGCTGTGGTTTTTAGCTTACATTTTAAATCTACCCTGAACAAACAGGCCTTAATATATGTATATATTTATGTGCATATTATTAAATATATCTTCACTATTTCTGTGTAGATGTGTGTGTATGTATGGTGAGATAGATATGCTTTTAGAATGAAAACAAGAAGTTTTACATACTGAAGAAGAAAATACTATTCTATGTATTCATTTATATTAGTACTTGGAGTGAAATATTAGATATAATCACAGAAGGTCTGACATATTACCAGAAAGCTGTTCACAACTGAAATGCCAAATCACAAACAGCTATGTTGTTGCCACCTAGGACTATTTCCCTAAATACTCCTCTCAGCCCAACAACTCCTCTCAACTAACCAGTCGTGAGCTTGAAAATTCTTACCCGATCCCATCACTCTGGCCACAGGTTCTTCATTTAGGGATGGGAACCAGACACAGGTTTAACCAATTATTCTATCTCCAGATTGTAGAACTTTAAATTTATAGAGCCAACATCAAGTGGGCTTTTTACTGCCGTTTGAAATAAAAGTTAGTTTGCAGTGAAAGAAAACGAAGCCAACGTATGCAGAGAAGAAAGAAGAAAAAGAATTGTGCATGGGTCCCAGCTTACTCCCAAATGCATTCCTGCACTTTCTAAAGTTTAGTTGTTTAACCCTTTTTTGGATTTCATAAGGAAATAAATTTTTTCCAAAATAATATTCAACATGTTTTTCTGTCACTTGCAGTCAAACAATCATAAAATATTGTGATATCCTCTGCATGGAAACAATATCCTTGCTATTTTCCCAGTGTAATTTCCTTTTATCCTTTAAATTTAAGATTCAACAACGATCATTCATCTTTGAAGTCTTCTAAACTGCTAAAAACAAATCACTTGATTTTCTATGTGCCAGACCCTGTACTGTCCTTGTAATTCCTATTACCACTCAGAATGGTAATTGTCTCTAGTTTCTCTTTATCTTGTCTAGGTACATTAACACAGCAACCATATTTATTGTACCTACCTTTGTTTGTCTAATGCATAGTATGAATCCAGGAATAATAAGAAACAATAAATAAATGTCGAATGCAAGAAACAATAAAGGAAATAATAAAAGATATTTGATTTCATATCAGTTTCCTCCAATTTCTGACTTTTAAAATGTGTCAGTCTTTTAACTCAGAGCATAGGTTGTCAAACTGATACATACATATTAATCACTACTATTAATAAAGCCAATTTTCCATATAGGAA
The DNA here is from genome assembly GCF_000951035.1 of Colobus angolensis palliatus. Classification (NCBI taxonomy): domain Eukaryota; kingdom Metazoa; phylum Chordata; class Mammalia; order Primates; family Cercopithecidae; genus Colobus; species Colobus angolensis. Next base: position 8,564,026 of record NW_012123820.1, on the reverse strand, counting down.
TAAATGGAACACTAACTTCCCATACAGCTTTTAAAAATACAGTATGTTTGATAAATGGTACAAGTAAAAATTGTTGGTAACAGAATTCCATAATACGATCTTCTTAGTTTCCATTCTTTAAATTCCCCAAGCAAGTCTCTCCAAACAATTACCTATACGGTCAAAATTCAGATTTTCTTTGTCTGACAACCCAAACACAATTTGTACCTCTTAAGAGATGTGGAGCCAACTCAAAAATGTTGTATGCTTTGTTTTCCAAGAAAAACAGCACTTTTTGGTGAATTGAAGAAAGCACCCTTGGTTCACCTGAGACTAACAGTTATTCTCAGCACCTGGGAGGAACGGCCCTTTCAGGGAACACTTGGTTCACCTGAGACTAACAGTTGCTCTCGGCACCTGGGAGGAACAGCCCTTTCAGGGAACAGTTTGTCCTGATCAGAAGCCGAGAAAAATACTTGTACTTAAAAACTCTTGCCTCAAATATTTCATATATTTAGAACCTTTTTATGGGTCTTTGAACAGTGTTTTCAATAAACTATTGGGGTATTGTTTATGGTGATTCTTGAAAAATATCTTTATAGACAGAGGATTGTAAATGTCGCTTCTCAGTTGTCCAGTCTAATAAAATGTCCCATGTTGTGCTGTATTTTTAAATGTTGCCTTCCATTCATTTATGTGTATAATGATTTGATTTCATTCTTCTTTTGTTAGCTATTAATTATCTACAAACTATAGTTGACATTCATGTTTAGGTAAAGAATAATAGCCTGTTATGATTTTTAAATGTAATATTCTGCATTTTAAATATAATAGTCTCCATTCAACAAGCCATAAACTATCAATATTTACTCACACTGACTAAACTGAAAGCTTCTCATTTTAGTTACTCTGGCACAAGATCTGACATATAGATTACTTATCTCCTGCCAATTTCCAAAGAAATACTATAAAAATGTTAATACAGTCTACAAATCACATTAATGTTTAGGAAAACCAAATTGTATATATCAGTGTAATACAGGCTTGTGTGACCTATTTGCATGGGATAGATTTAAAATACAACACCAAATCTACAGCAGAAAGGGTTTTTTCTGTTTATTTATTTAGCTTTCTTTTAAATACAATATTGTTTTGTTGGTCACCAGGCAACAACTGACAAAGGATGGTTATTACACCTGAGAAAACCATCTTTCTTTAGGACTTGGTATAAGATCACTTCTTAGTCAAATTCCATGTTTCCATCAGCAGGAGACACATGAGAGTTCCTGGTTGCTTATACTGACGGGACATGCCTGCACTCCCCTCTTCTCCTGCGCTTTTCTCACTCACAGCTTGTCTGTCATTTTGTGCCAGAGGCCATCTGAACTTGTCGTGAAGCCGTCATCTCTGCCCACGACAGTCACCGAAGAAAGACCAAGACTCTCACGTCAACCCTAATCCATCGAATTCTAATCCACATATGACTCTGTTCAGTGTTTTTTTTTTTTTTACTCAAGCTCCCACTCCTCCCCAGTTACTGAAACCTTCTTAGTATGCCTTTTGGAACTCAAGATGAAATCTTGTAAAATTCCTTCTAAACTAACTTCCTTCTCTAAACCATCTCTTATCCTTCATATTCTAGCGAAACCATCTACGCCCACTGAGGATACTGATTCCCCTGTAATCCTCCCAAAATGGCAGCACTTTCTCTCCAGTGCTTTTTGTATCATGGGGCACAAGGGGTGCAGAAGTGTCCCTTTGACTACCCTTTACAGGCCCAGGTTTTGAATTTCATGTATTCAATTGCACTCTACTTTGATACATAATCTACTTCACCAAGCACACCACACCCCTACATTGTTCTTTGAAAATTATAGATCTTTGGCCCACTGCCACCCATTCCATTGCTACTTCTCTCATAATTCTTAATGAATTCAGATTCATAAAATGGTCCTTTTGATAGCCTGAACTTCCACTTCCTTAACCCTTTACCCTCTAATATTCTTTACCCTGCCTTAGCTTGTCAATCTTTTCTTTGAATAATAATGTGTCATTTCTTTTCATAATAAATGACCACGTGATTGAGTGGCTAAGGCAGGGTAAAGAATGTTTTAGGGTAAAGGGTTAAAGAACTGATAGTTTAGGATATTGTAGTTGTAGTTACTAATAACTACAAGCATTCCAGAATCTCAGTCTCAAACAGCTAAATGGCACACCCAGTTTTTTTCAAATCAACCTCTTACATGTTATACTCCAACTCAGATATTCCTTTTACCCTACCAGGACCTTCAATATTTTTATACTAGCAACTTTTCACTATCTCTATCTCCATCTTATCTTCTCCTTCCTATCTTTAATCAGATGGCCAACATAATTATTCCTTTGAATATGCTCTCAGTTTTTTCCCCTTCTCTCCTTTTTTGCATTTGTGTGGCTAAGTCATAGCCCTGACTAAAGCCAGCTCTCCATACTACTACATTCCTGACCTTATGCTATCTTGACCTTATGGTGAACATAGTAGAGAAAAGAAAAACAAAACCAAACATTACAAAATCAAAAATTCAAAGTGTGACTAAATCATGAAGAATAGATTTAGTTCAAATATATAGTCACTGACCTTCAGTACTTCCAGAAAATCACAGGAGTCTATTCCCTCACCTCCTCTGCTAGCTAACTATTTTAGAGATTCCCTAGTCAAACTTCCAGCAATGCTCCAATGCCCCTTTTGGTTGCTGACCTTGTGTATTAGTATGAGTTCTCCATAGAAACACAACCAATAGAAAAGTATATTGCCTTACATAATTATAGAGGCTGAGAAGACCAAGGTCTGTAGTTAGCGAGCTGGAGACCCAGAAGAGTTGATGGTATAGCTCCATCCCTAGTCTGAAGACCTGAGAACAAGAACATCCACCAATGGTGTAAGTTCCATGTCAAGTTCAAGTCCAAGGGCAGGAGAAGACTAATGTCTCAACTTGAAGACCATGAGACAGAGAGAGAGAATTATTTCTTTCTCAGCCTTTTATTCAATTCAAGTCTTCAACAGATGGATAAGCCCACTGATACTGAGAAAGGTAAGCTGCTTTACACAATCTACTAATTTAAATGTTAATCCTATCCAGAAGCACCCTTACAACCACAGGCAGAAATCATGTATAAGCAAATATCTAGGCACCTTGAGGTCCTCAAGTTGACACATACTATGAACCATCACACCTTGTTTTCCTCTTCGTTGAGAAAACAGAATCAATCAGAAGAGAACCCTTATAAACCTCCTCCACAACATCCATCCACCAACCAGTCTTTGTGCCACAATGTTCTGCCTTTACTCTTGTCACATTTGGATGCTACAAGCTGAGGCCAACCCTCAGAATTCCATAATAAATGATATCACAATTTATTGCGTAGTTGCACAGTAAATTGCTTTGGCAATTTTCTCTATTTCCTTCAGTCATGCCACTTTTATCTTTATAGTGGATCATTCCCATCCAAATTTAGACTTATACTTAGTTCTCTTTTAATGCAATAAAACGAAATGAAACAAAAATCTTGTAACCCCATTTCTATTCCTTTATTTGAGATTTTGCCCCATTTCTTATTTAAGATAAAAGCTGCTTTTGATCAGTCTCTGATTTATTTTCTCCCATTTCTCTTAAATCTAATCTAATAAGATTTTGCCCCAACCCATTTAATATTCTTTATATTCTTTCTTTTTTTTTTTTTTTGAGATGGAGTCTCACTCTGTTATCTAGGCTGGAGTGCAATGACACTATCTCAGCTCACTGAAACCTCCACCTCCCGGGTTCAAGCCATTCTCCCGCCTCAGCCTCCTGAGTAGCTGGGACTACAGGTGTGTGCCACCATGCCCAGGTAATTTTTTGTATTTTTAGTAGAGAGGGGATTTCACCATGTTAGCCAGGATGACCTCGATCTCCTGACCTCGTGATCTGCCTGCCTCAGCCTCCCAAAGTGCTGGGATTATAGGCGTGAGCCACTGCGCCCGGCCCTGAATATTCTTTGTATAGCAAATCCAAGAGTCAGTTTTCAGTCTTGGCCTAGTGGTTGCATTTTACATGATCTGCCATTTTGTTCTTCCTGAAATATTTGTTCTTCTTGTCTTTTAGGGCATCCCACCAGCCTAGCTTTCCTTCTACCTCACTTGTCACTCCTTCTCAGCCTCACTTGCTGGTACTTTCTCATGTCCCTACATGTTAAATATAGGAGAACTCTAGGATTCCATCCTTGAACTTCTTCTTTTTTCTATCTCCACTCATTCCCTGAATTATCTCAACTGATTTTATTATTTTAAATAACAACTACATGTTGATAATTCCAAATTCATTTTTTAACTAAACTTTATGTATCAAAGGACTACTTGAAATCCCACTTGAATGTTTAATAACATCTGAAACTTAATATACTGAGAATTGAGCTTTGCTATCTTACCCTAACCTTTTCCTTTTTCAATTTTCCTTAATTAACAGCAACATTTTTCTTTCAGGTGCTCAGGGTACAAATCTTAGGGTCATCCTTTATTCTCCTCTTTCATTCATTCCTTTTGTATTCAGAGGATGGCTATATCTTTCCTTCCCTTCACCATTCCCCCCAACTTCCCATGCCCCAAACACCAGTTTTGGGCTCTTGCCCAAATTTTAGCAAAAGCCTCCTGAATTATTTCCTTTCACAATAGTCATAATGCAACTTGCTCAAAATACTTTCTTAACTTTCCAATTCACTCAAAGTAAAAAAAAAAAAAAGGTCATTGTATTATTCTGTTTTCACACTGCTGTGTAGAACTACCTGAGAGTGGGTAATTTATGAAAAACAGGAGGTTTAACTGAGTACATTTCCATAGGCTTAACAGGAAGCACGACTGGCAGGACTCAGGAAACTTACAGTCATGGTGGGTGGATGGCAAAGGGGAAGCAAGAACCTTCTTCACATGGTGGAAGGAGGTGAGGGGAAGGAAATGCCACATATATTTAAACCATCAAATCTCATGAGAACTCACTATCATGAGAAGAGCATGAGGGAAATCTGCTCTTCCATGATCCAGTCATCTCCCACCAGGTACCTCCCCCATCATTGGGAACACAATTTAACGTGAGGCTTGGCTGAGGACACAGAGATAAGCTATTATCAACCATCATCTTGAAAGCCCTCTGCGATCCGTCCCCACCATCCACCACTCCTCGTTCGTCTCACTCCAGCAGCTCTGGCTTTCTTGCCTTAAACTTGCTGGACTCTCTTTTTTATCTAGACTATCGCTTTTTCTGTTTCCTCCTGGGTTTCTCCAGATAGCTACATGGCTATTTCTCTGTGATCCATCAGAGCTCTATTGAAAGATTACCGATAAATGTGTCTTACTCTAAACATTCCATTTAATATTTTAGTACTCTTTCCCTCGTATATATATTTATATGTATATATTTATATTTTTATATATTTATATTATATATAAATATATGTGTGTATAAATATATATACACACATATATATAAATAAGAATGTATATATATTCTTATTTGCTGTGCTTTTTGTCTGTCTTCCTTACCAGTAATAAAGGCTCCAGGAGGGCAGTGACTTTTGTCTTTTGTTGGCTGTATTCTCCTTACCATCTAGAAACAAAATGTAGACACTCAGAAGCTAGCTGATGAATGATTCGTTGAGTGACAGAGGGAATAGTAAATGGTAAAATAGTACCTGACTTGTTTGAGGAAGCCACTGAAAAGTCTTCCTCTTCCGTATGTAAACATATGACTCAAATAGCTTAGGAAGTTCCTATAGCTCTAAAGCCCCATAGGTCAGTGTTTTAAAAATATCATGAGTAAAAGAATTACTGGTTGTTAAAAACCCAGATTTCCTTGACCTGTCTGATGTGGTCGGCCCTGTGTCCCCACCCAAATCTCATCTGGAATTGTAATCAGAATTGTAATCCTCATGTACTCGGGGAGAGACCTCACGGAAGCTGATTAGATTATGTGGGTGGTTCCCCCATGATGTTTTCATGAAAATGAGTGAGTTCTCATGAGATCTGATGGTTTTATAAGGGGCTTTTCCCTCCTTCGCTTGGCCCTTCTCCTTCCTGTCATCATTTGAAGAAGGACATGTGTGCTTCCTCTTCCGCCATAATTGTAAGTTTCCTGAGGTCTCCTCAACCTTGCAGAACTGTAAGCCAATCAAACGTCTTTCATTTTTACTCAGTCTCAGGTATGTCCTTAGAGTAATGTGAGAACAGACTAATACACTGTCTCGGAGACTCTGACTTAGTAGATTTGTGAAAGACCCAGTGCATTTACATTTTTTACAAGTGCTTCATTGATTTTGATACAGTTTTTTGAGAAGCTGCTGCAGGTTCAATCAGAAGTGATTCAAAACGAGCAACTTATGTAAATTCAGAGTGGGGAGAACATTCTTTATTGTAGTTAACATACTGGGTTAAAGAAAATGTGTCTGGCATAAATTTCTTGTGTGCATTATTTTCAGGAGAGAGTTTAAAGTAGAACAGCAATTTGCAAAACATACTACAAAAACTCAGTGTGTATTCATCCTCAGGAGATATGAAGATTTGGCCTTTAAAAGTAAGATCTATGCCAAAGCATTCATAGAAAAGCAATTGTTTCTTTAAAATATTTATTTATGAGCACTATGAAAAATGAGTTCATTGGCTAGAAAAAAAAGGTGCTTGGTTCCTGGTTCCTATATACTAATACTAGTCAGATGTACAGCATTCCATTCTTAGAGAATACTTTTATTATTTGGATCAAAACAGAACTGGGCCCATGATACTCTTTACCATAATTGTGACACTCAGTTCTTCTCATTGCTATCTGGTCTTACGGAGACTTCTGCCTCTATCAAACATATTTTGTTATGTGCTTCATTCAGAGTTAATTACCTAACTCAAATAGATGGCATTGTAACAGATGCTGTCTCATCAGCATTCAGAACTGTTCTCTAGCTTGAAGAGAAACAGAGTAAAGAAAAGACTTCTTAATTACACTCTGCATTTCCACTCATTAATTGACCTTCGTTCAATTAACCATAAATCAACTAATGTGGTATATGTTACAGATAAATTAACAAATGTCCACATAACACAGTATGTCTATCAAGAGAAATTTACCCATTTGTAATTAGTTTTGTTTACCACCAGAATTTGAGGGTTAGCTCCTATCAATCTTACAAGAAGAAAAGCAGACTTATTTTCCTTTTTTCTTTATAAATGTGTGAATTCAAATGAGAACATCTCTTCCTCTGAAAATCTAAAGTCAACATACAGTTCTCCAATGGTTCTCTTTTCTTAGTCTGCATTATTTCAAATATAGGAATAAAAGAGATTGAAGATAGACTGGGAGGGGCCGGGCACTACCTTGTTTCTGCGGCGGAAGCAGCTCTGACCTTCTAAAATGACTAGCTTTAGATAGGCTGTAGCAGAAGACAAGATGAAACATCAACCGGTTTAATATTCTCCTTTTATTTAAAGAATAACTTGCGGAACTCAGTATCAAGGGAGTCTGTTTTACTAACACTAAGAGTATTTTAAAGGACAAGAGTCTCAGTCTATTGAGCGATAATGAAAGTGTTAGCCAATTCGTTTACGTAAAATATTGTTTAAAAAATTCTTTTGCTGTCTCTCAGACTTAAAACTCACATAGGATAAGGGCTAGGGCAGTGAAAGTCACTGGGCAGAGTAAACCTGATCCTGCTGAGGTTCTTCGTGCAGATGCCTCTGCCCTGTTTTCTCTGCCTAGTCTTGGAGATAAGGGAGACCTGAAGACAGAGAGGCCAGTGAACCTTTACTGATGCTTTGTGGAGACAGAAAACCATCAGAGGCTCACATTATTTTAAAAAAATTAATAAATCAAGAGTTTTTTTAAAAAATTAATAAATTTTTTAAAAATTCATAAATCAAGACTGGGATCACTCTATTTTTAAGTGAGGTAATAATATCATCACTATGTGAGAAATATCCTTATATTTTTAGACATGTATTCTGAAATAGTTGGTGATAAAAAAAAAACATGTTAGCTTATATATTTTAAAACATTTTTGCTAAAAAGTATTTTAAAAAATGCCAAAATGTGAATCACTGTTATTGTAAGTTTAAGGAGGTCCATTATACTCAATTCCTTCCTTAATATATTAATAGAAAATTCGTTGTTAAAAGCATGAAACGTGGTTCCGTGTCTTTGCTATTGTGAATAGTACTGCAATGAACATACGCATGCATATGTCTTTATGAGAGAAGAATTTATGTTCCCTGGTAGACTGGATAAAGAAAATGTGGTACTTATACACCATGGAATATGATGCAGCCAGAAAAAACGAGTGAGATCATGTTGTTTGTAGGCACACGGATGGAGCTGCAGGCCATTATCCTTAGCAAACTAGTGCAGGAACAAAAAACCAAATATTGCATGTTCTCACTTATAAGGGGGAGCCAAATGGTGAGAACACATGGACACAAAGAGGGGAACAACAGACACTGTGGCTTACCTGAAGGTGAAGGTGAAGGGTGGAAATAGGGAGAGGAGCAGAAAAAATAGCTAATGGGTACTAGGCTTAATACCTGGGTGATGAAATAATCTGTACTATGAACTCCTGTGACACAAGTTTACCTATAGAACAAACCTACATATGTACCCCTGAACCTAAAATGAAAGTTTAATTTTTAAAAAAGCATGAACAAGAACACAGGTCAGCAATACTTAGATCACAGTTAGCTCTTCTTTGTAAAAGTATTTTACTCCACGGGGGTGGGGGGAGGGATAGCATTAGGAGATATACCTAATGTAAATAACGAGTTAATGGGCTCAGCACACCAACATAGCACATGTATACATATGTAACCAACCTGCATATTGTGCACCTGTACCCTAGAACTTAAAGTATAATAATAAAAAAAGTATTTTACTCCATGTACGCATTCCTGTATGTGCCCTGTCATTCTGCAACACTCATCATTTTACTCCATGTACGCATTCCTGTACGTGCCCTGTCATTCTGCAACACTCATCTGCTTTCAGAAAATGATTTGGTGCCCTAAGTTCTATGATAAGAAAACACTTTTGTTTTTAATAAATGCTGCTTTTTTTATATCTTAGTTCTTAGTCATCCAAGTTTTACCTACTCTCAGTGTTTTGGAAGATCAGTTTTTACCAGAAAAAAAACAAATATTATTCCTTGATTGTTGACACATTTTTATTTTCTCTCATCTCTACCTCATTGCACAAATATCTAATCTGTTTAACTGATTTGTCTAATGTCTTGAACCCTAATATAAATGAACATAAGAAAATATAATATTTTATGTAAAAATGTAAGTTATTGATAGAGCAATGTGAAACTAATAGCATTATTTTGTGATTAAAAACATACATAGAAGAGTACAAATGGTGCAGGCTGTTGAATTAGAAATAAAACTCATTTATATAGCAATATTTTAAAATAATATCCACAATAATATCCATCCAAATGCCTAACTTCTCAATGTTGCGTAGGTCAGTTTCCAGATATTAAAAAAATTTCACAATTGTTTTCCAGGGTTGAAATTACAAGTGAAAAATGACTAGGCCAAGTTAATTACATAAATTCCCGTGTACACCTCCATGTATTTGGATTCATAATGTAAGTAATGCTTATGAGCATTAAACAAAATTGATAGACATTGCTTCTTCAATATGACTCAAAGTGAAAGCCATATTTTATTCTCTTACCTAGATTTCATCATATATTTTTGGAAATATATATATTTTTGGAAAGGGAATAACAGAAATTTATTAGGGATAAGACGTCCAAAATGACGTAGAATTGTATTCATCAGATGCTTCTAGATTGGAGCTTTCATCAGAGGTCTGAAGAGGAGGTGAGCCGTTCAGCAGCAAATACCATTTACAGATTGGACCAGGCTCGGTGACAGTAAGTTTGGTTGGGGATTAGATGTCACTGAAGCCTGTGAGCTACATCTTGAAAAGGGGAAGAACTTGCCTGTAGTTAACTGATAACCTTAGTTTATAGTTGAATGCAAAAAATTAAATATAATGAAAAAACTTAACATTTCAAAGGTTTTTTTTTCTATAAACATTCCCAAAATATGCGAAAACATCATGAAACTCTATTTTTTCCTCCACAGAGAAGGAAAACCACTCCCACTAGAGATAAAATAATTTCTAATTCACCATCCATTTCTCTGAAAATTTTTCTAAAACATAAGTCAATTATATCACAAACATTTTAACGTAAATATGAATTTTCCTGGAGCGAAATAAGCAGTGGTTCTTTAAAAAGTAACATAGGAAAATTCTAATGCATGCTTTTAAAATATTAGCATAAATGATCTTAAAAGCAAATAGACTGAAAATTTCCACTCACCCATTTATATCCATGCAAATATATCCTGGCCATAATAAGTACTTGAAGGTTTTTTTTTCCATCTAATCTTTTTATTTCTATAAATAATTAAGGTTACAATTGGGAGATAAAATGAAATGAGCAAATCTTTCTTCCAAACGTGGATTATTGAACATTTCTAAGTGTAAGTCCACTACGTATTGCTGTAATTGATTATAATGGTGCTGCCCACAGTTAACACTCTGCCAGCACTGCCAGGCATCGAGAGGTTTGTAACTCAGCTGTAAACATTTGCTCTATATTGAACTGCATATTGAAGAAATTGCTTTCGTGAAGTTGAAAAAAGAAAAGTCAAACTAGACTTTTCTGTTACAACATTATATTTGTAAAGTAACAAGTATTTTTGGATCAAAACATTCTTCAATTTCATGAGAACTTTTTAAAGCAAGATTTGGCTGTGACAATACTTCATCAGAAAAAAAAAAGATTTAAATTCAAAAATTACTTTTTCTTTTTTAAGACAGAGTCTTGCACTGTCGCACAGACTGGAGTGCAGTGAGGTGATCTTGGCTCACTGCAACCTGCACCTCCTGGGCCCCAGTGATCCTCCTGCCTCAGTCTTCCAAGTAGTTGGGATTACAGGCATGTGCCACCACATCTGGCTAATTTTTGTAGTATTTTGTAAAGATGGGGTTTCTCCGTGTTGGCCAGGCTGGTCTCCAACTCCTGGTCTCAAGTGATCCACCTGTCTCGGCCTCCCAAAGTGCTGGCATTATAGGTGTGAACCACTGTGCCCATCCAAAAATTACTTTGTTTTTTAATGGTCTCAGGACAGTTCTCTGTACCACTTTGGTACAGAGTATGAGCATCTATCATTTAAAGGCACGGTATTCCTACAGCCACTTGAGACTTTCAGGTAACTTGTATTGAATTTGCTAAAATAACATTTCTTCTTAATTACATGTTGGCTGCCGATGCATATATTCATTTGACAAACATTTAACATCTAGTATATCTTCAACATTGGTGATTGATACGGTTTGGCTGCATCCCCACTTAAATGTCACCTTGAATTGTAATCCCATAATACCTGCGTGTTGTGGGAGGGACCCAGTAGGAGGTCATTGAATCACAGGGGCAGATTCCCCCATGCTGTTCTCGTGACAGTGAGCCAGTTCTCATGCGATCTGATGGTTTTATAAGTGTCTGGCATTTCCCCTGCTGGCAGTCCTTGTCTCTCCTGCTGCCCTGTGAAGAGGTGCCCTCCACCATGATTTTAAGTTTCCTGAGGTCTCCCTAGCCACGTGGAACTGTAAATCAATTAAAACTTTTTTTCTTTATAAATTACCCAGTCTTGGCCATTTCTTCATAGTAGCATGAGAACAGACTAACGGAGTAAAAAAAGTTGAATAAAACACAATCTTTGTGGATGAAAGAGATGAGTGAACTAATATTTATACAATAAACATTAAGCCTGGTATATGTAAGTACCTCAATAAACTCCTGTTAAACTTACGTGTATGTATGTGTGTGTGTCTTTATTGATTGTACAAACACAACACACATAAGATAATATGGTAGAACACAGGAGGAGTTGTTAAAGTCTGATTCAAATATCTAAACATTGAATAATTTCAAAGTTCTGCAAAAACTTGCATAAAGTTTAGATATTTTGAATTATCTATATTTATACACAATTAGTAGTTTTTAATATACTTTCTTGGGTTAACCTGTAAATCAAAGGTGGCAAAATCAAATGTCCACAGGAATTTGATAGGTAACAGAAATGTGTGATCCTAACAAGAAAGAGCCTGGGGCTGCTGAATAAACCTCGAAATTACCAGTTCCACCAACAAATTAACACTCTTTTTTTTTTTTGACAGGGAGTCTTGCTCTGTCACCCAGGCTGGAGTGCAGTGGCCGGATTTCGGCTCACTGCAAGCTCCACCTCCCGGGTTCACGCCATTCTCCTGCCTCAGTGTCCCGAGTAGCTGGGACTACAGGTGCCCACCACCTCGCCCAGCTAGTTTTTTGTGTGTTTTTTAGTAGAGACGGGGTTTCACCGTGTTAGCCAGGATGCAAATTAACACTCTTAATTTGTAAATTTATAAAGCAGCAGACCTGCCAACCAAACATGTTTGGTTCCACATCCGTATTTGGTCCAGCTGCTTGAGCTGTTAAATACAACCCAGTTTGTTTTCTAGATATTTTACATTAAGAATACTATTCTCAATTTTAGTCCTGACTCTTTTTTTGCCACTAGTTGCTGTCTGTAATTTATTTCTACAGAACTTTATCCATATGCCAGTTTAAGCTGAACACTGATTTTGAGTGTAATTGCTGAAGGAGGTAAAAGGTGATAGTAAAAAAGGTGAAGATTTAACAGACACAGACATGATCCATAAACAATAACAATTTATTGAAGCGTTCATGAGTGATGGTTCAGAAACTCAAGTTAGTTATTTCACTCAATTCCACCAGATTCTAGGACCTGAATAAAATTAACCATACTAAAAAGAAACTGGTAGACAAGAAGAATGGTACCATTTATGGGTCACCTAATATGGACTCAGGTACTTGTGTCAAGTTTTTAAAAATTGTAGCAAAATAAACATAACAGAGAATTAACCATCTCAATTGGCTCTAAGTGTACAGGTCAGTCGTGTTAAGCATATCTACATTGCTGTGCATCTATTCTCCAAAGCTCTTCTCAGCCTGTGAAACTGACACTCTGTTCCCATTAAATAACTCCCTACTTTACCCAACTCCAGCCTCTGGCAATCATCATGCTACCTGCTCTAGCTATGTATTTGGCTACTACAGGGGCCTCATATAAGTGGAATCACAGAGTATTTGTCGTTCATGCGATTAACGTAATGTCCTCAGTTTCCTGCATGTTGTCACTCGTCAGAATTCCCTTTACTTTTAAGGCTGAATAATATTCCATTATCCATGCATCCATCAATGAATACACGAGTTGTTTCACCTTTTAGCTTTTGTGGGTACTGCTCTGAGCACAGCTGTGCCCATATCTGTTTTATACCCTGCTTTCAATTTTGGGGGTATATACCTAAAAGTGTCATTGCTGGATCATATGGCAATTCTAGTTTTAATGTTCTCCACATTGGCTGCACTGTTTTACATTCCCACCAATTTAATTTTAAAACGATTCTAAAAGTCTGTCAACTTCTAAGAGCCACGAGCTTTTGGACATGTCACAGGGGTTCCTCAAGTCTCAATTTCCTCACCTATCAATGAGAATTGTTACCTCATAGTGCTGCTAGGAGTGGACTGAATGAGATCTTCCTTTAAAGGTATTTATGCTTGTTGCCTAGTAACCATTTAATAATTAATTCCTGAGCAGACACATTAAGCTCTTTGATTTGTTTAAGTGTTTATTCCTGTAGAATCTTTCTTTAGTTGGCTAATTTGAATTATGTTGTGTGAACTCTAGTTATACTCTCTGAAGTTAACATCCTCCTTCAGTTGTTCTGTATCCATCGTGGGCTTCTGTCATGCTGGTCTTGTTACGGGTGGTGAATCCATACGTGTCCGCAGCAACCTCAATTCTTTTCTCCTCAGAAAAGGAAGGGCCTAAGGCAGCAGGAGAAACCGAGGCAAGTTTCAGAGCCAGATTGAAAGCTTATTAACAAGTTTAGAGAGGGAATGAAAGGAAGTAAAGCACACTTGGAAGAGGGCCGAGTCGGTGACTTGAGAGCATCCAGTACCCCGTTTGACCTTAGGGTTTCACACCCTGGCCTACTTCCAGGGTCTCGCATCCCTTCTCCTCTTATTCTTCCCTGGGGGTGGGCTGTCCGCATGTGCAGTGTCCTGCTAGCGCTCGGGAAGGGCCGCATGCACAGTGTGTTTTCCGGAGTTGTATGCAAGCTCACTTGAGGTATTCTTCCCTTACCAGTCAAATCTGCCTGGAAGGTCACATACCAGTTCAACTCCGCCATGTTGCCTCTTCATGTGCATGTTTGAGCCCATTCACTCAGTTCCTGAGATCTTACCGGGAAGCTGTTGATCACCAGTTTGGGGATTTTTTCTATTTATTGAGAGAGTTCTTTTTCCTGGTGCTGACTGTGACCAAGTATTTTAGAGAGACTGTTTAACCATCGCCTGACCATCTCTGATGGTCATCTGAAAGTCCTGGTTGAAGTGGGGGGAAGCACTCTCCTGTCCTGCTCATGCCTGACTAGCTACCTACTATTACAGTCTGGGCTCTAATTGCTCCATCATAGTGACCAAGGAATTACCGTTCTTTTCTTGAAATTTTATACATTGCATTGCACATATTCACTATTAGGAGAAGTTATCCCTCCTTGCATCCCAACAATGGCCATCCGGTTTCTAAGGTAACAAATGCTGTTTCAATAGGCTTTACATGAATAGTCACAAGGGATTTTATGTTGTACTTTGGACTTTGGAAGAGTGTCGTGATTTTGAGGTTCATACTTTAGATGGTTAAAGGAACAAAGGAGGAGAAACAAAATGTTTGTCCACCTTCCATCTCAGGTTTAGAATCTGTCCAGCCTGACCTGAATTAGAAGCAGGACTGGAAATTATTAAGGCAGTGTGGAGAAGCATTTGGGAGTTTTGTAAGGTTATCCCCCTCAGTCTCAAAGCCAATGGCCATGTTTTAGCAACATTGCTTATACCTTAGAGAAAGAAATGCAAAGAATACATTTCGTTGGAGTTTCTCAACAAATGGAACCATGTGCTAATCTGTAGACCTTATTTTAATCCATTCACATATTTTAAGCCTAGTCAATTTTAAAACTTGTCCAATGACAATTATTAAATAACAATGTAATTATTTGCATCAAAGAATATAAAATTATTTACAATGATATTTAACTTTTCTCATAAAAATGTTTTGAGGAATATACATGTATTGATCTATTTGTAAGGTATGAGAACAAAGTATAAAATATGTGAATTGTACACTCCTCCTAGAGAAGAGTGTTTGAAAGGAAGACATGGGCAGTTCTATCAAATAAACTGGTTATTGCTAATATGGGGAAGGCTGCTGTGATCTAATTTAACCAAGAAACTGTTGAACATGAATGAAAATCAGGATGGAAGGCCATCCTTCCTGTCGATGCCCCTCAGGACAGACCAGGAAAGTTCAAGGATAAGCAGACGGATGCAGATAATTTTTAGCAGAAGACATAGGTTTCATGAGAGAGGAGATAGGAGACTACAATGCTGCACAAACAAAGCTTTTCAACCTTTTTTTGAGGGAAATATATACACAAAATAAGCAACAAATTCCTTGTAAAATGCACATTGGCTTCTCTTTATACACAAAATCAAAATGCAACAAGATTCTTGAAATTCTGCAATAAAAATTATGAATGATAATAAAAATAGACAAAAGATTTAAGCAAACACTTTACAAAGCAATATGCATAAGTGGCCAATGAACACATGAAAAAGTGCCCAACATCATTGAACGTGAGGGAAATGCAAATTAAAACTAAAATGAAATATCACTACGGATGCATTAGAATAGTTAAGACGGAAAAAAAAAAAAAAAGATCGGCAATGCCAAAATGTTTGTGAGGATGTGATACAATCGGGACACTGGTACTTTGCTGTTAGAGATGGAAAATGATACAACCATTGTTTATTTTATGTCTTTCATTTAAAATGACATTTTTCAAATAAGGAATAATTGAGGGGGATCTGATAAATATAATGTCCAATATCAGCATGAGTAGAAATAATATAGGTTAGTATAAAGAAACGTGGTAAATTACATATAATTAGTTTTATTTTTAAAAATCTAGTTCAATGCTACAGTTGAAATGCCTCCTTCTAGTTCAGAATGAGGGATTTTACTCAAAATAGATTTAAATGCAGTGTGAGCTTAACTACTCTGATAAAGCAAAATTGATGTCATAAAGTGTTATGTGGCTCTATTTATCTGTGTGGAATGACTCATATTTTAAAATATTTCCCTTTACTGACCTCAGTAAGGAATAGTTGATAACTTTCTCCTTCATTACTCACTGGAAAGAGGGCCTTCTGAGTACCCTCCTGAGTCGCTAGTGCTGTGACAGTCTGAGAAAACAGCAAAAGACATAGTAATATCCAGTTTTTCTGTAAGTTTATAGCCTTGAGTAGTCAATTACCTGAAATCACCACTACTGGATTAATTTCTTATGCTTAAGGTATTTTCTCCAAAGAGAACTTGTTAAAATAAGTATATATTTCAAGATATGAAAGAAACGTGAAATAATTAAAAAGACTTAAGTGGCACATTTCACATCAAAAGAAGGCTTGGATATTTTCTATATTCTCCTTGGAGATAGGGAAGAATACACTGACAAAAATTTGAAAGAAACATCTTATGCTCTAATTGCTGGATGGAAAAAGAACCATAAAACCAATATTTTCATATCCTTAAGAAAACGGGAAAGAAAAGTGGGTTAAAAAGAGAATTAGCATTTATCTGTCACCAACTCCAAATAAACGATTTTATGTACTTTCTAATTGATATACTATCTCATTTCTATATCCACAGCATTTCTAAGAAAAATTTATTATGGTCCTCAATATACAGAAAATGAATTTGCACCTTCCTAAATTCATTTGCTTACTAAGGTAAGAATTGGCAGATTTCTGATTTCTGTTATTTCTACTACATAAGCTCTACCAATGTCTATATCTTCCATCTGTATCCAGGAAACTCAAATCTTAGTTTCGGAAACTGTCTAACTATAGAAAATACACTTGTGGTTTCTGAAAAGACTATAAATTTAACCTGAGATTCTATTTCATAAAAGCAAGAAAAGAAAAGCAAATAAAACAAAAAGACAGACAACTGAGAATAATAGTGGAAAAATGCACTGTTGGGCCATTGTGAGATCAGGGATTATATTCTATCATATTTTTTGTTTATGATCTTTATATATAAATTAAATATATATGTGATATTAAAACATATTTCAGTAGTTTGGAGATAATTTTCTAAAGAATGACAGAATTATGGTCTCTAGTATACCTTCAATACACTTAACTGAACAGACTCTTAACATTTGGTATATAAACCTGTGTTATCATCTAGTGGTAAAGGGTTAGAAATACAGACACAGACTCCCTGAATCCCCAGAAGAAGCTAATTCATGAATCCAGAAAGTGCAACATACCATACAATGTGGTCTAATTGCATTCAGCTAGGTTCTCAAATATATACAGGTAAAGATCACAATGAAGGTTGATAAAAGCTTCAATCTGTGCATTTAATGTTCTGTGAAGGTGTGAATAATGCTACCTTCAGAGTTGGTTGGGAAAAGTTTTATTACTTTTATTCAAATTTAAACAATAGGTAAGAAATAGCTTTCCTGATTAAGCACTGGAAAACCACAAAGCCTATGAAACATTGATGCCCAAAAACATGCCCAAAAACGAAAGTGGGAAAATTAAAATAATGGTCTATAACTCAGATACAAGCACTATTCTTTCCTGAGAAGAGGAAAACACTGCCAACATGGTATAACAGACTTGGTCTTTCTCCTAGTGTTTCCCTAAAATTCTCATGAGAAGGAACACTGATAAGATGCAAACATATCAGTAGTACATTGTGGCACATAAGTCCATGAATGCCGTTTCTTTTGGATCAGCAACAAATATAAGAGACTAAGACAGGAAACGGGTACATTAGCAATCCTTCCCACACACATTCCCTCTCAGCACTTATCATGCCAGTCTCTCTATAAGTTACAAGAGCTAAAGTAAATCAGTAAAGATCTAATGGGGGAAGAACTGACACACAATTACAATCCAAAATAAACGGCATGATAAAGAACTGCGCAACATCTGTAAGCCACAAACGAAAATAAAAAACTGAAATTGGGAGCAAAGAGAAGCGTATGAAAGAGGTATTAATTGAACTTGGCATTGAATTATGAGTGAAGACTTAACAGCTATCTGAGATGGAGAGGATTAGAGGCCTAGAAACATTAAAAGAGCTGTTCCGCTTGAAAAACAGTAAGAAGCTTGAAGAAGGCAAGCTCATGTGTGATGCTGCAGTAAGAAATCCTGGGCGGTCAGAGAGTAATAGCTGATGTGCAGTAGGTGGAATCGTGGAAATGATGAACAGAGAAGATAATCAGGGAGGAAAAAGTCCAACTGAAACACAAGCTATTGACTTATTGTATGCTTTGTTTTTATATTTTCGTAATTTTATTTGTCATCAATTTAAAGGAATAAACTTTTAGAAGTTAAACTCCTTGGAAGCATTTTGTCTATTTCGGTCAGTACTGAATTCCTCAATGCTTAGAAAAGTACCTGGCACATAGCAGCAGATGAACGAATATGTAAATATTTGTAAATTGAAACTTAAAAATATTCAGTAAATATTTATGGAGCCCTTGATATGTGCTGGCATTGTAACATATAGTAAGCATGTTGACCTTTTGCCCAAGAAGATTAAGTGAAAGATAACTTATAACAGGTGACAAACAAGCTTTTTCAAATGCCTTGGAAATCTACCAGAAGGGCGCTATTCAATATAGTAGCCAATAATCACATGAGACCCTTGATCACTTGAAATGTGTCTATTCCAATTTGAGATGGCCGTAAATATAAAAGTCGCACAAGATTTTGAAAGCTTGGTGCAAACAAAGAGAATACAAATATCTCAGCAAATAATTTTGTATTGGTTGCATGTTGAAATGGTAATATTAAATATACTGTCTTAAATAAAATATCTCATTAAAATTAACTTACCCCTTTCTTTTTACTATATATGTGGTTGCTAAAAAGAATGGAAAATTACATATATAGCTCGCTTTATATTTCTACCAGATAGTGCTCTGCTAAAAATCAAAGATTGAATTGTTATTCTCAAAGTATGGGTTGAAATGCCTCTTTATATTTAATTTTCAGACTATATTAATTTTGAATACTGAGGCTACAGATGAATTTGCTAAACAATTTGAGTGACTTAAGTGAGTTGTACAATTAAGAACAACTGTACTCAATTCTATAGGCAGTAACCTAATTCAATACTTAATGATTCAGGTACAGATACAGAGAACCAATCTTGAGCCTTCACAAAGCTTAAGATTTCTTGCTGACTGGAGGGAAAGTAAGAAACTTTCAATAGCTTTTTCTGCAGGTATTCCGATTTGACCTAGTGCCCCAGTTTATAAATGGAATCAATTTCTTTGTGAAGTTCCACTACTTCCTGGATGCAGGAAAATTGTGCAAGCACTGAAATGGCAGAATTGGAGAATATGATCTACGCTGCTAGTCAGTGAGCTTTGAGACCTCTCTGTCAGAGCCGTATGATTGCGACCCAGTGTGTGCTTCCTGATGGGAAGTGTTTTCCCTTGGGCCAACTCTGCTGCCAGAAATTTCAGAATACTATTTGAGGTGTGTGCATTCATGTGAAATAGCAGTATTGTGAAAATTCAACTTGGCAATTCTATGCAGTATGGAACCAGGAATCAAATAGATGAGGAAGAAATGGGGATGCTGGAGCATGGCTAACAGCAGGCATGGCTGGACAATGTTATTCTGGTCTAGGAAAGTTGTGAAGAAGCTTTATCTAGGATGAACAAATAACTGTTTAAAGAGCATGTAGACTTACTCAAGGCATTTGCAAGACAGAGGAATCAGAAATCCAACAAACTGCAATGTAACATGAGAAAAAATATCGGTAGATGATCTAGCTCTTAACACTCTTTCTGTCAGTGCCAAAGTTGAGTTTGGTCAATATACATGGTCAATATTCAGTCTGAATTTCAGGCAGGGAATTCATTGTTGGTTCACTGTAGTTATTAATGGTATTTGCCAAATAGTCCCAGTTCTCTCCACTTCCTGATACATAACAGGATTTCATTTCCTGGAAATCTTGTGGTTTGATGGAAACAGGTGACTAATTGTATCCAAAAATTCATGTGTATTAGTCCCTTTTGAGTGAGAGCATTTTATTATCAATTCAATATTATGTGGAATCTAAGATCCACAATATGCTGAGTCACATTGATTACACTACCTTTGACATAAGTAGAAACTAACCAGAATTAGACTTTCCATCTAACTTATTTATTATAGGGTTATGTGACATAACAAAAATCTATTTAATATAAAAGTTATTCAATATAAAAAGCTACCCAATCAACTAGACTAACATTTTTCCATCTATACACAAACACATACATTTTTTTGGACCAGAAGTAAGGGAAACACAGTGCCTTAACCCGTAGGCTTTGTTCCCACAGAACTTCAACCAGTGTTAAGGTTTCCTGATAGGTATTTATCCTCTCTCTTTCTCTGGTAGACGCCTACATTGTCACCATGAATTGAATGCAATATGAGGACTCTCATCTGAATGATATTCAGGGTTCTGGCCTTTTTCAAACACTAGGAAAGTCAGGAGACAGCATCCACATCTGCAGTGGGAACAAGAGCCATCAATCTAAGAAAGCCCAAGGTTTATCTATCTGGAGTGAGAATTTCCATTTCTGTGATTTTTCCCCTCAAAGTGGGTGTTGTTTATTTCCTGGTGACTAGCTATTGCGAAATAGTTGGTAGAATGTGTTGATCTGATAATTAATTCATCTACATCTAGCTTTGTGGCCCCACTTTTCTGGTGGTAGATTTTAGAGATAATCAAATTATGCAACACTCATATATTGATACTAATAAAATGATATTCTCTTATATGGGACTTCATAACATTTTAGACCCTTGTATACATTGAGGATAGTTCCAGAGCTCTCTTTTTCCTATGGCATAATAATTTTCAAGGCTCAAGACAGTGGCTTCTCCATCAGCTTTGGTCTCTGATAGACTACAGTTAAAGATTTCCGTCATTAGGCCGGGCGCGGTGGCTCACACCTGTAATCCCAGCACTTTGGGAGGCCGAGGCGAGCGGATCACGAGGTCAGGAGATCGAGACCATCCTGGCTAACATGGTGAAACCCCGTCTCTACTAAAAATACAAAATGAGCCGGGCGTGGTGGCGGCGCCTGTGGTCCCAGATCCTCGGGAGGCTGAGGCAGGAGAATGGCGGGAACCCGGGGGGCGGAGCTTGCAGGGAGCCAAGATGGCGCCGCTCACTCCAGCCTGGGCCACAGAGCGAGACTCCCTCTCAAAAAATAAATAAATAAATAAATAAATAATAAATAAAAGAAATAAAAGATTTCTGTTAATAGTAATCAGAAAGGTATAGACAAAAGAAAAGAATATCATTTCTGGTGTTACTGGTCTGGATTATGACCTTGGTTACAATATTTACTAGTTGTGTTGCCACAGGAAAGTAAACTCTCCTCTCTGAGTCTTGATTCGTTCATCTTTAAAATAAAGCTAATCATGGCAACCCAGTGAACAATTATGAAGAACAAATGAGATAAAACAAAGGAAAGCCATTCCACAGATGAATAGTAATTCACATTATGATAGGCAATAGATACGACATTTTCTTTTTGTCTCTAGTTATAGATTTTCCATTTGGTTCCTTTTTGTATTTTTCATTTTTTTTAATTTTTAATTTTGAATTTTAGTGGGTACAAAGGTATGTATTTCTCTGGGTACATAAGATGTTTTGATACAGGCATGCAATGTGTAATAATCATATCATGGAAAGTGGGGTATCCACCCATTCAAGCATTTCTCCTTTGTTCTACAAAAAATCCAGTTACATTCTTTTATTTAGTTTTAAATGCATAATTAAATTATCATTAACTAGAGTCATCCTGTTGTGCTATCAAATATTACCTCTTATTCATTCTTTCTAACTAATCTTTTTGTACTCATTAACCATCCCCACCTTCTCCCACCCCCACTGCCCTTTCTAGCCTCTGGTAATCATCCTTCCCTCTATTTCCATGAGTTCAATTGCTTTGATTTTTAGATCCCACAAATAAATGAGAAAATGTGATGTTTGTCTTTCTGTGCCTGGCTCATTTCACTTAATATAATGATCTCCAGTTCCATCCATGTTGTTGCAAAAGACAGGATTTTTTCTCTTATATGGCTGAATAGTACTCCATTGCGTACAGGTACAACTATTTTTTATCCATTCATCTGTTGAAGAACACTAGGTGGCTTTCAAATCTTGGCTATTGTGAAGGGTACCGCAACAAACATGGAAGTTCAGTTATCTCTTTGATATGTTGATTTTCTTTCTTTTGGGTACATATGCAGTAGTGGGATTGCTGGGTCATATGGTAGCTCTATTTTAAGTTTTTGAGAAACTTTCAAGCTGTTTTCCACAATGGTTTTACTAATACACATTCCCACCAACAGTGTACCAGCGTTCTTTTCTTCACACCCTCACAGGTGTTTGTTATTGCCTGTCTTTTCTATGTAAACTATTTTAACTGGGTTAAGATAACATCTCATTGTAGTTTAGATTTGCGTTTCTGATGATCAATTATGTTCAGTATCTTTTCTTATGCCTGTTTGCCATTTTTATGTGTTCTTTTGAGAAATATCTATTCAAATCTTTTGGCCATGTTTTTGATTGGTTTATTAGATTGATTTCCAGTAGAGTTGTTTGAGCTCCTTAGATATTCTGTTTATTAATTCCTTGTTAGATGGATAGCTTGCAAATATTTTCTCCCATTGTGTGGGTTGCCTCTTCACTTTGTTGATTGTTTTCTATGCTGTACGGAAGCTTTTTAACTTGATGAGATTTCATTTGTACATTTACTCAAGAAAATTTTGTCCAGACCAATGGCTTGGAGTTTTTACCCAACGTTTCTTGCAGTAGTTTCCTAGTTTGGGGTCTTTGATTTAGGTCTTTAATCCATCCTGATTTTTTATACAGTAAGAGACAGGCGTCTAGTTTTATTCTTTGGCATATAGATATCCAGTCTTCTCAGCATCATCTATTAAAGAGATTGTTTTTTCCCCAGTGTTTGTCCTTGACATCTTTGTCAAAAATGAGTTCAGTATAGGGGTGTGGATTTGTTTCTGGGTTCTCTAGGCTGTGCCATTGGCCTACGTGTCTGTTTTTATTCCAGTACCATTTTGTTTTGGTTACTATAACTCCATGGTATGATTTAAAGTCTGGTAATGTGATTCTTCCAGTTTTATTCTTTTTGCTTAGGATAGCTTTGGCTATTCTGGGTCTTTTGTCATTCCATATAAATTTTAGGAATGTGTTTTGTACTCTAAATTCTCTTTCAACGTAAGACCTCTATATGCTCACTAGCATTTGAATAATGATAAAGTTAAAGTGAAGTTGAAGCTGGTCCTTAGCTTTGCAGTTAGATGATGTGGCCATCAAATGAAATGGAGATTATGAAATAAGGGGAAGGCTGCGTCCTGCAGTTGTCTCATTGAATAGAATAAGTAATTTGCATGACTGGTTAAAAAATTCGGGTATCCTTCCTCTACATTGACTTTAGGAATGCAATCTCTCATTTACACGTTACGTATTGTACTCAGTCTCCTTTTCTTCCCGGATACATAAATGCCTTTATTAACTTCATGTCTGTCTAAATCTAACAGACTGTTCTCTCCTAGCCTTGAAAATCCTTCTCATGTCTTTTTTTGTTTTTATTTTTTTTTTATTTTTATTTTTTTTTTGAGACAGCGTCTTGCTCTGCCGCCCAGGCTGGAGTGAGCGGCGCCATCTCGGCTCCCTGCAAGCTCCGCCCCCCGGGTTCCCGCCATTCTCCTGCCTCCGCCTCCCGAGGAGCTGGGACCACAGGCGCCGCCACGTCCGGGTGATTTTTTTTGTATTTTTAGTAGAGACGGGGTTTCACCGTGTTAGCCGGGATGGTCTCGATCTCCTGACCTGGTGATCCTCCCGCCTCGACCTCCCACAGTGCTGGGCCACAGCCTGAGCCACCGCGCCCGGCCCCCCTTCTCATATAATTCTTTAGAATTGCTCACCACTCGCTGCACTCAGCAAATGTTAAGTTTTAAATGTGAAGACTCATTGTCTTTTGCCTCACGCTACTTTTTCTCTGCCAAGGCTGCACAGCAAGAACACACACTCTTGCTCTAGCATCTGCTTTACTTTCTGTTTTTCCTTTGACACCATTAGATTTCTGTCTTTACACTTACTCTGGATTTTAGGAGAAGATCGCCCCCTGAGTCAGACACTGCATTTGTTGGTACAAAATTGGATGTTCTTTCTGCTCTATTTCACTTTTCACAGTATTTTGGCTCTGGTAATCCTATCCCTGTCTTACCCAAATTGAAGTCTGAGCAATACATAGTCTATAGTCTAACAATATTTTGATTTTTAACTATGATGTAAGCATTTTACTAAGCATTTAGTTAGGGTCTATATTTGGTCCACAGAAAGAAAGATGCTTTATTTATTTTCCTGGAAGAGTTTCATTCATTCATTCACCAATAGTAGTTTACTTACTAAATACCTAACAGTAAAGGAGGTGTCCAAGAAGAAAAAAGAAAATTGTCCTTCAATGAATTTACAGTCTAGCTGAATAAAAAAGAATAGTCTATTTATCATTTTAGTTTCATTTTATTAAAAATACTTCAATTCCCTTTTTTTTTCACCTTCAGATTAAATGAATTTGGCAACAGCCTAACATATTTGGGCTATGTACAGAGTCAATCTAAAAACATAAGATTTTAATGAAGAACATTCTGATAGTAATTATTAAAGTAAAAATCTCTGTTTTCTTTATATCTTTATTTAGTTTTCTTTAGAAATCTAATTTTGAATATTTGTCAATTTAATACATAGTTAGATAAAAATCTACTCATGACTTCTTAAGTTCGGGACTCTACAGGTTGTACAAATGAATAATTGATGGAATTTACAATGAATTCAAAGAAGAAAATAACCATTTGGATTTATTAATTTTATTGCCCTCAAAGTTTACTTCAATTCTCAACTTAATTGTCCTATGGGTATCTATCCTTTTTTGGTTTTACTTGCTTCACACACACACACACACACACACACACACACACACACACACACAAAATACTCATATATCATGAACATCCACACATTTCAATTTAATCCAATAGAAAAGTCTCATTCACCAAAAGCTTTGTTTGATTTCCATACTTTTGAAGGCCTCCTCAGATCTATTTTCCTGATGTCCTATTTGCTTTCAGCTTTATCCTTAAGAAAGCCTCTCTGTGATTTGAAACATTTTCCACTGTCTACTGCAATGGTTAACTTTTTATATTTATACCAATAATATGATGCATTTAAGCACTCTGCTGTGTTTTGATAAGATTCCATGGGGGTCTAGGCATTTCCAGCTATATAAAAATGTTCAAAAAATAAAGCACGAGGGCAAAACTAAATGCCCTGCTGACCAAAAGAGTTCAGAAGACATGGTCGAATCCTGATCTATAGAAGCATTTTCTGAAGATGGGAGCCACACAGAAGGCATCATTAACTTCCAAACACTTCAAAATGAAAAGTGGGAAGAAAGTATCTTGGAAAGATTGGACAGCAAGATGACACACTAAACAGGATACACATTATGATAAGTAAAGGGGGTTGTTTGATTTAAGGAGTATTGTTTTCACTTTCCTTATTAATGAAAATGGAGAATAAACTGGTAGTTTCAAGAGAGAAAAATAAAGTATTATACTTTTACCAGATATTGACCACTTATGCTTGCTGACTCATACCTTCTAGCCCTCTAAGTTTCAACACCAAGAAAGAGGGAAAAATACTCTTCTCACACTATAACGAACAAAGAATAAAAGAGGAATAATGTAATTCTTCTTAAAATTTCAGGAAAAAAAATAAGTAACAATTGAAGCTTATCATCCTGTTCAAATATAATCTGTAAGAAGAAATTAGAGTTAGTGAGCCTTGCAGCATACACAGGATGCAGTATGTTGTAATTTTTATAATATTATCTTAATATATCATTAGTGATTTAGCAATTCTAAATGTTAAATTTCTCACTTGCCCTTGGAGGTCATGCTATAAACTATTTGAAAAGTAATTTATTCAGATATGTTAGGAAATGTGAGTTCAACAGTGAATAACTTCTAAAAATATTTTATCATAAGGGAACAGAAAAATGTCAACTGCAGAGCAGAAAAAATATTCTGTTTCCTACCACCTTTGCCAGGATAAAGACTATTTTTTAAATAATTAAATAGGAGGCCATTAGACTGAGGTGGCTCCAGTGCCCTGGGTTTATATGTGAGCAAACCAAATCCAATTCAACGTAAACAGTCATTTTCTAGGCCAATCAGAAACTCCCACCTAACTCCTAAAGAATTTCCACTCCTGAAGCTGCACCAATCAGAAACTGCAAATTAACCTCTAAGTAGGAACTTTTCCCCGGAGTACTCCCAATAAGGCTACTGCTCCCCTTTAGTCAATCAAAAATTTTCTTTTTTGTTCTAATTCTGCAGAGACCTATTAAAGCCTTCCCTCTGTGGCCCTTTATTAGATCCCCAAACCCTCTGTGGTCTGGAGCTACACAATTCATGAATCACTGTCTGTTCAAATAAACTATGTAACATTTCTATGTGCCTTAGTTTATGTTTCGGAACTGCCTAAAGGTCATTTCTCATGTCTACAACTTGGCTGCATCTCATACTAATTGAGGTAAATAAAAGATAGAATGTTCCCAACATCAAAATAATAGACAAATAAATAAATAAATAACAGCTAAAAACTTCTCAGGACCAATTACATGACTACATTAGGTAAAATAAATTTTTTTACTATTATTTTAACCCAAATCACTAATGAAAAAAAAATTAGAGATGGGCTCTCACTATGTTGCCCAGGCCATCTTCAAACTCCTATCCTCAAGTCATCCTTCCACCTCAGCCTTTAGAAAAGCTATCATTACAGGTGTATGCCGTTACGCCTGGCTTTCCAAATCCCTACATTTTAAGTCTCAATTTTCTGATTTATTTTTCAACTGGTGACAGAACTTGTTAATGTATTGGGATAGTTTTGATCACTATTCCAACTATCCACATGAAAGAAGAGGCTCCTGGATGCACGTCTTTTGTAATTCTCTTGACACTGTATGCACCAGAGACTTTATGGCATCAGAGGCTGTGCCACAGAAAGTCATTCAAAATTGACTCAAATTTTCTTTTCACTCTTATTAGTGGAAACTAACACATCATACTATTAACGTAATTAATTTGACCTAAAAGCTACATACAAAACTTTCTTAACAGAGGGAAATTATATTTCTTTAAATATACTCAAACTAAACTTTAAATAGATATGCTTCATTACAATTCAAGAAAGAAAAATGAGGCCAAATTAAATTTGAATGAAGCTAATGTAAATTTGAGGTTATTACTTCTTTCCTTTTAACATGTTAGGTGGATTCTGACAATAAAGACATTCAGACTTACAATTTAGTTATGTGAAATACTAATGACGATTACCTTGGAAACAGTTACAGTTTCTCAGAAATCTACTTATGAAATCAAAACACAAATACAATCATAACATTCTCTCTTACAATAGAAGCATAGGAAGCAATAAATGGTTGGGTCTGGAAATAAACTATCTATAATTTTGGTAGATGTGCATTTCTACCCCTCAGTTACTGACCTATCACCAAGGAGAGAAAGGTCAAGTCCATATTCAACTCACTCCACCTGCTAAAACTTGCCAATACATTGAAAAAGGAAAATATAAGAATTAATGTAGAGAAGTATAATATTTCAAAGGAGATATCAATGAGCCAATATCCAAGTTTTTAAATTAAATTCAGATGTTCATTGAGCCAATGACATTGTCATTTGCAGTGTGTGCGTGTGCGTGTGCGTGTGTGTGTGTGTGTGTGTGTGTGAATCTCAACAAATAGGTCAACAGAGGGTTATGGAAATTGGCAGTTGCTAGTAGTCATTAAGCCACACTTGAAAAACAAATTTTCAGAAAAAGAATCCACAAAAGAAGGAAGTCAAATAATTCAACATCTTCCATCAAGATTTAAGGCTATAAATTTGCTCATAATTATTTAAACTAATTGTGAGCAAAAGACTTGAATGCATTATGACAATTAGACTATGCCTTAAAAATGTAGAATCAGACAACCTTGACAGCTGCTTCACTTGAACTATTGAGTCATTTCAGTTGAAAATGTTCCCAAAAGAAGAAAAAAATCAATATTCTGTGGAGTTGCATGCAAGCTGGAAGCCCTCTGAACCACCTGAAGGGTTCAAGGCAGGTTTAGCCCTTCTGGACTCTGACTGTGTCTACAAAAGCAAAGTGAAGTGAAGAAGTAAAGCAATTATCCTGATTAACCAAGCAAAAAATAATTCCCTGCAAGTCAGGAACAGGCAATTGGTGAAGCATGAATTATCCAGCTTTACTATACTATATATGTTGGCCAAACTCATCAACCAACACTATTTTACCTTACATTGTTTGTGTAGACAATTTAAATAACCTAATCATATTGTGAAAGATAGCTAACCTCAAACCTGAAGTGTGCCTGCATTTCTTTTCATGACATGGAGATGAAGGAAAGGTTTATTTCAGGAGACCTAGCACGTATTGAAATCCGATGAAGATGAAGGGGCATTCCAACATTGTGAACTGAGAATGCTATGTCTCTAATGACCACATAGTCTTCATAAGCACCCTAGGCTAGAAAGAAGTATGAAGCTAGGTCAATAATAGAGGCCATGGATAAATCAGTGATGTATGTCTCACTGCAATCTCAGAAAACTCACACTTACGCAGGGGAGCCTAACCAAATAAAGTATCCAAAGAGGAGGAGATAAAATAAATTCAAGTGTTGAATATGTTGCAATGGAACCAGATGAAAGGTTGAATACAGAGAGATCTGCGTTAGGGTAGTCAGTGAAATCCCCCCGAGATGTATTAGGTATTTCAAATATTCCATAACAAATGACCTCAAATCGAGTAGCTTAATGCAACACCATTTATGCAATCCTGAGTCAGGAATCTGGGATCTGCTTAGTTTGGTTCTTTTAATTTAGGGTATCTCACAAGACTCTAATCAAGGTTTCAGCCAGATGTAGGGTCCCATCTGGAAACTCGACTGAGAAAGGAATTTCTTCCAAGTTCATTTACGTGGTTGTTTACAAGATTCAGTTTCATTTGGGTTATTGGACTGAGGGCTTCATCCAATGGCTGCTGGCCAGGGGCTGCTCCAGGTCCTTCCCACATGGAATTGCAAACATAACAACCTATTTCATCAAAGCCAGCAAGACAGAGAATCTGCTAGGAAGACAAAAGTCAGACCTTTGTAATCTCATTGCAGCAGTGACAACCTCTCTGGGTTGAGATATCCTATTGGCTAGAAGAAAGTTACTAAAATGAAGGTGATAACACAAGGCCATGCATACCAGAAGGCAGGGATCATGTGGGGCCATATTAGACACAATTTACCACAGAAGATGTCACCTAAACCTAACCCTTGGAAAAGTAAGAGAAAGAGAATCCCAGGCAACAGGAAATACCAAAGTCCTGAGATTAAAATAAATAAATAAAAGCTCTTTAGTGTTCAAGAAATTGAAATGAGACAGAATAATAGAAAATTATAAATGATGAGGAAAGTGTTAAAAGATGAATTGGAGAGAGAAGCTGAAGTCAGGCCATGAACATCTCTTAGACCATGGTAAACAGTTTAGTTTTATTCCAAGTGTGAGGGAATCTATTCACAGTTTTTAGCAGAGGCGTTGCATGATCTCGTTTACTTGCTAAGTGGATAACTGAGGCTGTTGTGTGAGAAACGGAAAGGATGTCACAGGAGTGGTGGTAATGAGATGGTAATGAAGATGAGATAATTGAGACTATTCTGGACTGAGTGAGGTGACAGAGGCAAGCGATAAAAGAGACATTATTCAAGTTATATCTTAGAAGTGGAACCCACCTGGCTTGAATACGACAGGTGAGGAAAAGGGGAATTTAATTGCTGCTAAATTTCTGGCATAAACAGCTTGATTGTATTATTAACTGAGATGCACAAGACTGTGGAGTGGGAATGAAAACACAATTTGACCAGAAAAAATTCCCAGGTTAAATTTTGGACATGTTAAATTTGAGATGTTTGTAAGACTTTGCAAATGTATCTGCATGATATGAATGAATTTTACACATAACCGCTCTAGAAGATAATGCACCATTAAATATAGATATTTGATATGCATCTATACATACATATTTGATAATCTTTTTTCTTAAGATGGCAGCTTAGAGGCATTGTTAGCATACCTCTCCCACTTGGAAGGACAAAATAGTGTTTAGAAATTCACACTGCGAACTTCTTTTCAAGAAGCAACACAGGAACTGAACAAGAAAACTGAAGGGATCTACAGACCGTCTGACGGAAGCAGGCGGCTGCAGCCTGCACTGTGCGTCAGGCGAAGGGCTGCAAGTCGCCAGTGTGACAGGCGGAGAGACTGCATCCGGGATACACCCCCCAACCAAGGACCCTGGGAGTCCAGGCCTTGGAGGAAAACCCTGACTCCACCCAGCACAGGAACTGACGTGTAGAGGGTTGTAGAATTTAAAAACAGAAGCAGCATCAGGAAGACCCTTGCAGGCACTCCCAGACTCTAGTGTGGATCAGGTAAACCCATAACCATTCCTTACTGCTCCTCACAGGGGACCCTGCAGAGGAAGCCAAAGGAGTGCAGGCGGCGGTCGCAGGCTGAACGAAGTCCTCAACGGGGTTTCACAAGGTAACCTGCTGTGGTGACAAACTCCCCTGGACAGGGCTGGGGCGGCAAAGAGTGAACAGCCGGCCGCGCCTGCGAGTGCAGAAGTCACGGGTGCAGTTGTGGGTACAGGAGCCAGGGGCCCAGCTTGGCAGTGGACAGGGAAGGGTGTGGCCTGAAAACGGTGGCTGCTGTCCCCAGAGGGAAAGCTTGTGACTCAGGGCAGTTGAGAGTTCTGAGTACAGGCTGGCTGGAACTCAGCTCACCTCTGCCAGTGGAACACCGCAGGAGAGCATCTGCCCCCTCAAGTGTGTGGGAACCATGTGGGGCTGACCACTCACCACGGCTCCCCACTCCCTGTGCAAACTCTTCTGGGCAGCAGAGGCAGCAACACTCCCCTCTGGAATATCAACCCAGTGGCCCGAGAAATGTTCCTGTCCCTTGAGACCCACAGGGGCTGCTGCTTGCCCTCTAGGCAGAGACTCCCAGCACAAACCTTCCTGATGCAGCCCCCACCTGGCTTTGCCCCACCACGTGCCCTGGGAGCTTCACACAAAAGACAGAAACTCCTGGGTGCTATATGGCCCTGACCATTATCTGAGAAACCAGAATACTCTCCCTGGGCAACATAAGGCAGGCAAAAGTCCCACTGCTACTACCACAGCTGGTTCTCTTGTGCAAGCACCACCTCCTGGCTGGAGGCCAACCAACACAGTCCATTACAGCATCTCCTGGTAGAATAACACGGGGCCCAGGAAGGAGAAAATGGCTGTGCAGTCTCAGCTGTCACCACTGCTTGCACCACTCTGGCTAACCAGGAGGTCCTGAGTCCGTCCACATGACCAGTTCGTTACTATTATAACTGGCATTCCAGAAAGCCAACATACTAACGCTATCAATTCCAAGAAATCTCATAAAGTCTATGTCATGCCCCTGCCCTCTCAGTTAGAGCTGATGCTGCCACCCACTGCTGGGAAACTTGAGAACGTGTCACAGCACCAGATCCCTTGCAGACATTTCTGAGCACCGGCCTGCACTGTGGCAAATTCCCTGGGCCTCTAGACCCAGAGGAGCAACAGCACTCCCAGGGACTCCCACTCCCGGGGAAAGGGAGCGTACCGCATCAGGGGAACCCCCTGTGGGACAAAAGAATCTAGGCGGCGGGCCTTAAGCACCGGATCTTTTCACTGGTGAGAATTTTCTTTAACCAGAGCCACAGTTGCAGTGCTAGGTTCAGCAGGGAAAGTCTTCAGCTCTAACCCAACATTCAGACAACCCTGTTTCACATGAAGGGTCTTGGAGAGGAGGATGTATTTCCCCCTCACCCACCACCACTGGCACAGTTGAGGCTTCTTTCATGGGCATGAGCATAGGCATCCTTTCCGGGACACATCAGGGTGACTGCATCCCCAGAGGAGGACCCTCCAAGTACAGGCTTGCATGAGAGACAGAGTCACATTTGTCTCTACTTGAAACATCCACATTCCTGCAGATGAAAAGAAGCGCCTATCTGATCTGAATAGCTAGAGCTCTGGGATAGAAGTGTCTGAGAAGTAGATAACTTTCCTGCTGACCTGGCAAGGGAGCTGAGGCGGACCCAACCCTTCCCCCTGATACGACCATAGTGTGACTCCATGAGAGCTTCTCCAGCCACCTCCATCAAGGCTGAGACCTCTGCCCACCATTGGGTATTGCATTTACGCACCTGCTTTAGCCACAACTACTTCCTACCACCTCCCCTACTAGACTGAAGCCTGAACCATCAAACCAGTAAATAAAATACTGGGGGAAAATAAATGGATATAAAAGTGCATGCCATGGAAGAATGAGAAAAGCTTTAAGAGACGTCTACTATTCTAACCCCACCGAAGACAGTAAACTTGTGCACACACTGAGCACATTGCTACCAAAATGTGAGAAAGACATTACATGAACATTCTCTACAACCAAGGAACTCTGCACAGAGTCTTCACCTCTGAAAGCACCAAGAACCAAACTAGGCTATGATGAACTACAAACAGTAAAGTCCTACCCTTAAGGGGAAAAAAGAAATTAAAAACAAACAAGCACAGGCAAATCAAAAATAAATCCAAGAACAACGAGAAGAAATAGTCTACACAAATGAGAAAGAACCAGAAAAGTAACTGTGGTAATATGACAAAACAGGGCTCTACAACACACCCAAAACATCACACTACCTCTCCAACAATGGATATAAACCAAGATGAAATCTGTGAAACACCAGATAAGAAATTCGGATGGTTGATTATTAAGCTACTCAAAGAGATATCAGAGAAAGGTGAAGACCATCATAAAGACATTTAAAAAGCAGTTTACAGCCAGGTGGCGCGGTGGCTCACGCCTGTAATCCCAGCACTTTGGGAGGCCCAAGGCAGGCAGATCACGAGGTCAAGAGATCGATACCATCTGGCCAACATGGTGAAACCCTGTCTCTACTAAAACTACAAAAATTAGCTGGGTGTGGTGGTGTGTGCTTGCAGTTCCAGCTACTCAGGAGGCTGAGGCAGGAGAACAGCGCGAACCCAGGAGGCAGAGGTTACAGTGAGCCGAGATTGCGCCACTGCACTCCAGCCTGGTGACAGGGTGAAACTCCATCTCAAAAATAAATAATAAATAAATAAATAAATAAATTTAATTGAATAAAAATTTTAAAAAGTTAAGGATATGAATGAAAATTTTTTTAGAGAGATAGATGTCATCAAGAAAAAACAATCAGAATTTCTGGAAATGAAATACATACTCAGAGAATTACAAAATACAGTGAAAAGTTTTAACAAGACTAGAACAAATAATTTTAGAGCTCAAAGAAAAGGCTTTTGAATTAACCCAATCAGACAAAAATAAAGAGAAAAAGAATCAAAAGAAATGAATTAAGTCTCCAAGAAATATGAGATTATGTAAAATGGCCAAACCTTAGAATAATTGGTGTCTCTGAGGGAGAAGAGGAAATAGTAAGTCTGGAAAACTTATTTGAATAATTGAGGAAAAGTTCCCTCATCTGGCTAGAGATCTAGATATCCAAATGCAAGAAACTCAAAGAACACCTGGGAAATTCATTGCAAAAAGATCCTCACCAAGGCATATCGTCATCAGGTTATCTAAAGGCAACATGAAGGAAATAATTCTAAGAGCAGTAAGACAAAAACATCAGGTATCCTACAAAGGAAAACTTACCAGACTAACAGCAGACTTCCCAGCAGAAACCTTGCAAGCTAGAAGGGATTGGGGTCCTATATTCAGCTTCCTTAAACAGAACAACTGTCAGCCAAAAATTTTGTATCCTATAAAACTAAGTTGCATAAATGAAGAAATAAAATCTTCTGAGACAAACAAATGCTATGGGAATTTGTTACTACCAAACTGGCACTACAAGAAATACTAATAGGAGTTCTAAACCTTGAAACAAAAGCCAGATATGCACCAAAATAGAACATTTTGAAAGCATAAAATTCACAGGGCCTATAACCCAATAACATAACAACAACAATATCTAGGTGACAATAAATATGATGAAGAGAACAGTACCTCACATCTAAATATTCACAGTGAATATAATATGGCCTAAACACTCCACTTAAAAGATACAGAATGGCACAATGAATTTAAAAAATCACAACCCAAATACCATCTGTATTCAAGAGACTCATCTAACATGGAAGGATTCGTATAAGCTCAAGGTTAAATGGTAGAAAAAAATATTCCATGCAAATAGAAACCAAAATTGAGCAGGAGTAGCTATTCCTGTGTCAGACAAAATAGATTTCAAAGCAATAACAGCAAAAAAAGATAAAGATTGTCACTATATAATTATAAAGGGATCAATTCAACAAAGAGATATTACAATGCTAAATTTATATGCATTAAACACTGGATCTCCCATAGATTTATTACTCCTGAACCTAAGAAATGAGACAGACAGTAACACAATAACAGTGGGGGATTTCAATACACCATTGAACCACACTAGACAGATCTTCAAGACAGAAAGTTAACAGAGAAACAATGGACTTAAATGACATGCTAGAATAAATAAACTTTACAGGACATTCTACCCAAGAACTGCAGATATACATTCTTATCAGCACATGGAACATTCCCCAAGAAAGATCACATGATAGGCCCCAAAACAAGTCTCAATACATTTTAAAAACTCAAAATTATATCAAGTATCTTCTCAGAACACAGTGAAATAAAACTAGAAATCAACTCCCTCCAGGAGGAACCTTCAAAATTATACAAATACATGGAAATTAAATAATTTACTCCTGAATGATATATGGGTTAACATGACATCAAGATGGAAATTTAAAAATTCCTTGAACTGAATGATAATAGTTACACAAACTATTAAAACCTCTGGGATACAGCAAAAATGGTGCTAAGAGGAAATTTTATAGCATCAAAAGCCTACAACAAAAAGTTTGAAAGAGCACAAATGGACAATCTAAGGTGACACCTCAAGAAACTAGAGAAACAAGAAAAAATCAAACCCAAACCCAGAAGAAGAAAAGAAATAACAAAGATCAGAACAGAACTAAATAAAATTAGAAAAACAACAACAACAAAATATACAAAAGATAAATGAAACGAAAAACTGTTTTTTTGAAAAAAATAAATAAAATTGATAGACCATCAGCAAGATTAACCAAGAAAAGAAGAAAGAAGATTTAAATAAGCTAAATTAGAAGTAAAATGGGCGCTATTACAACCAATACGACAGAAATACAAAAGATCACTCAAGGCTACTATGAACACCTTTACATGCGCAAACTAGAAAATCTATAGGAAATGGATAAATTCCTGGAAATATACACTACTACAGTGACAGGTGAAATCAAATATCAGAATTTACCTCTTTATAATTCATCCATTTAACCAAATGCCACTTGTACCTCAAAACTTATTGAAATAAAAATTTACATATATATACACACACACACTCATGATTGATTTTCAGATCTTCCAACATTTAGTTACCATCCTAAGACAAGTCACATTATCACTTTGAGTCTGTTTCTCATTTATAAATACATGTAATGATTTTATATTTGTGACATGTATATCTCCAAAGCATAATTATTTAATTAACTATGTGAATTTAGTCAAATTATGTAACCTGAATGAGCCTCAGTTGCCGCTTATGGAAATATGAGCAGACAGAACCCTCTGGGACTGGAAGTCACTTCCTTTTTCAAAATTCTGAATCTATGTTTGAAATAGATCATATATTCAGATTTAGATGGAGCGATGTCTTAAACAGATTACTTTTTAAATAGTTAAGAACTAAAATTGTTTCTAATGTTAAAAATAAACATTTAATATTAGCATCTAATTAGTGTACTGAATATAATATACATGTATCTTCAAATACTTTATAGAATATAATATGGAAGCATCTTCAAATACTTTTAGAAATAAATTAGAACTAAAGTGAAAATGGTCTATGGAAGTTTTATCACATTTCCTGAGCAAAATATATATCCAATATTAGCTCAATAGCAGTAATATACTTTCAAGATTTCCTTACCATCTTCAAGTCTACAATAATACACAATCAGAATATATTTAATAAATTCTGCAAAAGAAGGTAAGTGAAAAGAAATTATCTCTTTTTCATTTCAGGTCAGGTCAAAAGAATCTAGCCCTTCTATTTAAAAACAAAAATTATTACATTGGCCTAAATTATCCAAATTGGCTATTTTTTTCTTTAACATTTACCTTTGTTGCTTTCTTTATCAAATCCAGCCTTGATTAGCCCTATTATGATTATGGAGTTAATGTGCCTTTTACCAAAATTAACCTTATTGTAAAATAGACAATCCTCTTAACAATATTTGCATATCTGTTTAGTATGAGAAGTTGTGAGTTGAAATGTTCATGACTTTTCAAAAAGCAACAAATTCATTATCTAAGCATTATAATTCACAGTGTAATATATAAACATTAGCAACTGCCTAAGCTATTAAGCAAATACTCTGATTTGAATTTAATGTCTCTTTGTTTTCTTCATCACAATGCTTCTCTTTCCACAGTGGTTCTTATGCATGTAGATTTTTTTCCATAGGCAATTAAAGTGTTGTTATTTTTAGGGAAGTGATTATAAAATTTCCACAGTGGAATTCCATATATGGTTTCCCTCAAAGACTCCTTAAGCGATTTTTTTTTGTTTGTTTATATTTTCAGGGTGCAAAACAAGATAGAAGCTAAAAATCATCCTGTTTTCTCCTTTTCTCCTTCCTAGCCCCATGGCAATTTGCTACACTTGTTTGCTAAAATGCTAAAAATTAATAAAAAGAAAAGATGGAAATAACTTCTCCCCACATAATATTATGGCTGCCACAAAAACATTAGCCACAGAGTTAAGTGACTCTGAAAATCCACCTATGGTAGCCTTCTTTTTGCTACAGTTGGACTGTTCTATGAAGCTTTACAGTGAGAGAGTTATTCAGTTTTCATTATTTTTATCCAAATGTATCATGATAGAAAAAACATTTATCTCATACTTTCTTCTGATTGTAATCAGTGTGACAAAAACATGAATGTGGCATACAAAGTGTGAGGCAAAGAATTTCAAACTATTTAGTATGGTTTGAGATTCTAATGGAATCTCAATTTTTGTGACATGTATATCTCCAAAACATAATTATTTAATTAACTATGTGAATTTAGTCAAATTATGTAACCTGAATGAACCTCAGTCCCCTCTTATGAAACATGAGCAGACAGAACCCTCTGGGACCGGAAGTCACTTCCTTTTTCAAAATTCTGAATCTTGGTTGTGTCTCCACCTTAGAAGTCAGGATATTAGCACAAAATGTATGAAACCTGGTGGAAAAGTAAACCTAACTTTTATTTATTGTATTTCAGTTTTGTAAACCATGATGAAATCTTCCCTGTCCCTGAGAACTCTTCTTTTAGGAATCATAAACTCGTGGGCATACAAGTGAGAGGAGCAGACACCTGGGAAAATGTGTTTGAATGCTAGAATTTAATACTTCAACGGGCTGCTAGTTCGGGTGTTTTTACAATTTAGTACCGATTTTCAACTTTCATTTGCCTCACTGCCTTAACTTTAAATCATGTGATG
The DNA here is from genome assembly GCF_000951035.1 of Colobus angolensis palliatus. NCBI lineage: Eukaryota > Metazoa > Chordata > Mammalia > Primates > Cercopithecidae > Colobus > Colobus angolensis. The sequence goes on along the minus strand of NW_012123820.1, from coordinate 8,526,003 downwards.
CTTTTTCTTGCCCCCTCAGGCATTAGAGCTATCAATCAGCAAACTGAATTTTCCTTTGGATTTTTTCATTAGCGTTCTCCCAAAAGAACGGAGGAGCTTGTGGCATTTTCCGCGTGTTGACCTTTCCAACGCGGTGGCCTCAGTCTCGCAACCTTTTCAGCTCCTGGAGCTTCAACTGCATTTGCTTTTTGCTGTCCACCATGAAAGCTACAGTTTGATTCTGGTATCATTCTGTATTTCTCCTCTTCCAAAAGCTTCAGCCTGAAGTTATCCTAAACTCTCTTGTATTTTCAGTACTATCTTTAGCTTACTCTTACTGAAATTTTGTCAAGATTACAGTGAATTTTTTCAAAAGTCAAATAGTTGGCATACCTTTTATGAATTCAGCCTCTCTAGTTTCCTGTTTCTCATATCTATTAACAAGTTTTAAAATATTTACCTCTTTTTCTCTAAAACCATTGATTATATCAGTACCTCTTGATTTTGTTACGTATTACCCATTGATTTTTTTAAATATATAAAAGCTTAGGATTTAACATTTTCACCATCCCCCTTTAGGCACAAAATCCTTCCCAAATAGTGCTGATTTCATTTTTATTAGATTATTATTCAGTGTTTGAAACAGCTTACTCCATTGAAGAATATTTATAGTTGGATGTGAAGGCACTCTGGCTGCCACAGCTGTCACCCCAGAGATCACCAGGGTAGATTTACAATGACCTCGCTGGCTAGGCCGGTGTCTTCTTTTTCCCTCACGGATATCCATGCTTCCCTCCAGAAACTGGGACGCCCTCCCTCCTGAGCGATGCGGATCTTTCTTTTGCATTCTGCTGCTGGAACCTCCAAACTCTCCAGGTCTGTCTGTAGAACACAGAGTATTCCAGCTTCCACGACTCCAGACAAGCAATGAGGTTCTGTATATGGCAGTCTGCCTTTCTTGGAAGGAAATATGTATTTATAGCCAATCCATGCAGAATATTATACTTTTCTTCTTCTGTCAGACTTTTCAAAGTAAATTGTATTGTTTTATGCATTTGCATTGTTTTCAATTTAACCTCAAATGCTCACCAATTTGAATACATTCTTTTTCAATATCTTCAAATATATTACTTGTTCTATCATTTTAATCCTCTTTTACAAATGTTCTATCATTTCTAATCCTTTGTACATATCTCTCACCATTGCTCCCACCACGTAAGGTGTGATTATTATGGTCTTGGGATGTCCCTTCACCATCATGTTGGGATTTTCTAGACTTCTTCTGTGTAGAGCCTCCTTTATCCTGGATCCCATGTCCCTTTTCCTAAGTTTATCAGAGAAAGAAATCTTCCACTAGCTTTCTGGAAAAGGGCTCATTTAAATCATATTCTTTGACAGCTTTTATGCCCGAAAATACCTTTTACTACCCTCATTTTTAGCTGATGTCTTAACTAGGTATTTAATTTAGTGTTCTCTCAGAATTTTAGAGCAATGTCCCACTGTCTTCTAGCTTCTAGTGTTGGCTGCTATTGCAGTTTGATGCTATTCTGTTTCTTGATCCTTTGTATGAAAACGATTTCTTTTTCCAGTTTGGAAATACGTAGACTTAAAACATTTGTCCACAGCATTCTGAAATTTCACAATGATGTGCCTTAGCATGTGTATTTTTATACATTTTACTGGGTAATCAATGGGCCATCTAATTGGAAAACTCATATCAGAATTATGAGAAATTCTTGAATTAGTAATTTGATAATTTCCTCCTCTTCTTGGTCCTCCCTTTTTTTTCTTTTCTTTTCTTTTTTTTTTTTTTGAGGCAGAGTCTCGCTCTGTCGCCCGGACTGGAGTGCAGTGGCCGGATCTCAGCTCACTGCAAGCTCCTCCTCCTGGGTTTAGGCCATTCTCCTGCCTCAGCCTCCCGAGTAGCTGGGACTACAGGCGCCCGCCACCTCGCCCGGCTAGTTTTTGTATTTTTAGTAGAGACGGGGTTTCACCGTGTTAGCCAGGATGGTCTCGATCTCCTGACCTCGTGATCCACCCATCTCGGCCTCCCAAAGTGCTGGGATTACAGGCTTGAGCCACCGCGCCCGGCCGGTCCTCCCTTTCTTACACTCATATTATTCAGTTATGAGGCCTCCTAGACTAATTTTTTAATTTTCTTATCTTTTTATTTTCTCAGTCTCTTAAAAATTTTACTTTCTGGTAGATTTCTTCAACTTTATATTCCATCACTTCAGTAAAGTTATTTAATTTTTGCTCTTGTATTTTAATTGCCAAAAGCTATTTTTTCTGGTCATTCATTCATACAGTTTCCATTTTTGAATGCAGTATTTCTTGTCTCTCAATTTAAAAACAAAAACGTATTTTATCCAAGTTTCTGACTGCATGGCCTTTCTTTTCTGAAAGTTGTTTTTCTGCTTGACTACCTTAAGGCAAACTTTCAGGTCAGGTTGTCTTCTTAATTTTCTGATGTTTCTTGACAGCCTGCTTATATTTATAAACGTAGCACTAAAACAACGTGTGGAAACTTCCTTTGTGTTGTGGGGTGGGGGTGCTGACTGAGTATGATTCTTTACTGTAGACTGACTTTTCCGATCCGTTTCTTTGCAGAACCTCTGATTTTAGTTTGAGAGTTTTTTCACTTGGGCTGGTCAGTTCCTAGAGAAGTCTCAAAAATATACTATCATGGGGCTTAGACTGGTATTTGTATGGGGGTTGAGGACTGAGAGCAAAACATTTAGTTTATAAACCTTGAGTAAAATCCATCATTTTCAGTAAAGTGTCTCCGTGTCTCTGTGCTCAGCTGTGCTTAGTGTCTGTTTCACTCCCTCCAGAAAATGAGGAACCCCTGGTGCTCTGCTGGCTCTAACAGAAGCAGTGGTTAGACTGGGAAGAGTGGAGAGGGAGGAACGGATTCCTGACAGCTTCTTGGTCTCCTAATACTGGTGAGATTAGACCAATAATTGTGCTTTGGAGGAATCTGTGATATACATTGATTGCTTTTGAACTTTCTTAACCATTGATTAGAGTTCTGCTTTCTTGAGACTGCTTCCCTTACATGAGCATGAGAGAATCAAAGAGAAACATAGTTTAAAAATCTTTAGCAAACTAATGTTTTCATATCTCAAAACTGGCTATTGAGATCTAGAAAACTGGGATGACAAATTCATAGAGACTCATGGAAGTAGCAGTTAACCACGAGTCAGCTAGTCATATAACTTTCTTCTTTCTTTAATTGCTTTAATAGAAGCAATTAATTGCAATTTCTTGAATTGCTTTAATACAAGTTGCACAGTAATATCTAAACTAAAAGTTTTTTTTAAAAAACTGGGGAAACTTTTTGAAACAAATGTGATTAACAAAGGATTAATTACCTACACACACACACACACACACACACACACACACACACACACAAAGAGAAAGACCTAAGAATTAATAAAGAAACAAAACAAACCACTCACTAAATGGGCAAGGAACATAGATAGGCAAGTTATCATATATATGTAAATCAAATTGAAGAATAAACATAAGAAAATAGATCTAATGTCCAGAAAAATCTAAAAGTTTAAAAGTATGACAATGCATTACTATTACATATTTATCAGTTGATGAGGTTTAAAAATCATTTTAACATCAGTATCAGAAAAGTTGTCACTTAACACACGTTTGATATGAAAATTGGCAAACATTTTCTGACAGGCAATTTAATGATAGAGATCACCAAACAATAAAAGGCAAAAAATGTCCATTTATAATAGGTAAAAATTTATAGAAAAGTTTTACTGAGATCTTTTCAGGCTACATATGTTCTACTCAATACAGAGGTTTCAACCTGTTTTATCAATTACATAAGATATTTATTTCAATCACAGTCAATAGTCATCTTGCTTTATCTATGAAATTCTAGGTTTTTTCACTTCTTATAACTGAAAATTAAAGTTACACGGTAACTGAAAATAAATTTTATTAACATTTTTATTTTCATTAAATAAGCAGGAAAGATTGCTACAATATTTAATGTAATTGATGGAGATATTTCTGAACTTTATACATGATTAATTAACTATTCCCCCAAAACTTAAAACTAGAATTCAAAATATAAATGTACATATATTCGTAAAAAATATTATTTATTATACTTTTGCCTACTAAATAACTGAAGATACACTTTCACATATAACATCAAATTATTAAAACTTGTTTTAAAACTAGTAATAAACATTCATTAGTTAATTACATTATATCAATTGCCTTTAGTAATCCATTTTATGTAATATTTTCAATCCTTAATTTAACTTTTTAATAATATTCCTTGAAAATTTCAATAATGTAATTGAGACATTACATGTTTGTTTGCTTGTATATGTTTGCTTTGTCCTGACAGAAAGTAAGTCTGATCTGGTTGATTGGTTTGACAATGAAAAGCAACTTTAGGAAGTATGTTATATTGTAGATATTTTTCCAAAATTGAACTAGTTAAATCTGAAGTTTCAAGATTGAAAAATATTTTAAGACATGCAATAAAAGTATTTTATTAAAAACAAATACTGCTGGTGTTTAGAAATTAATAACATTTTAATTCTCCTAACACTTTCTGATTATGTTAATTAAACATTGTCTCTAATTTTTTAAAGAATTTCATTATCAGTAATTTGATATATTTCAATAAATTTTTTTTATATTTTTTACAGAAAATGAGAATGTGAATGATCCAAATGCTGTGTTTTCAGTTATTTGTTTTTAGCCAAGTTTAAGGAGAACCAATAAAGTTGTCGGCTATTAATTTATTAAAAAATACCTTTTTTAACAAATACTTATTTATTTTGGACATAAAAAGTTTATAAATTCTCATTGATTTAAAAAATTCTTTTCCCATCCTTTAATTTACTTAAATATGAAATGTCCATGCTTGCATTGATAAACCACAATAAAATCAAAACAAAACAAAAACAGAAAAATTGATGTTGAACCTACAGTTTTATTTATTTATTTATTTATTTTTTAGGTATTAAATGTCCAGTTTATTAAAAATACAACCCTTTAGCCTAATAAACAACATTGTCTAATTTCTACTGGGTTTGCATTTTTAAAACCTATTCATTGGAAAATATATACATTGAAAAAGAATTTCCTTTTATTGCATTCCAAATAATTTTACTGTAAGTATTTATCAAAATGTCTAATATATTTAAAGGTAATAATCAATTGTGTACCAACATTAATTGAAACTAAAATTATTCAAAATTTATTTTCTAACTTTTTATTCTAAGATCATTTGAGACATTACAAATATTGCAAAAATAGTAAATACAAATCTTGTGTATCCTCTTAGCTTTCTTAATGTTAACCTCATACATAACCATAAATGCAACCACACAAATCTAGAAATAAGCATTGATTTAACACTAAGCAACAGATATTATTTAAGTAGCTCCCTCTATCTGACTCATTCATCTAAATCCTGATTACACATTGCATTCAGTTAGCACATGTTCCTAGTTACCTCTAATTTGGGAGAGGTCCTCATTCTTTCTTTGTCTCCCATTATCTTTACACTGTTAAAGAACATAGGTGAGTTATTTTCTACACTGTTTCCTAATTGGGGTTTTTATAATCTTTCTCCATGATTAAATTCAGGTTATGCATTTGGGGCAGGAACATAATAGAACTGATGCTGCATGCTTCTCAAAACATTGTATCCAGAGGCACATGATGTCAATACGTCTAATTATTGGTGTTTTAGTTTAAAATGTTAATATGCACATATTTTGATCTTTACAAGTACTTACATTTATGATGAAAAAATTAAAGATCAATTGAAATGTACAAGGGGTGGATATATAGTTTTTCAAAATTGTTTTAAAAAATGTTTTAAGATCATAGTGTAGGCAAATATTTTTAGATATTAATTTATAATGCAAAACAGAGACGATGGATGCAGAAAAGGGTGTGGTCAAGATAGGTTAAAAAATATTTAAAAATATGTTTACATATTATAATTTATATTTATTTTTTATTTTTATTATTTTATTTTTATATATTTTACATATATTATCTTTATCAATAATTTAAAATGTAAACTCCATTAACATTTTTAATAAACTATTTTTAAAGATTAACTTTTTACATAAATGAAACTTTTTTTGCTATTGGGAAGATAGCTAGTGGGAATAATGCAATAAAAGGCAGAAATCCATTGTTATTTTAAATCATTACTTATAAGCAACAAAATTGTCTCTTAATATGGTATATCCACAGAGTAGAATCTTATACAACTTTTTAAAAAATTATTATAATTGTTGACATAGGTTTACTATTTATGTTTGGTGAAAATATAAAATTTCAAAAAAGCATGCAGAATATGAGTATACTTTTCAAGTTTGCATGTGTGTTTGCTTAGAATAACTTTTAGAAGAATGTTACTCTATTAGAAAGTTGAACAACGAAGCTCTCTGCATGGTTAGCATATATAGTTATCATGGTATTTTGTATTCTCAGCTTAAGAATTCAAAATAAGAACTAAGGTAATAAGCCTTAAGGTTAGTTAAAAATTAAATATTTAGACTATTCTTGAATATCTACGTGTACGTATTAAACGCTCCCTGTGAAAATACAAATATTTTTCAAATGGTAGGCTTTCTCTTTCATCTAAAGAACATTAAATATTGAGATACGTTATCCAGGTTTATATAGAAACAAGAACCAGTAGACTAATTTTATATCCACCGAGCATTGTATGTACATTTATTAGGCACCAGTTATGTTTTTGGTGCCGAGAATACAAAGAAGAACGTTACATAGTTAACGATAAAAGGAGGCCCACACTTACATTACATAATATGCCTCAATGGACTAGATACTGTAATAGACTTAACTAGAATTCAAATATTCTTATGTGGGCTTCACACACATTAGCTTACTTAGTTTTCTTATGAGGACATTGACAAGTAGGTAAGTAAATAATACTTACATTTATTCATCAAAAAACCAGAGTTCAGAGAGGATAAGTGATTTTCTTCATTTTGTAGGCTACAAAGTGATAAGACTATAATTTTATCCTAGATCTTCAAATTAAAACATACCCACTGACATCTGAATAACATTTGTATCTGTATTCCTGAAACCTGGCTACGGGTTCATTTTATGAATGATGATTTTTGGAAGATTAGCTGCATATTCAATACTCATATTGATGTTAGTGGTCCTTTGTTTCTTTAACATAAAAGTTTTAAATGAAAACATGAAATAATTATTTAATGCTTTTAAACGTCATAAATAAATAAATGGAGTCCATTTTTGGACTCTCCATATTTAATATTTTTCTTTTGTTAATTCATTGTGCTATGAATGTACTCCCAGCATAAAATCCATAATATTTGGTTTAATTTATTTTTTGGTGACTCTATCAGCTCTTTGAGGGGAGGGGTTACTTCATATTAATCTCTTTTTCTTATCCTTTAGATTACTCTCTGGCGTGCATTATATGCTCAAAAGTTGTTAAGTATTTGAATGGATCCCTCGGACCTAACTACATTACATTATTACCAACAAAACATTAAAGGCTTAGTGATGTTCACTATGTCTAGTTAAATTTTAATTTACATCGTTTATTAAAAGAAAACCTAAAATGGGTGTTTCTTGAAAGATTTTCCTTGATTTACTATTGAAATTATTTAATTTATTATTGTATTTTATAATTATATCCTTATTTTGTGTTTTTAATTTGAACTTCTTGGGTAAAATCTTAACTGTTACAAATATTTTAAACATTGGAATTACATGAGAACATAATTCATTATAATGCAGATGTTAGAATACATCAGAAGTGAAATCATGGTTCACATAGGCCAACCACAATTGAAAGTGAATTTACCCTACAAAGCACCCTTCAACACCAAATTTACAAAGGGATTACCTTGTAGCTCTGAGCACATTTAAGTGGATTCGCATGATATACTCTTTAGCTAATCGACAATTGAAATGCAGTTACAAATATAAGTCCTTAGAGATTGTAGTTTTGGAAACTCATTGCAAAATATAACCCTTACTTACGTTCATTGTTAAAAAAGCAATCCAGTGTAAGCTAACACTTTTTTTTTCCCAGTAAGGAAGGCTAGGAAAAGTAATTTTATTGACCTAAAAGTAGTGTGTGTCCATGAGGCCAGAAAATAATTATTTTTTTTTTTTCAAAGATGTATTCAGGGAAACAGAGAAGAGATCAAATTTAAAACTCCTCTTAAATGGTTCATGGAACAGCATTAATAGGAAATCCAACGGGACTTATGCTAATCTACTTTCTTGGCTAAAACTGAGGATGTAAGCAAAGTGATTTCTATAATGGGTGGATAAAATACATTTTATTCTCTCAATGTTTTGTTGCTTTTTCTTATAGAGAATATCACTCTAGGTGATATCACATAGGATTTTATTCAGCCCTCTTACTTTGTATTATCAGGTAGATATTAAGAAGCATGTATATGTTTACAGAGTCATAAGGAATTCAGTTTTGGACTCTGCCCCCCAAAAATACTAGGCTAGTTTTTGATGCACCCCTTTTTCTCTAGTGACACATGGGAATTGTAGGTTCCAGGGCATTCTCCTTAGGTCTTAGTGAAACACTTTTCCCTAGATCTAGCAGCAAAACAGAGTAAAACTATCTGGAATGAAGGTACCTATCCATACCTGCTTCAATTCAGTAGCCTCTCTTATTTTCCTGATACCAGCTTCAGCTTCAGTGAGATTCTTTTTATTCCTGCATCATGCTGTGCTGTGCCGTACCTCAGAATTTCAGGACGAGCTGCTCCCTCTGCCTGGAATGTCTTCACCAGTTTGCATATTTCATTCCCTTCTCCTTGCATATTTCATTCTTCAGGTCTCAGATGAAATGCCAGCTCCTCATTCATTTAGTTAACTCTATGTTACTTATTCTCACATTTTCATTAACTCTGTCAAAATTTTTTTAACATTTTCTTGATTACACCACACTTGCCACTGATTTAATTATTTGTGTTATTGTTTATTACTCTAATACAACTACTTTCTGACCAGGGACTAGCACTATATTTAGCACATAGTTGTGGGTTGACAAATATTTATATGGTTAAAGCATGTTTCTTAAGGTTTTTTTCTTTTTTTTCCCCTCTTTTTCTTCTTTCTCCTCCTCTGCAAACTCCTCCTACTCCTTCTTTTGCAGCAATGTAGTTTCAAAGGTAGAATCAAATTATTATTTTAAAAAGTTTGTAGCCCAAAATGTTACATACTGGCTATGCCCAAGAAAGCTTGAGGTCTAGCTCATATTCCTACACCTAATACACATTACATTTAATATAACGAGAACTAACTCTGATTATTATAGACTTGAGATATAAAAGAACTTCAGATAAAAATGATGAATTATAATCAGTATACTGTTATACTTTCCATCTCCCATTTCATAATATGTTTCACATGAGCACATTACATTACAATTATCATTAATCTCCCCTGTTGTGAGGCACGTGATACATAGTAGATGTTCAGTAAATATCTCTTGAATTGCATGTGTTGATATATACACTGTGGAATTTAAGGCTGGAGAGCAGACAAGTTTTCAGAAAAATGTCTAAGCGCAAGGATTGAAGCAAAAATCATTTCTGATTAACTTAGTTATTTGGAAAATGTATTTCCCCACTTGCAGTCTCAAAATATGTTTTAGAGCTTATAATATGATCTTCAGTGACGTCTTAATTATGTTGGCTGAAAATAAAGTGCCTTTGAAGGAGAAAATGTAATGTGATGTCACCAGAAGCCAGTTTCCTCTGTGGTTCAGGGAAAGATGTGTCAAGTCCCGTTGAATTGAGTCTGAAACACAGTTTTGACCACAGTTGTTGGGTCCCTGGGCAGGTTACTTAGCTTCTAAGCAAGAGTTACTTGTTTACAAAATGGAGATGACATTTTGATTGTGTCCTGGAATATTGAGGCATTGTCAAGACCTACACACTAAAGGAAATATGGCAGTCTAATGAGATAATAGACAGCAACTTATGACAAATCATTTATTTTAAAACTAATTTTTCCCAAAATGGCCTTGAAATAAAGTTATAGCAAGTATTATTTCAAGTTTAAAATTTAAGTCTCCAAGTGCACCAATAAATATGTACTGCAATTATTTTTTAATATTTTGGGACCACATATATGCCATTTCTAAGAAAGATAGAGGCCCCTTTTGTGTGTAATAGTAATAACTTTCATGATGGGAGTTTGAAGCTCCCAATAAAAGGTCTCCATTCCCTACAATATCTTTGACACTGACTACCATAAGTCTAATTCCCTAACATAGCCATGCATTGGAATTCCACTGTTTATATGCAAATTTCAAAGTGGTAAGGCTGAACTACATGAAACTGATGTGGCTTGAGCATGAAACTGAAGGCCAAATACGGGCAATTTAATATGGTTCAGCTTTTATATTTAATCCATAATCAGGCACTAACATCTATGTGAAATTGTTTGCAATGGCATCACAAAGCAAACACCACACAAATAAATAAAAATTAGACAAAATAACTTGGCTCTGGATGAGTTATAAAGAAGTCAAAACCGAAGGCAAGCTATTATAAGAAGGAAAAAGGGAATCGAGAAAAGAGACTCTAAGGTTCTTCACAAATTTTCTTTGGTTAGCCCTTAGCCAGACATGGCATTCGTGGTACCATCCATCACACACTGATGAATTTATCTTTGAAACATTGTGTAAGATAAAAACTGCAGGCCGGGCGGCCGGGCGCGGTGGCTCACGCCTGTAATCCCAGCACTTTGGGAGGCCGAGGCGGGCGGATCACGAGGTCAGGAGATCGAGACCATCCTGGCTAACACGGTGAAACCTCGTCTCTACTAAAAATACAAAAAATGAGCCGGGCGTGATGGCGGCGCCTGTGGTCCCAGCTCCTCGGGAGGCGGAGGCAGGAGAATGGCGGGAACCCGGGGGGCGGAGCTTGCAGGGAGCCAAGATGGCGGCGCTCACTCCAGCCTGGGCCCCAGAGCCAGACTCCGTCTCAAAAAAAAAAAAAAAAAAAAAAAATGCAGGCCGGGTGCAGTGGATCATGCCTGTAATCCCAGCAATTTGGGAGGTGGAGGCAGGTGGATCACAAGGTCAAGAAATCTAGAGTATTCTGGCCAACATGGTGAAACCCGTCTCTACTAAAAATGCAAAAATTACCTGGGCGTGGTGGCAGCCCCCGTAGTCCCAGCTACCCGGGAGGCTGAGACGGGAGAATAGCTCGAACCCCAGAGGCGGAGCTTGCAGTGAGCCGAGATCGCGCCACTCACTCCAGCCCGGGCAACAGAGCAAGACTCTGTCTCAAAAAAAGAAAAAAAAACGTGGTAACAGGACTATCATGCCTTCTCCAGCACTGGCATATAGCACACATACATAAAGCTGGGACTTGGGACTTAAAAAAATAATAACAATCTATAAACCTGACTCAGAAAGAAAATGTAATTTTTGCTAAAAAGAAAAAATTATAGTATCTTCAACGATCATTAAAAATAGCAAGCTATAGGGATTCATATTATTATGAAAAAAATTTAGGTATACTGAAGGAAATATAGGTATAAATTTAGGTATATTTAGGTATATTGAAGGATTGTGTGTATTGGTGTTCAATACACACAAAAACACACGCAACCACCTTAATATGTATTATTTAAAACGTGGGTAAAGGTACTGCTGGATCCAATTAACCTAACAACAAAATCAGAGCAAGCCACGTTCTGAATAGCCTGCCTCAGAACTTCCTGAAAGTGTTTCTATTTCAATTCGGCACATCAAGTCTGAAAAAAATAAAAAGAAAGAAAAGGCTTGTCATGGTTTTACTTTTCCTACCTGAGTTACCGGTACCATTCCCTTTCTTTCCATCCAGGCACAGGTCCATCTGTCCTGCCGCTGCTGTATTTGATGGCTGGGGGTATACACATCTGCCCTGGGCAAACACAGTGTTTCCTCCACAAACACAGATTCCCATGACAGCCCAACAGGAAAGAGGGGGAAAGGAAATGAGAAGCTGAGGCTGTTACATGGCTCTTAGACCTGCCACCTGATTCTCATTTGACCCACTCTCTCAGTCTTATAAGCCCACCTTCATCACTTTTTATTCACGTGGCTCTTTTACCAGCTGGGCATAGGAAATTCTAAGCCTTTGTACTTTTCCAAGTTACTGCCCAATAATCTTAGCAAGACAAGAGAACATTTAAGAAGTCCTTTCCTTTCCATCTTTGTTTAGGTTATTGGACTCCTTTGCAGAGGCTATCAACTCCAACTGTGTCAGGACACCTGTCTACCAGAACAGGCTTGAGATTACTAATTCATTTCACATGGGTCACCAAACAGCTATCAAATAGCAGTAGCTCTTGTTTATTACCAGCCTAGATCAGATTCAAACTGGAGACTCAAAGCTAAAAGGCTTAACCTCCAGCCCCTTAACCCTGGGTCACTCCCAATCTGTCTCTGGGGCATTTTTAATGAATGGCAGAGTGAAAAGGATTATAAATTCCAGAATTCCCATATACAATCCCTTTTGAATGCCCAACTCACTAACAGCCAAGAAGCCTTCCAATCCACACATATTTGTTCACATGATTATATCTATACAAACCAAATTAAGTGGAGACATGAGGAAGCAATCATCTTGAAAACTCAGGCTAAAATCGAAATACTTCAACTGAGGTTTGGGAATTTACCTTTTTAAGATTGGAAAAATGTGCCAGATGATGTCCCTGCATTAATTTTAACTTTGCATGTGCTAGTGCCAAAGGGCAAAAAAAAAAAAAAGGTAGAAAATTCAGGTAATTATCCAGACCATTAAAACCTAGCCATCTAATACTGAGAGAAAAACATATATAAAGAGAGGGGAAAGCCTTAAGCAACCAGATTGAGATAATTCAGCAATTAGCCAAAATCCAACATTGCCTTATGGTATAAATATAGTTAATACTTTTGCAGAGTGGAAAAGCAGGATTGGGGGACATCAACTTTACAATTTTTCTATATTTTGGTTTTCTAATGGAATACCCCAAGGTAAGAGAAAGCTCTAGGACCATTAAATGTTCTTTTGGAGTCATGTGTTCTTGTGGTCATTTCTATATACTTACGACTTTGTTTTAAACTGATTGAGATTTGGTACTTCAGCAGCTGTACACAATATAATTAATCCTTTTCTAAAGCTCCTCTAGAAATAAGTATCTGAATTAAGTCTACTAATATTTATTGTACCTTAATCACACAGGTAACCATGCCCTATGCTAGATCTTTCACAAGAGGTTACACTTCTAACATTGAATCTTACAAAGCAATCTTCTGAAGGTAGTATTATTATCCCTATTATATAGTGAAGAAACTGAGGCTTATTTGTAAGAATATCAATTATTTGGTGTATTAAAAAACATAATCATCTGTTACAGGTTGAATTTTGCCGCCACCTAAAAAAAAAAAAAAAAAAAGATATTTTGAAGTCTTAACCCTCAATACCTATAAATGGGATCTAAAATGGAAATAGGGCCTTTGCACGCTTAATCAAGTTAAGAGGACATCACTAGGGTGGGTCTTAATCCAATTATCATGTGTGTCCTTATAAGAAGAGGGAAATTTGGACAAAGACACTGAGACACAGGAAGAACACCATGTGTCAGTGGAGGCTGAGAGTAGAGTGATACATCTGCAAGCCGAGGAATGCCAAGGTTTGCTGGCCATCAGCGTGGGCTGGGAGCGGCACGGAATATATTCTCTCTCAGAGCCGTCAGAAGGAAATAACCTTGCCCACACCTTTACTTTGGACTTTTAGGCACAAGAATGAAGAGATAATACATTTACATTATTTTGAACCAACCAGTTGGTAGTACTTTGCTATGACGGCCCTAGGAATCTAATATATCATCCAATGAAGAAGAAATAAAATAACAAAGTGGGGAGTTAATTTTACATATTAAGCAAGTTTAGACAATACTGGCATACATGTCTTTTATGTTTCTTTAGGTAAATACAGCTGGTATATTTCCAGCAGGAAAATATAAAGTCTGGATTACAAAGGGGCCCTTACAAAGTTGTATCTTGAGTTCCATTCTGAACACTCTGACCATGTAATTACATTTTGCACACACACACACACACACACACACACAGACAAATCTCAATAAGTGAGACCTCATTACCTATGGAGTGAATGTCTAGCTTCTCAGCCTGGCAGTATCTTTATGATTTATACTCTTGAACGATGTCTGATAATTATGAATTTTCCTTCTTTCCCAGGCTCATCTTGTGCTGCTGCTGTAAAGAACACGCTACGTTCCAGCTAAACTGGATTCCTGGCTGTTTGCCCAAACAGGCGTTCTGCGTTCCCACTTGCTTTCTTTTACTCATGCTGTGCCCATTATGTTAAAGTACTGCCCTTCTTCCCTCTCCTTCACCTCACTATATTTGAATCTTTCCCGCTTTAAGACAATTTGATGAGCCATCTCCTGTACTCATCCTTTGCCAATTAGAGAGACTTGGGTTCAGTTATTCTCCTGTCCTGTACTTTGTGTGACTCTCCCGTGGCTTTTCCAGTTTTGTGCTTTGCCATATAGTTGTATGTTTATCTTATCTCCATTACTGTATCAGAAATCCCTTGGAGCGGGACGTAACCCTATTTATCTTATACACCTTCCCTCTACCTCCAGCACCTAGTACAATGCCTTCCACAGAGTCGGTCCACTACAAATATTTGCTGAACTGATTTTAAGTTTGAATTAAATAGCACAGTATCTCTTAGGCTGAAAAATCACATTGCAGATGGCATGCTTGTATTGCTCAGTATTGCTGCAAATTCTTTTTTTTTTTTTTTTTTTTTTTTTGAGACGGAGTCTCGCTCTGTGGCCCAGGCTGGAGTGCAGTGGCTGGATCTCAGCTCACTGCAATCTCCACCTCCCGGGTTTACGCCATTCTCCTGCCTCAGCCTCCCGAGTAGCTGGGACTACAGGCGCTCGCCACCTCACCCGGCTAATTTTTTGTATTTTTTAGTATAGACGGGGTTTCACCGTGTTAGCCAGGATGGTCTTGATCTCCCGACCTCATGATCCGCCCGTCTCGGCCTCCCAAAGTGCTGGGATTACAGGCTTGAGCCACTGCGCCCGGCCAGCTGCAAATTCTTCATCTAAATTATGGGAGCTACAGAGGAAAAGGTTTCCTAAAAAAAGATTATCCACAAACTAAAGCAACAAGAGAAACAGAAAACTGCTATAGAATTTTTTCCAGTTTATTCTATCCATCTAGTGGTAATTCATTTGTCTGGTAAGAATATCTGCTAGATTCCAGTGTTAGATTCAAAGTAAAGCTAATTTGCATTGGCATAGTGACTTAACTCACTAGTGTATTATTACTATGTAAGCAGGTGTACATGCGACTACAAATAAATGCTTGCTGATGGAATCCCAGCAGGGCTTCTGATGAGTTTTCATTTTGTTGAACCTTACCCAGGAAATTACTGTGTAAAAAGCTTTCTATTCGTTCTTTGCCTGAAATATCATTTAGCTACACCTGGCCAAATTCATGGCCATTGTACTAACTATACAAGAAGACATTACGAAAATCTCATCAGTAGTTTATATTCATTTTCTCAAATTTATCACTGAGACTATAGAAATATACATACATATATGCATACTCAAATACCAAAAAGCACACATTAAGAGAAACTTAGTATTTAAAAGTGAAGAAAGGAATATCAAAAGCGGAAAACAGAAGTTAATCTTTCCTCAATATGGTATCCACACTAAGAGTTATCAACTCCAAAATTCAAGTTACTGTTTAGTAGTAGCCATAAAAATACTTCCAAAATAAATTTATGCGTCTTGATTGTAGCCCTAAACATGCTTAAATGGAAACAATATACTCTTTTGTTGTACTATAGGACACATGAAAAAGCTGACAATGAAAATTAGGACCCTTAGTGTTACAGCCGATGACCATATGTATCAGCTTTTTCCATAACAAGTTCTGTGATATGACCAAACCCATCATGTCTCCATAGCTGTGTAATAATGAATTTTGTTGTATTTATTAAAATACATCAGTAGATCTGGAGTTTAAGAATATTTTAGTCAACAAATATTCACTGTGTGCCTCCTTTATAGGAGGTTTTTCTGTGATCGATTCTGTAAACAGAAAATGTAAGATAATCTCGCATTTCAACAATTTCACTCTATTTTGAAATGAGAAATAAGACAAACATTCACATGGAAGAATATGTAAGGTAATGTATGTAATAATAAATGTAAAGTAATGTATGCCAAATGGCAGAATACTTGCTACAGACAATCAGTGAGTGCCTTAGAAGTCCACGGTGCAGTGAGATTGCGAATGGTAGTCAATGGTGGTGTGGAAGAGATCAGGAAAGTGTCACAGGGAGGGTGACCATGAATGCTAGTTTGAATGGAAGAGTTTCAATTTATAGCCATACTCCTGGTGTAATAAAGTGACCTGCTTTCACTCTCAAAAGTGCTTTGACCTATGGGATAATCCTTTGTGCATTCTACCACAGGAGCTAATGAGCAAGTGTGGCCTTGAAATAAAGGTAGAATTCAAACAAGCAGAAGTGGATGTTTCTGGAAAACTAAGACAGGAAAAACGGTGTATGCAAAGGGACAAAAGACCATGAAGCCTAGAAATCAATAAGGTGGATGACAGCAGCTTTTGTGCAATGAGGCCTTGTCTGTATTGTGAACTACAAACAAAACATGCATTGGAGACTTAGCCTTCCAGATTCAGCTTTCTCCTGAGGAAACAATAGGGCTTTTCTTCAGAGTATGCTTTAAAGACCATTACTATAGCCTGAATTTATGACAGAAAGAATCATCATTTGGGAATATGCAGTGATTCCACTTGATGTTAAGTCTCTCCTCCTGCCAAAGGTAACCAGATTTAACCAAAAGCAACGACAGCAAAGATAGATCATTCCTAAATTTGAACTCCTATAATTGATGAATAATTTTCTAGTATAAGAATGTCCCAGATATTGCATGAGGCATAATGCAAAAGCACTTGTTTAGTGTCAGTATACTCCAATTATATTTCACGGGACATACACTAAAATTCTGCTGCTTGTCTGGAATTCAAATTTGACTGGGTATTCTATATTTTATCTGGCAACGTATTTCTGCCTCATCAGCCTTCAGGGGTTTCACTTAGTTACTTTTAGGGTTGACAAATCTCTCCAAGCCTTGACTCTAAACACCAGCTTCTTTAGCTTTCAAAGGTAATTGCTGGTTTGAATTTAGGTGTTAAGAGGGACTTGTATAGTTATTTATTGATGTTCTTCTGAATTTTTTTTAGTTCCAAGTTCATTTATTATATGCTATGGATTAAAACTCAAATCTTAATTTCTAATTTGGATTGTCCTCTAAAGTAACTAAAAGTAAAGGTATGACATAATCACATGAGTTCAACTGATGCTAATTTTTTGTCATTGGGCACTTCAAAAGTTGAGGCAAAATCTTCAACCAAATAAATCATGTCATGTTTCCCGAGCTCCTGAATTTCCTCAGCTCCCTGTCACACCGGTCCTGTGAGGTATTCCACAGAGCATAAGTGGACAGACAGGCTCGGGGAGCTTGGGAATGCACTTCAAAGTCCCATAACTACTAATGGTGTGAACTTTTGTACCTAGAACCCATGATGGCAAATTTAGTCAGTTTATTTACACTATAATAGAACTGTCTCCCAAACAGCAATACACATTCCTTATCATCACTTTCCAACGATTCTCAAAACCTCCTGATATGCAAGAGGAAATGAGTTGTTGCTTTCTGATTAACTATGTGAATATTCTTCTTATGTCTTTTCTCATTTGGTTAATAAATAATGAGAATGACAGTGACAATATTTTCACTTGTTGCAAGCACTGTGCTAAGCATATTAACATGTCGCATTTTACTCGATGTTATTAAAATGTCATTGAATGGTTGTGTTCAATAATCAGGAATTCCTTAAGCCATTGGAAGTATGGAAAATGACAGCAGTTTACAATCTTCTGACACATGGATATAACCTTTTGACAGGTACTACAGGAGATAAACTTTTACATCTTCATGTTCTCTATTTGATGGACAGATGGTGCTAGATCAAGAAACAGACTTTGAAGCCTGAAAAAGAACAGTTCTCAACAACAGGAAAAATGGCATTTATTCTCCATGAACACAAAGAAAATCAATATCAAAAAAATATTAAAATACTGAAGTATCAAGAATTTATGTTGGTGGTTACAGATATTTATAAGAAATTATTTTAATGTTGGAGTTAATAGAAAGGAATCCTATAAATTCAATGAACAAATAGCCAATAGCAGCTGATTCCAGAAATTGCTAAAAACTCACAATTATTCCAGAAATTGCTAAAAACTCACAACTTTGTTTTCAAAGTTTTCAAAGCTCTGATCCAACATCAGTTACTCTAGCCCTGAAAGTCTGTTACAACATCACAGACACCTTTCTTGGCTTTTTTCCCTTCCTGCTGCCTGCCTATCCGTGGGGAGTGAGGGTATTTTCTCACCATTCCAAGCAATTCTTTGGTTTCCCTGTATCCTTTGTGACCCACCACCCGATCCAAAAGACCCATTTCAAAGCTCCTCTTGGTTCCAGTCTTTAATCTAAATAGCTGGCCTTAATCAAATGCTTGTACAGGCAGTATGATGATCAATAAATTATCTCCCTTGTCAGGCAGGGCTCACTTCACATATATGTAGCAATGTAACAATGAAAATACAGGGAGTAGCCTCCTTACTTTTAGGCCAACATAATAATGCATTAGCCACACAACTGTCAGAATATGTAAGCCAATTATATGCACATATAGTAACTGGAAAATAGTGTTCTTTCACTGGAGAATAAAAATAAGAAAGAATTCTGTTAAGATATTTTCTAGTATAGGAAGTGAAATCTGAGACTACTTACAAATGACATAAAAGGTAATGGCCTTTTTTCGATATATATTGTGAATCCTTAATAGGATGGCCCAAATAAATACAGGGAAACGCATGGAACAAATAGAAAAAGCCAAACATAACTGATTCATCACTGAATTATTTTTGTTTGGAATTTCAAATTTTAAAATTTATGAAATAAAACAACTTTATGAAAGAAAGTGAAATTTTAAATGAAAACTTTCTAAGCTAGAGCACACTGTTAGACATTATAGCAAAATTTGATTAGGAAGTGTAAAGACCCAAACAAAACAGATCATACAGAGGTAGAGGATTGCCAGAATGGAAAATATGTCTATGATCTAACATTTGCAAGTGATGCCATCCAGTTTCTCTTTGCCTGCCAGTCACTCTTTGTATGAAATAGTTGCATCTGGGATCTTCTATCCACTTCCAATAACTTGCTACTGGGATCTTCTATCCACTTCCAATAACTTGCTACTCTTACTTCCAAGTTCCATATCCCTGATAGGGATACATTCAAAGATATGCTATCCATTGGGAATATTGTTCAAAGAGATGCTATCTATCAGGAATGTTGTTAAGAGGATTTCTGCACTGGTTTTGAATTGGATTAGACATATTTTAAGTTTCTTTTAAATTTCAGTGTCTTATAACTGTATGACGATTTTCTTCTTAATAATAGGTATTTTTGTCAAAGCACATTAAGACTGTGGCTATACAATACAGATTAGAAAATGAATTGTTCTCGCTGCATAATAGCATTATCAAACTTTTTATGAATAATTAATTATGATCTTGATTTCAATTGTCCATGAAACATAAATTCTGTATTTCCAAAAGGGAACATTTAGCCTCTATTTTGAACACTAACATTGTCAGGCCGTTCCATGAGTATGTTAATTTCATTTCAGGACATATCTTCTTCATGAAACTCTTCTAGACAATCATCAACTCCAGACTCAATGGTTTTTTGATCTATATCAGGCATGACAGCAGATGTGAATCTTGGTTTACAAACTCAAGCTTTTAATTTATATTTATCATATTCTTTATATGTATTTAAAATAAAGGCTAGCATAAAATTCCATCTTAGGCATTACTAAAATTTTCTCCCCAAGTACAAAGCTTCTTGAGCCTCATATAGCAAAAATCATTGGTGCCATCTTACCTCCTTCAGTGAGGACGCACCTTTATACATTGTTATCAGTACAAGACTCTTTATCCCTGCTGAACTCTTCTGATAATTCTGCTGCTTCTATGCTTAAGGTATAAATTTTTGTTACAATGTTCACAATCCCTATATCTAGGGTTCTGCCTCTAAATGCACCATACACCCAAGGACGCCACGTGCAGCTGTCTGAGGACTTGCCATCTTACCTGGAGACTGTCACCAGTTCAACATGAATCTCTGCTACATGTGGGAAGAAGATGACCATCAGCTTCTTTTTAGTTTACCAGAAGTCTCTCTTCCTGCTGTCTACATTGTGTTTTTCTCTGTTTGTTGTTGTTGGTGGTGGTGGTGTTATTCCATCTCAGGCCTTTTCTGCCTAGTTACTTGCTTAAAGAAGAAAAAACAGAGATAGACCAAATGTAAACTAATAACTCAAGAAATAATTCTTCACTGATGCCATTATGCCATTTACCTCTAATGAACACTTGTTATTTCCCTGAGAAGAATGTACTGTATCATTTGATCTAATCATCTTTTACCTCATGTTTCTCACTGCTATCTATGTAACTAATATGGGAAATATCTGTGCCAGGGTTTATGTGATAATAAATCAATCTTCGGTATTCAGCCTGTGAAGGTTGTGGGGAGGAAAATGTCTTAGTGGTTCCCGTCACACAGCATCTAGCACTTATGTCTGGTCTTCTCTAAAACTGTTAAACCAACAATATTTCCTTAATTTGATGAATAATTTCTGTGATGACAATCTGCTCTACTAAGCAGAATAAGCAGAAAATAAAATGCTGGTCACTAACATTTTGTGTTTCTCATGTAGGACATAGCATTTCACCAGCAATCTTTACTTGCATTCATTTTGAATCATCTTTATATTTGTATGAAGCCCTACACTTAATGTAACAAAAAATTTATCATTTATAACTTAAATTCAAAGCTCTGATCTTGAAGTAAAAGATAAATATTAGTGGTAAGAATAAATCTATATCCAGGAGTCTACTCAAAATTATCTAAACAATAAAATGACTAAAATGTTTTTCAAAAAATAATCATGTTTTTGAAGTGCACTGGTATAAAAAAAACTGAAGAACAATTTGAGATAATGCACAACAATCCACTGGGTTTGTGAGTGACTAGGCTGTGAGGTTTTGGAGTCTGAATCTACTGATAACAACAGGGCATTTTTATCTTAATGAAGGATAGTAATGATGGCATGATATTCTCACTGATGACATGAATTTTGATAATTATTGATAATTTATGTATTTTGTCCACATATAATATTTATAGAGTTGAATTTATCTTGTACAAATTTATTGAATATATATATATATATATTTTGCGATGAAATCCTGCTCTGTGGACCAAGCTGGAATGCTGTGGTATGATCTCAGCTCATTGCAACCTCTGCCTCCCAGGTTCAAGTGATTCTTCTGCTTCAGCATCTCAGCTGGGACTACAGGCATGTGCCACCACACCCTGCTAATTTTTGTATTTTTAGTAGAGACATGGTTTCACCATGTTGGCCAGGCTGGTCTTGAACTCCTGACCTCAGGTGATCCACCCACCTTGGCCTTGCAAAGTGCTGGGAATACAGGTGTGGGCCATCATGCCTGGTCCCCATTACCTAACACATAACATGGAAAGAAAAAAAGGAGAAAGCATAGATGAGATGATCTGGCTGAATCTGATCTGCTGTTTCAATCATTTAATCTTTTGGAGTTAAGTTGTTTAAATTTCATCATTAATGCAAACAATGTCATAGACATGCTAAATAAATGATCAGCTACTATATAAACATCCATTGTATCTTATCTTGAGAAATATGTATTATACAGTGTACAATATATAACAGAAATGTATCCCAAATATACACAGTGTATAAAATATTCTGGTTTGCAGATATATTTCTAAAATAAATGAGTATGAACAAGATACCGCCGAGGTACCACTGATGGAATATTCACATTGTTATTTTCTACCTGGTTTCAATATTGTACATGCACTGACTTTGCAGTCCTTTTCATCTCACATCCATTAGGAAGACATTCAGGGGAAGAGGGTGATAATAAAAACCAGATAATATTATTGGGTGTGAAAGTATCAGAAGGGACTGAAAAGATTGATAGATTAGGTATGCTCAAACAGAAGAGTGAATACAGACACTGCAGTGCATTGTAGAATCAGGATTTGCTGTGAGGCCACCATTTACTTTTAGAAATTATCCGACTCTAAAGCTGAAAAGAACATCCAAGGTAATTTTGTCCATCCTTTTCTCTACGTAATTTATTCAAAGCCCATAGTAACTCCTGATAGAATTAGGCCCACAACTATTATTATACAAATTCTAAGGTTCTGTTTGAATTACAGGAGGGCCTTAATAATATATACCACTGCAATGCAGTATCTTGTGCATAATGGACACTTATGTGCATTAAATGTATGCATTTAATAATTAATTTTCTGGGAACTGTTCATAAAATGGAAGAAAAAAATTGTCATCATTTACTGAAAATGGTAGCATTTTATAGACATGATTTCAGATTAGTGAATGCCAAATTAAAATTTCTCTTTTCACTCTTATCTCTCCCAATATTCATAGTCTCAGAACTTCATCTTTTCTATAAACTTAAGTACGTACTTTTTTATTCTTGTCTCTTTTTTTTTTCCATTTACTCAATTAGGAAAACAAGAGATAATTCAGATTCTTAAGGCGAACATTGTTTCACTTTTCTTTGTTCAAAACCACTTATACTGACACCTTTCAGAGTCTATTTCTCTTATTTAAGACTCCCCTGTGCTAGTTCTTTGTCTTTTATGAGGACATTTCCTGAGATTTACTCTGTACCATGAAACAAAGCCTAAGCAGCTGTGTGTGTGCTCCAGCATCCAGCAATACCAAACAGCCAGTGCTGTTGGTTTTCTTTTCCCTGCCAGTCTCTTGTTTATTTGTTTGTTTGTATTGGAATGGTCCGATGGGAACTAACAGGAGTCTTACCTGCAAGGCCTGAGTCCTCAATGTTCTCAGCATGAGCATAAGAAGCCAGGCTCTGCACGTCGCAAGGCCAGCAGCCTGCACAAGTCACCCCAGCTCCCATGGTACAGCTCTGCAAATTTTAAATATTCCTGTCGGGTTGCATTTTACACAACACTACCACGATACGTAGAATAGATTTGGACATATCTGAGGTGAGGGAAATGAAAGCGATGACGAGGAATTAGGAACCGTCAGGTTCACTAGCTGCCTGGAAGAACTATCCTTAGAGAGATCAGAAATCTAAACACACACACACACACACACACACACACACGCACACACACGCACACACACATGCACACACACACGCACACGCACACATGCACACACACACACACACCACATACTCAATTAATAACCCAGTCAGTCGTCCATGAAGATCCTTGTAAAGAAAATGAAGATTATTTTGTCAAAATACTCATCATGTTTTCTGAGGGCTGTACTGCTAAAAATGTAGCTTCTCCAGAGAAAGAGCTACATGCTCTCCCTAAATAGCTCCATTTGGCTTGCATCACTGTTTGTCCTTATCTTAACTGAATAAGAACTTTCTGATGTATTTCTAAACGAAACCAATTTTTGGACTCAGTTGCAATGCACATTTCACAATCTCTTCCAGATGTGATTCTATAGAACTCTCTCTCACACTTACAAAATGGGCAAAGGGAATTTGGAGATGTCACATAGCAAATCACTTTTTCTGGCACTTCCAGGATTGAAGAGGAGGGTGGTCCATATGACACTGAATATAGGTGAGTCACACGCTGGGCTTTGAAAAGAAAAGCATTCTCTTGAGCTGTGAATAGGAGCTCTGTATTCCCCTTTGAGGCTAACTGATACCCTGTGATGAAAAACACTGTATAAACCCAATAACCTTTTGTTCACAGCACCAGCCGGTGTTGTTAAAGCCTTTTGTCCCAGCTCTGACAATGTTCCAGAAACCTGACCTGCCACAATAGGAAGGCCCTGAACAGAATAGCTAATTGAGCCAGATTGTGCAATTCCATTGTGATACCTAATAGACAAAAACAACAGATTTTTAAGGTTTGATTTTTATATTGCTAATCAGAGTAGATAAATGGATGTGTTTGGACACACACACACACACGTTCACATACACATATACACTCTTATAGTCCCCACAATAATACTAGGCTCAGACCTTCCATCTCAACACGCAACAGCTCTTGAGAAGTTGTCATGCAATTGCAGCACAGTTGATGAGAATGTTACGAATTAGCTCTGACTGCAATGTGTCCAACTTGCTCAAGATCCAGTACTACTCAGTTTTAATCTTTACCAATACTTAGAGGTATTGTATCTCTAAGTTACAATAATTGTATAAAATTCTTGAAATGTACAATTCAATTAAGCACAATCAACAATGGTATATCCAATTGTTTTGCTCTCATTGTTACCATCTTGGAACAAGGATGTCAAGCTGCTTATTAAGATCATAGAAAATACCTATGGCCAAAAAAAAAAAAAATACGTTTTATTAAACAGGCACTGTATAGGGAAATGGAAAATTTGGATAACTACTTGGAAAAATGTAAGGCAAATAAAGACTTACAAAGCAAATATGCAAATAAAACATACAAAAATAGAAATTTAATTCATTGCTATCTTCTAAAAAATTTCTTTAGCTATCACCCAGCCTAAAATGTTTTTCTTGAGCTTCACTGTTTAAATAGCTGTAGCAAAGAAAGTTTTGCAAAGTTTGAACCTCACTGACCACCTAGTTTATGGTTTTATAGCCAAAAATATCTGGGTTCAAATAATTATTCTACTTTTTAATCATATGTGGATCCAGTAAGTTACTTATCTGGTATGAGCCTTAATTTATGCATCAGATTCTTATAAATTGGTTTGGAAATGTATTTATAATCTCACTTAATTTAAGTGCTTAGCCCAGTACCTGGAGCATAGTTCATGATACATTGTGACTATTAAACTATTTTCATAGAATTCAGCTCTACTGTAGGGTGTAGAGTAGGATAAAGAACTCAAAAGATATATCTTAATAAATTTTATCACTGTTAGTCATGTGATTTTTCATTCTAAGATTAATACAGTTTGAGTTTTTATCAATACAAAAGTATACTATTTTGCTTTAACAAAGAAAAAGAGCAATAAGTATGGATGGACAAAAGGTAAGAGAGAAGATTTTCTCTTGCCTAAAAGTCTGAGTTGCTCCGTGAAGCGAGAGTGACTCTCCTCTATGAGTCACTCAGGAGGCCAGACTCCTTCATTCTTACTGTGCCTCAAGTGTTGCCTTCATTCACACTATGAAAAGAATGATCTTCTAGGCTGGGCCTGATTGCTCACACCTGAAATCCCAGCACTTTGGCAAGCCAAGGCAGTCAGATCACTTAAGTCAGGAGTTTGAGACCAGTATGGCCAACATGGTGAAACCCCATCTCTACTAAAAATACAAAAATTAGCTGCGCATCGTGGCGTGTGCCTATAGTTCCAGCTACTCGAGAGGCTGAGCCAGGAGAATCGCTTGAACCCAGAGGTAGAGATTGCGGTGAGCCAAGATCAGGCCACTGCACTCCAGCTTAGGTGACAGAGTGAGACTCCATCTAAAAAAGAAGATAAATAAAGATCTCCATGTCTGTGCTGTAGCCAGTAATCAGGTAGGAAGAGGAAGCAGAAGCAAATCACCTGGAAATTTTTAACTTTAGTTCTTCCAATCCATGAGCTGGATTACATAGGCACATATAGCCACAAGAGCCTCTGAAAAGTATTGTCACTGCCATGTGCCTCACGAAAGCTCAGCAAGTCAAATTGCTAAAACAAAGGAAAGGGTAGATATGGAAAGACAATTGTGAATTTGTTTCAGAAAATTTGTGCATCAGTTATCCATTGCTGCATAACACACCATCCCACAACTTAGTAGCCTAGAACAATAATCATTTGTTTAGCTCGTGATTTTTTAAATTGGCATTTTAGACTGGGCTCCACTGAATGGTGTTAGCTGGCTTTGGTGGGACTCACTCATGTGTCTGTGGTTAGCTGAAGTTTTGCAGAGGGGCAGGCTGGCTGCCAGCTGGAGTGCTTTGACTCTCCTCTTGTCCTCCAGGAGGCTATTCTTGGTCTCTTCGCCTGGTGGTTGTGCAGAGTCTTTCACTTGTACAGTGTCACTTCTGCTACATTCTGTTGGCCAAAGCAAGTCACAAGGCCAGCAGTGATTTAAAAGGTGGGAAATACATTATATTCCTTGATGAGAAGAGGCAAAGGTCACATCGGCAGAGAATGTAGAGGAGATGAACTTGTCCCAATTTGTGTAATCTATCACAGAGGATAATCAAATCGGGTTTGCTATTCATAAATTTACTACAGTAGAAATATGAGAGAGCACTCTTATTGTGAAATGTGATATTAATTAGAGACATATCAAGTTACTCAAGAATGGAGATGGATACAAAGGTAAAGCCCCTAGGTCATACATAGCTATGAACATGTGCACGCACCCTTGCATAACATTTAAATCTGAACTAGACCTTCTGCAGTATACACCTGAGTCATGTGTTAAGGGATAGCCGATCTCTGTTTTGGTGGTTATGGACTCTCCAGTGATCTGGAGGAAAGAAAAGAAAACATCTATACCATGTAATGATAATAGAAGTCCAATAAATATTACAAAGTAGTAGCAAAAATAACTGACCTGCATATCAGAATAGCTGAATTTTAATTCAAACTAGGCCTCACAATTTAGATGATATTTACGTTTGCTTGGAGCTCACTCTTCATTGTGCATTTTGTAAAGGTTTTACTAAATTAAATATAATATTCCTTCCTGTTTTGACTAGTGTTTCTGAATCACTAAGACTAACAAAAAAAAAAAAATGACTTGTCTTTCAGATGACTACAAAACTATTAATATATGAATGAAAAAAGAAATACAAATGATCAGGGTACCTAGTGTGAAATATCAAGATATACGGAAATGTATATACCTATCTAAATTGTGTACATTGGAACTGAAGTCCTAAAATATACCGTGTCTGTAAGTCAACTACAGAGGCACTTTTTCTTCAGAGGAGACCAATGTTATTATTTGAAGTAATAATAAATCATTGATTTATGTATGGTAAATATTCCACAAAAATCACAATTAGAATTCAAATACATTTATACAACTTATTATATTAAAAGGTTTCAAGTGAATTTGTTTTTTAATAAATACACAATAATTGAGTTCTAGATATGACTCTCCTATATTTTCATAATTCCAGGACATATACACCTAGATAAGAATTTTTGTCCTCATACCATATGGCCTTAGAAATCCAATACTAAGTCATGTTTCTTCTGCAAAACAGACAAGAGAATGACAACCAATTTTTCATTTAACAAGAAATATTATGTAATCCACAAAGATGTGAGCAACACAACATATGGCTACCTAAAACATATATTCATAGCTCCATAGCTAGCTACCGTTTAGGAAATGCCTCAAACTTTTAAAGAACCCTATAGATTGAACAGCCTAGTGGTTATTGAACAATGGTGGAAGAACAATAACCAGCGGCATAAGTATTGCCTAGGAACTTAATCGAAATGCTGATTATCCCACCATACCCAGACAAACTGAGTCAGAAGCCATTTGAAAGGATAACGGTAGTTTAACAAGCCCTACAGGTGACATTGATGCGTGCTAAGGTTTGAGAACACTAAATTAGTGACTACTGCTTAGCAAATCACCTAGGAAATATATTTGGAAACATCTGAATGGAATCAGCTCATTATGCTGCCATCTAATTATTACTATCTTCTATTTTAAATCAACGAAAGTTACCTGTGTTCTCTACATGAATGATGTATTTGTGTACATTACGGCTCTCTGAAAAAATTAATGCAACTTTACCAGGAGGAATCGGGCCATATGCTTAGTATCTAAAAGAAAGCAAATACATATTTGTAGACCTAATTTATTATCATTTCATACAAGACCCAAAGAAAATTATTTTTTAAAATGCTGTAAGAAGATAACTTCAATATTTCAATTAAAAAGGGATTCCAAGCAGTTCCATTGTTTTACAATCAGAAGGAACCATGTAGTTTAACAACTTCCTTTTTACGAAGAAAAAGTCGCAGCTCACAGGGGTCAGGTGATATTTTTAAGGTCAAATCAATTTGCAGTGACAGAATCTGGACAGGAATTTCGGTGTCTAACTCACAGTCTAGCATTCCCTTCTTTAAAATCAGCTTTCCTGATGAAGTAGAGCTCCAGAGAAGTATTTCATTGTTTAAAATAATAACACAAAAACCAAAAGAAAAAAAAAAGGCTTTATGTGAATAGAACAATGGCAGAGGATGTAATTAGTCCATACAATATGGAAGAAATAAAATTTTAGATTTTCCAAAGACTTTTTCTTTCTTTTCTTTTCTTTTCTTTCTTTTTTTTTTTTTACAAGAGATCAACTTTTTCATTTTAAATCTTAAATAAGACATGCCACCCTGGAATGTGGAGGCTTTAACTAAAAGCTTTTTTTTTATTTCTTAAAAATCCTTTAAGCATAAAGAAATCAAACTCCTTACCTAGAAAAACTCTTTTTATAACATCAAAAGGAGATAAATCCACAAAAGACGAAAAAAAAAGTAACTGTCAAAGGGGATTGTCATAGCAACCAGATAAGAACAAACTTGGCATAGAAAGCAACCTGATTATTCCTTCTTTTTAATAAAAATTACATATCATCAGGATCTGAAGCAAAACAACTGGAAACCCAGCAAAAGAATTTCAAAGTATATCACATGCACATTAGTGATTGTTAACTCTCTCAGCACCTGAGATAGATGCAATTATTAGTTAATATAGAAATCATTTATTTTCATAAGATTTCCAGTCTCATTCCTTCCCTTTACTTCATATATTTAAAAATTAGTAAAGTGTTTTTCCAAAAACATTTAAATTTATAATTCCTGTTCCTGTTCGTACTGACTCTCAAGATTTTAAAATTGGTTTTATATAATATTCACATTTTACAGTTAGTGCCTTATGGACAATTAATACTGACTTACATAGCTTTCAGAAATGTTCATGTTTACTTGGTTTCTAGAAAACAGTATGTTGTTTATGAATCTGAGTTTAGTCTCCTACTTGTAGTGACCTCTTTGTAACAAGACATAGAACAGAAATCTGTGAGATAGACACTTATTTTCCCTTTTCTGCAGTGTCATATGTCTAGAGGAGTAGGCTGATGAAATGTAAGCTGCAGAGTACAATGACCCTAACAAAATAGCCTCAGCAAATTTCCGTGAGGCCAAGACATGTCAACCATATTTCTTGGGTTGGTAGATCATTGCTGCCTTCTTCAACTATGGTAAATTGTGAAAGATGTAGGTTATCCTAATGGCCCCTGGGAAGATGCTTACAAATCTCTAAAATAAAATGCTACTGCTGCAAAAAAGAACACTAATTCTTCTAAGAAAAAATTAGATGAGTTTTCAATTCACAAAAATACTTGTGTATGTGCAAAATAAATTGCCATGAAGACACACCTCTAACCTCTTCATTTATTCCCATATCCACAACCAATTAGTTATTCAAGAAAAATGAAAATTCTTAGTTTACCTCAATATCCAATTGAAAGCTGCTGCTACCAATGGGACATGGCTGTCAGAAGGCATGAACAGGGAATGTCAGAGCCAGAAAAAAAGAGAATAAGCATTATCGTTTTCCTTAGTGGATACTCGACTGTGCCTTGGAATGAGCATGGAAAGTTTCTCCTCTGAATAAAGTAGCAGCTACATAGTGCTGATCAATCAGATGGCTGCATTAGTGTATCTTACTTCTTGAGTTCTAACTGAATGTCTGAAAACCTGTGTCCCTACTAGAAAG
This sequence comes from Colobus angolensis palliatus, assembly GCF_000951035.1. Classification (NCBI taxonomy): domain Eukaryota; kingdom Metazoa; phylum Chordata; class Mammalia; order Primates; family Cercopithecidae; genus Colobus; species Colobus angolensis. The sequence goes on along the minus strand of NW_012123820.1, from coordinate 8,496,007 downwards.
AAGCAATTAGAAAGTAAACCTAAATGAACATTGATTGCATAAAAAATAAGAATACTTAACAGATATGCTAAAAATTGTGTCTTAGGTCAGATTTTATAGAAGCAGAGTCTGAGGTGAAATTCCTATGGAAATAATTTATTGCAAAGACTTTAGTATGCTTCATTCAATAGCTAATAGAACAAATAACAAAAATGATACAAGAAAGACAGGCATCTGAATTTTAAAATTAGTTATGATTAGTATGCATGACAAAATAAGGCCAAAAGAATAAGAAAGGTCAGTGAAGTTCAAATGCTCTAAGTTGTATGCATTGCACTCTGCATTGTAAAATTACTAACTTAGTAAATAGAATTATTTTTAAATATATTGAAAATATCTAAGATTATTAATTTATCTAACATTGAGAATGAATATTGTAAACTCTTGGATAACTGGTAAGAGGAAAGTAAAATACTGAATAATATGTAGCCTCAGAGATTGTCTTAAGTTGGCATCTCTAGAAGTAGCACCTTAGTTGAGAATTCTGTGGAAGTGAGTGTTGAGGAAGTAATTGCAAGTAAACCTGTGAAGCATGAGGAAAGTGGGAAAGTACAGAGGAGAAAACAAAGCAAAGGTGTAGTTTCAGGAGTACCTTAGCTTCAGGGTGATCCCATCTGGTATTCATGAGCATAATGATGACAGATTTATCCCAATTTTAAGTTAAGGGACTAGGTTTTTGTATGCTGCCATTTCAGCCAGTGATTGGCTGCTGTTGACCTAAGGTTAGCTGATGTCTTAGGCATTTTGATCCATGTAGATCCCAACTTGCAGAGAGCACTTCTGAGAAGCGTGTAGCTTCAAGCCACGAGAAACCTACATTTACAGCAGATAGGAGTTTGGCACACCTGCCCAGAAAAGGATAACTAAGAAGGAGAGCATCAGCATCTAATGCAGAAGGGATAATGAAATAATAGAAACATTTAATTACTCCAAAAAGGGCAAAAAATACAGTGAAAAAGTATATAGGTGGGACAAATAAGAAACAAAAAATAAGATTAAAACTCAAATTGTTCATAATTACATTAAATATAAACAGATTAATTTTTCCAATTGTAATACAAAGATTATCAGACTGGATTAAAATATATATAAGTTGCTTATAAGAGACCCATCTTAAATATAAATAAGATTAAAGAAAACTTAAAAGAATAGATAGTAAAATCCTAAGAAAATGCTTACCAATAAAAACATGGTGTAAGCTCTACTAATATGAGGAAAAGTCAACTTTAAGGAAAGAGAATTATGAGAGAAAATAATTTCTATATTCTGATAATGAATAACTCAAACAACTAGAAGTATATACAAAGTTAATGACATAAGCTTGAAATTTACAAGGAAGAAGTTGACAGAACCAAAAACAGGAATAGGTAAATCCATAATACTCCCATAATTGTAATGAAAAAAATTAACATGCATTGCTCAATAACTCTTAGAACATGCAGACAAAAATATCAATAAGGATATAGATCTGACAATCAAAATCAACTAACCTGTCTTTATTGACATATATATAATACTACATTCAACTCACAAAAGAATTCAACTGTCTTACAAATTCACAAACAGCATTTACCAAAATTGACCATATGTTCGGTCCATAAGCAGAAGATAATCAAAAAATCTGAAAATTTTAGACATGAAATGATGAACTTTTAAATAATCTTGTTTCAAAGAAGAAAGTAAAATAAAAGTCAGAAGGTATTTTAAACTGAATCATAATAAAAAATCAGACATATCAAATACTTTTGGGATATAGCGAAAACTGTGATTAAAAGAAAACGTACAACCTTAAACGTACAGGTAATAAGACATGGAAAAGTCAATGTTTTTAGTATCTATTCCAATAATTTCGAAAAGGAAAAGCTAACTAAACTCAAAGGAAGAAAGGAAGTATATAACACACAAACATAAAAGCAGATATTGATTAAACATAGAAACATACCACAGAGAATATAAAGATTAGTTATTTGTAAAGCTATATTACATTTATTATTGAGACCAATTAAGGGAATAAATGCAGAGGGAGAGAAGAAATCAAACTACCAAAATCAGAAATGAAAAGAAGATACAACAAATGAAATTACACATCTTAAAATCAGATATTTGAAACATTTTAATATCAATTAATTCACAAACTTAAAATCAACAAATTCTTTTTTAAAATGTACTATACCAAGGAAATAGATAATTTGAATACTATATCTATTTTAAAAATTGATTCTAGTTAGAACCTTTCCACAAAGAGATCCTCAGAATGAGATGAATTTACTTGTGAATTCTATCAAACGTTTAAGGAAAAAATAACAAAAATCATATGTAATTCTTAAGCATTATTTTTTATGACACCAGCATGATCTTTATCCTAATACTTCAAAATAATATAACAAAATAAAATTACATAACAATGTTTATCATAAAAACAGATGCAAATATCCTAGAGAAAAACTGGCAAATCATACAAGTGAGGTTTGTGCATTTGTGTGTGTGTTTTCTTCCTTAAATGTTGCTAGATACAAAAAGTCATTGTGTACAACCCAGCTATATCTCTCTGTAGTAGCAAACTAAATTACAAAACAAAATATAAAAATTATACTATTTAAATGGTACCAGAATTCACCAAATGTTTAGAAATAAATCTAACAAAAGTATATGAGACTCCTTCCCAGAAAACACTAAATACTGCTGAGAAAAATTACAGAAGATTCCATTAAATGCTATTAAAGATAACCTAATAAAATAGTAAATTAAATACAATCTGCCCTCTAGATCCATGAGTTCTGCATTCACAGATTCAGCCAACCATGGATCAAAAATATTCAACAAATATAATAAAACCAACAAAAACGCCAGCCATAAAAATAATACAAATAGAAAACAACACAGTATAACAACTATTTACACAGTATTCACATTGTATTAGGTATACAATACAGAGTATGCTAGAGATGATTTAAAGTAGACAGAAGGATCGCATAAGTTATATGCAAGTTCTGTGCCATTTTATACGAGGAACTTGAGCATCTGTGCGGGTCATAGAACCAATCCCCCTCAAATACTGAGGGATGACTAAAATGTTCTTGCTTTGGAACGAGTACTGAATAAATGTCAGTTTCCCCAAATTGACCTTTACTATATCAATGCAAAATTTCAGCAAGCTTTTTTCAAAAAATAAAACTAGAACATTAAGAGATGAGTTATATGCTATTTATAAGTTGACTATATCTTGATTTAGATCTTGATTAGATTTGTGACATTGTCCTTACTTTCTATGTATTTTGTTACTATTGTTTGATGTGCAATGTATTAATCTTATAAGCCCATAATAAAATTATTATGCCTTTCAACTTCAACCAGTATTTCTCTTCTTTTTTGTTTTCTTTATTTCTTTCTTTCTTTTTTTTTGTTTTTTGTTTGCTTGTTTTCTTTTTCTAGACAGGGTCTCACTTTGTACTTTGTCACCCAGGCTGTAGTGCAGTGATGCAAACATGGCTCACTGCAGCCTCACCCTCCTGGGCTCAACTGATCCTCCTGCCTAGCTGGGACCACAGACATGTGCTGCCGCACCCTGATAATTTTCGTATTTTTTGTAGAGCCGAGATTTCACCATGTTGTTCAGGCTGAATCAATATTTCTCTAAATATTTATACATACTGTATTTAGTGAATAAAAACAGAATCAAAATGTCCTAAGATATTTAAAAATTTATAACTTTTTGATGAAAATCCTCTTAAAGTCACAAATTTAATATATCAAATTGTCTGAAATGCTTTAGTCATCTTAAGGAAGAGAAAAGTATGTAAAATATTACACACATTACGAACTCATTACTATACACTTGCACATAAACACTGCATTTAAACATAGAGAATTTAAATGTGTTCTTTATTGTCACTATATTTATACTTTTACTTTCTTGAGATTGCCTTTCTAGCATTGACACTTTTCTAGTATAATGTAATACATTATATTTATATCTGCTTAGGATTGCTACAATCGTAAGAACTAAAAATATAAAATTGCAGAACAAACACTATTCAGGTTTTCATTAACAACTGATTTTATTTCCAGGTTTTGGTTCTAGAAATTTTCAAATCTAAAAAACAAATTAAATAGTAGTGTTAATGAACCCTTTTAAACTCTCTCCCTAAATTATTCAATATTTAGTGTTTTGCTGTATTTATGTTTCCCTTTGTGTGTATATAAGTGATGTGTAACTATTAAAAATAAATTGCAGACATTTTGAAACTTCATTCTTAAATTGTTCAATGTACATTTCCTAAGGACTTTTCTAATAACCATAAAATCATTATCATAACTAAGAAAATAAAAACAGTAAAATTATCTAATACAAGGTCCATAGTTAAATTTTACAACTGTTCTTAAATGCCTTATATATCTGTTGAGTTTTAAAATTTGTATTGCTTTTGTTGGTGGTGGTTTTCTATAATCTGGTATCCAATAAGGTTCATACAATGTATTTAATTATTCTTTTTTATCTATTTCTAGCTAGAAGAGGAATCTTTCCCTTTTTGCTTATTTTTCATAACAGTAATTTACAGAGTCCAACCAGTAGTTTTATAGAATTTCACATATTCTGGACATTTTCTTATTGTCTCTTCATGATTATGCTCAGGCCAAATGTTTCCATTTTTTTCCCACAAGAATTCTGCACAGTTAATGTTGTGCACTTCTTATTGTATATGCTAAGATGCAAATAATCTTTGGAGATACTTTGAGATGATGTTAATGACCTGTTCTCCCACAAACATTCGCCTAATAGGTTTAGGATTCATTGATGATCATTGTCTCAACATTGCGATTTATGGAAGGTCTTGAAGTAATTTAAAGAAGAACTCATTAAAAGTAAAAACTATAGCCAGACAGTTAGAGATGTTTAAAAGTTTATCTAATGGAAGAAGTAGATACACAATATATAATTCTCAGGGTTTATTTTATTGTTTATTTTGTTAATGTTGCTAAACATTTACATATGGCTTTTAATATAAACTAAGTTGTTCAAGATTTTAAAATAAAGATGTAAATGATCATCAAAATGCATAATATCTAAGAATCACTTTCATTTCACTCAAAGCATATTAATAGATAATTGTTATAAATATATATTAATTTTGTATTCCTCTATGTAATTCGACTAAATTTAATGTTAGTTTCTAAGATTTAAAAAGCATTATATATAAATTGAGTAAACCAATTTCCTTTTGGGATTTTCATAATTAATGAATGATTATAGACATTACTTCTTATGTCCTACCTTAAATTTAAGAAGTATTTTCTACACTTTACCTTAAATTCCTTTAATTATGGTTGAAATGAACAAGAATATTTACCTATGTACTTCAAATAGAGGAGCGTGAGCATGAGAATGATGTTTGTCACAAGCAAATCATTACTTTGAGGATTTACAAATACGTTCAATAGACCCAGAATTATTCAAAAATAGGAAATTAATAAAATGCCCATTTGGAAAACCTGATTTTGAGAAATAATCTGTCCTGCTCAGTGAAAATAGTTTGTGTAACATTATCAGTTAATATTTAATCTCAGGATTGGTAACAGTAAATTAGTAAGTGTAAAGGAAAGGTAGAAACCTTCTCCTCTTTCCCTCTGCTTCTCTCCCCATCATTTTCTTCCTTACAGATTACCAGTTAAGTAGTGCATCATGGGAAATAAAACACTGGTCTTTCAATGAACGGTAACTAACACTTATCAAGTAGATATTATGCATCGATCATGGGGATAAGCCCTTTTATTAATTACAGAATCAGATTTAACATTCAGGAAAAGCTTATGTGGTAGACGCTATTCCTCCACCCATTTTATAAACAGAGGAACTAAGGACTACAGGATGTAGGCAATTTGTGTATTGCACCTACCTACTCATTCTTTCCTAAAAGAATCACAATTTTTGTCAGTTATTCAATCATCATGCATGAGTTCGTATTCTTGGAATCTTATCCAATACAAATTTATTTCAATAGAACTGATACCAGTAATTGTATGAGACCCAACTCCCCAATTCTTCAATCATGAAGAGAAGTTGTCTAATAAGCTTCTGGAAAAAAATTGTACTCATTAATATCAATGGACACAGAAAAAAATATTTTAGCTTCTTCCCCTGAATATGATTGTGTTTGGGTAATAACAGGATTACTTGCAGTATGAGCTACAGTTTGAAGATGAAACTGACTATGAGCATGATAGATTTGAGGGATAAAATAAATTCTGCATCTTTGATAAGATATGCATAAATGCTAGCCAGGGAATGAACCAATCCTGAAAGTTGTGCTGCCTGTCCTTATTGTGTAATGAAGTTTAAGCCAGTTTGACTCAGGGTTGCTTTTATACATAATCAAAAGTATTCTAATTAAAGCAGAGGTTGTATTAGTCGGAGTTCCCCAGAGGAAAATAGCCAAATACTATATTATATGTAATATAGACAAAAATAGATTTTTTGTTTAACAAGGAATTGGCTCATGTGATTATGGACGATGGTGCCTCCCAATATCTGCACAGAGATTCAGCAACCTGGAGACCCAGGAAATCTTATGGTTTAATTCTAGACTGAGTCCATATGCCTGAGAATGATAGGAGCCAGTGTTGTATTTCCGTTCCAAAAGCTGGCAGACTCAAGACCAAGGAAGAGCTCATGTTTCCGTTTGAGTCCAAAAGCAGAGCAAAAGTTAGTGTCCCAATCTGAATCCATCAGACACCAATAATTCTCTCTTATTTGGAGGAGAATCAGCTTTTTGTCTTATTCAGGCCTTCAACTGATTGGATAAAGCTGACCCACATTACAGAGGGCAGTTTCCTTTACTCAGTCTACCGGCTTAAATGTTAATCTCATTCAAAGCATGCTCAGAAATAATGTCACGTTTGACCAAGTATTTGGTATCTCGTGACCCAGTCAACACATAAAATTAACCATCACAAGTCTACCCATTGTCAACTTAGCACATACATACTTCTTAAATATATGAAATCTTCACATAAAGACAATGACAAGGTCATGATCCTGCTTAATATGTTATAACTCTCCAGTGTACAATCAAAAATGCATTAACCCCCTCCCCAGAAAAGTAAAGTTCTTCAATGATACCTACACTTCTCCTCGATATCTCATAACTTAAAAACTATATGTAACATTAAAAATACTTAAATACTATGTTATAAAGTCGATATATCTTATGTCACATGAAAAGTGAATTAAAGGAAAAATAAAACAGATATTTGCTTAATATGTATGCACAAATTCACACACATATGTACATATATATGCATATATACACACACACATTCATAACAAAATAAGGAAGATGTACTCATGACAACTATGGTCCTCATTTCTTTAACTCGTTGTGTGATTATAGCTGCTATTTATATCTACCTTCTTCCAATGCCCATTCTGCATTATCTTTGCTTTCATCAAGCACTTCGGCTGGCCATGATTCTTAACCTAGTAGAGTAATTCAAACTTCTATAAAGGACACTAGCAGAACTGTCTAGATGGTTGTAGTTTCAATTGACCTTAATTATAGGACATAGTAATAGTAAGAGACACCTTAAGGGATGTCCTGTATTCCAGACATACATTTTCTTACCTCCATTGTGGAGTGGTAGTCCAATTTCTTTTTGGCAGTCAGGATCAATCAGCCCAGCCAGCACAGTAACTTCCTTTCCTGTCTGATAGTTCAGAGAAATAAGAACCGCAAAGTGACACAGTGGCAGTCTTAACCGCCACTCATTAGCATATCTGAATCTAATCAAATAATAAATTTCAGAAACCACAAAACAAATCCAGAAAACTCATCCTTAAAATTCTGTTCTAAGAAATAACAAGGATCAGAGCAGAAATAAAACAAAGACTAGGAAAAAACATAGAAAACAATTGATGGAAGTTTTGTCCTTCTGAAAAAATAAAATTGACAAAACTTTAGCTAGATCAATTAAAAAAAAGAGAAGGAGCCAAATAACAAAATCACAATTGAAAGTGGGAACATTACCACCGAGAGCAATGAAATACAGAAGGTCCTAAGGGCTTTTATGAACAGTTATTCCCAAATTGGATAACCTATAAAAAGTATAAATTCCAAGAAACATGCAACATACCAAGACTGAATCATGAAAGAAGAGAAAAACTGTTCAGAATAATAATAAGTAAGGAGATAACTTCACTGGTGACTCCCACCAAACATTTAAAGAAAATTAATACCAATCTTTCTCAAATTCTTCCACAAAAAAATAAAAGGCACCCTTGCAAACTCATTTTATGAGGCCAGCATTACAGCATATCATAACCAGACAAGTAAGGACACCGTAAGAAAAGAAAATTTTAGGCCAATATCCCTGATGAACATAGATGCAAAAATCCTCAATAAAATACTAGCAAGCTGAATTCAACAGCACATTGAAAGGATTATACACTACGATCAAGCAGGATTTATTCCAGGATGCGAACACAGTTCAATGTACACAAATTAATAAATGTGATACACATTAACTGAATGGACAAAAATTATATAATCATTTTAATAGATGCAGAAAAGCATTTGACAAAATTCAATGGTTTTTAATGATAAAAATCTTCACCCAGTTAAGTATGGAAGGGATGTACCTCAACATAATAAAGGGCATACATCACAAGTCCACAGCTAACATCATACTCGATGGGGAAAAGTTGAAATATTTTTTCTCTAAGATCAGAAATAAGACAAGGATGCCCACTCCCATTGCTTCTCCTCCACAAAATACTGGGAGTCCTAGCTAGAGCAATTGGGCAGGAAGAAGAAATAAAAGACATCCAAATCAAAAAAAAAAAAAAAAAAAGAAGAAGTAAAATAGTTTCAAAGTGACATGATCTTATATATAGAACACTCTAAAGACTTCATCAAAAAATTGTTAGAATTTAGAAATTCAAATCAAAGTGCAAAACGAGTTGTGTTCTTATACGTTAACACACTATTTGAAAAGGAAATTAAGAAGATAATACCGTTTATAACAATAAAAAAGCAAAATAAAATACATAGGAATAAATTTAATCAAAAAGGTAAAAGATCTGAAAACTGTAAAACACCTGATGAAAGAAACTGACGACACACATACAGACATGTGCCACGTAGGGACATTTTCTCAATGACAAGCCACATACACAACAGGGGTTCCATGAGATTAAATACTGTTTTTTTTACTGTAACTTTTCTACAGTTAGACACATAAATATTTTCCATTGTGTTACAATTCCCCACAGTATTCAGTCCAGTAACATGCTATACCTGTGTGTATCCTAGAAGCAATAGGCTATACCACATAACCTCGGTGTGCAGTAGACCATATATACTGTCTAGGTCTTTGTAAGTACACGCCATAATGGTCATACAACAATAAATTGCCTAAGTATGCATTTCTCATAAGTGTCCTCATGATTAAGTGACACGCGACTGTAAACAAAAACATATGCTGTGTTCAAGGATCAAAATCAATATTGTCAAAATATCCACACTACCCTAATATCTGCCACACTACCCATACAACCCTACCTACAGATTCAATGAAATACCTATCAAAATCCCAATGACATTTTTCACAGAAACTTTTAAAAATCTTACAATATGTACAGAACCACAAAAGACTGCAGATAGCTCAAGCCATCTTGAGAAAGAAGAACAAAGCTGGAGACAGCACACTTCTTGATTTCCAATTATATTACAAAGTTGTGGTAATCAAAACAGCCTTATACTGGCATAAAAACAGACACAAAGGCCAGTGGAACACATCAGAAAGCCCAGAAATAAACCCACATATATACAGTCAACTAATCTTTAACAAAGTTGCCAAGAAAACAAAAAGGAGAAGGATGGTGTCTTCATTGAATGTGTTGGGGAAGCTGGATAACAACATGCAAAAAAAAAAATTAAGAAAGACATTATATTTTTACCTTACACCATACATCAAAATCAACTCAAAATTAGTTAAATATTTAAATGTAAGACCTAAAATTTTTAAATTCCTGGGAAAAAAACCTAGGGGAAATTCTCTATTACATTGGTCTTGTCAATAATTTGTTTATATGATATCAAAATCATAAGCAACAAGAGCTAAACGAAATGAATTGTACTACATCCAACAAAAGAAGTCATACACAGCAAAGAAACAAAATACAAAGGCACCTCAAAGAATGAGGCAAAATATTTCAAACCATATATCCAAGGAAATAAGAAGAGGAAATTAAAAAGATAATATCACTAATAGAATCAAAAAGCAAAATAAATCAATATCCAAAATATTTAAGAAACACATAGAATCCAATAGCAAGAAAACAAATAATCTGTCTCAAAAATAGACAGAATAACCTGAACAGGCATTTCTGTAAAGAAGACATGCAATGGCCAACAAGTATATGAAAATGTGCTGAATTTCATTACTCATCAGGAAAGCGTAAGTTAAGACTACCAGGAGAATACGTCACACCCGTTAGGATGGCTTTCATTAAAAAATTCAAAAGATAACAAGGTCTTCAAACTTGTGGAGAAAAGAGAATCCATTATATATTATCGGTGGACTGTAAATGGGCACAGTCTTTATGGCAAACAGTATGGAGGTTCCTCATAAAATAAAAAATAGAACTACCCTATAATCCAGCAGACATAATTGTGGGCATATATCCAAAGGAAATAAAATCAGTATGCTGAAAAGATATTGTCACTTCCATGTTCAGTGAAGTATTATTCACCATGGTGAACCTATAGAAATAACCTAAGTGTCAATTGAAAGATAAACGGATAAAGAAAATGTGATATATGTGCACAGTGGAACACTATTTAACCTGAGCAAAAGAAGGACATTCTGCCATTTGTAAAAACACTGATGAATCTGGAGGACAGCATGCTATGTAAAGGAAGCCAGACACAGAAAAACAAACACTGCACAATCTCACTCATAGGTGGAATGTAGAAGACTGGAACTCATAGAAACAGGGCAGAAGGGTGGCTACAAGGAGTTTAGGGATGGGGGAAACAGGGATAGTGGTCAAAGCGTAAAAACCTGCAGGTATAAGATGAATATGTTCTGGAGACATTCAGGAGGGTGACTACAGCTAATGAAAATACATAATTGATATTTGCCAAGAGAGTGGATCTTAAGTAACTTGCCATACACACACATGCACACACACACACAGAAAGCTAACTATGTGAGGTGATAAAAACATGAATTGGCTTGATTGTGGTAATCATTTCACCATATATATGTACATCAAGACATCATATTGTATACCTTGAAGATATCCACTTTTCATTTGCCAATTATATATCAGTAAAACTAGGGGCAGGGAGAAAGACTTAAGGACCATAAGCCAATATCTAAAGCTATATAGAATCCACCTGTAAACCCAGCCACCTGCTCAGTGCCCAGAACCTTCCTCAGAAAGCACACTAAACCAGTACACACTAACCAGTACACACTAAACCAGTATCTGCTCCCCACCCAAACTAGTAATGATTTCAAAGATCTGCTTTCTCAGAACCACTCTCAGTATCAAGATCTGGATTAATCAGGGTTCACCAGAGAAACGAAAATGCAAAAATGTTTTTTCATTTATTTATTTCATCTATTTATTATAATAAACCAGGTCGTGTGATTATGGAGGCTGGCAAGTCCCAATACCTGCAGAATGAGTCCGGACGCTGGAGATCCAGTAGAGCCCACGGTTTAGTTCTAGTTTGAATGCGAAGGCCTAGGAACCAGGAGAGCAAGTTCCAAGCTGAAGGGTGGCAGTTTCGAGACCCAGGAAAAGCCAATGTTTCCATTTGAGTCTGAAGACAAGAAAAAAGCTAATGTATCAGTTCAAAGGCAGACAGACGAAATAATTACCTCTCACTTTGGTCAGTTTCTGTTTGTTTGTTTTATTCAGTTCTTCAACTGCTTGGATAAGGCCCACCAAATTATAAAAAGCAATCTGTGTGACTCCTTCTACTCATTCAAACGTTAATGTCATCCAGAAACACCCTCACTGAAACCCCCAGAATAAAGTCTAACTAAACAGCTTGGCACTCTGTGACCCAGTGAATTAACACATAATATCATCACAGAGGTTAAGACTGTGAACAGTAGAGGCAGGATTTGAAACTAGGTGCTCTGAGTCAAGAACTTTGGCTTACAAACACTAGTAAATATTGATATATATACTTCAGAGAAAAAGGAAATTTACAGCTTAGGTGAATGAAGTACAAATAACCCTGAAAGGAGGCTCTGATACAAATTCCCATCACCATGGGTTTTTCATTTGGCTTAAATTTCCCAACACTGTCACAAACACCAAAGAAATGTCTTAAGTTTTTTTTTTTTTTTTTTTTTTTGGTAAGCGGTTTCTTCTATTTGAAAGTTTGGAGGATGAAGTTAAAGTTTCTTCCAAAAGCTTCAGGTTTGCAGTGATTAGAATGTCGATAATAACAGTTTAAGAGTAAGAATTTCGATGGAAAAATTTAATTTGGGGTTCTAGTGAGATATGCATATGGAAATATCCAACAGTAGCCAATCCACAATTCAACTGAAAGATTCGAACAAGGTACATAAACCTGTAATTGTGGGGTCTCCTTTTCCTTTATTTTATATGTATGTGCCATACCGAGATATAGTTCAGATACCATACAATTCATCCATTTGAAGCATACAAGTCAATGGTTTTCAGTGTATTCAGAGTTATGTCACGATCTCCATAGTCAACTTTAGAATATTTTCATTATCCGAAAAAGAAACCTGGGTCCCATAGCAGTCACTTCCCCTCTCCACCCTACGCCGCAGGCATACGGAACAACCAGCCCACTCTGTCTTCAGAGATTTGGCCTACTACGGAGAGAACATGCCATGGAGATGGTATCCATAGTGAAAGAAGAGCTGTGAGGAGGGCCTCTGGGAAATACAGGGGAGCTTAACAGGTCTCTTATGAAAGATCTAAAGGGCAGGAAACGCATTCACTGTTTGGAGATGGAAACAGAAATGTGCCATTGAAGTGGGATCATCCTGTTTGCCCAAAGTGTATTAGAACAAGATATGCATAAATGTTTCTCACGCACCAAATGTGTCCCATGAATGAGACAGTTTGACTGAGGACCTCGAGTCTGCTAATAGGCCACTTAGGGAGCAGGTGAACCTACAGCTACAAGGCCTACAAGGAACCCCTGGGACTATGGAAGCAGTTGCAAGTAACCAATAGATATACACTCATTCTTCACCTGAGGTCAGGAGTTTGAGACCAGCTTGGCCAACATGGCAAAACCCTGTCTCTACTAAAAACACAAAAATTAGCCGGGTGTGGTGGCATAAGCCTGTAATCCCAGCTACTCGGGAGGCTGAGGCAGGAGAATTGCTGGAACCTGGGAGGCAGAGGTTGTCGTGAGCTGAGCACTCCAGCATGGGTGACAAAGCAAGACTCCATCTCAAAACAAACGAACAAACAAACAACAAAAAGAAGATATGCATCCATTCTTGTTAAATGAACTACAGAAGAGAGAGCCCAGCAAGAGACCTTTAAGGAATCCTCAGAAGTTCCTTGCCAAGAAAGTAGCAAACATAGTCCAGCCTCATGACCCATCTGTCTTTTCTTCTAACAGAGAGAACAATCAGAGCTTTCCAGCTTGGTGATACCAAGAAAGGCCTGCTAGATGGGACAGAGAGGAGGAGTAGCTACACAATCTCGACGTATACCCAGGGAAAAAGACCTTCCTGGTACAATATGAGTGGGCATAAGATACTTTTACACAAGAGCAGCGTGGTTCTCTTACTTTTTCTCCAAGCTTCACAGATCCAAAAGGAAGTTGTGCTCACTGAAAGAGCAGTTTGGGCATATTCAGGCATCTCTACAATAATTTTCAAGGCTACAGAGTCATTCTGTGTAAATGTGCCCTTGGAAGATGCACACTTCACAGTGCCTTTTTGTGGTTTCCTTTCATTTCCCCGTAAGATGGTGATAAAACACGTTCCTTAGAGAATGATAGGAAGACAAAACTTGAGACATGCATGTAAATGGTTTTGCTCTTTATAAGTAAAAATTATGTTTTTGTTTTATTATTTTTGCCATTATTTTCTTCTCAGTACTACTAGAAGAAAAACACTGTGGTGGTTAAAAATAGTCTCTTTAATCAAACTACCTAAGGTAGAATCTTTTAGTAACCATGGCATGGGGCATGGGGCAAGTAATTTTACCTCTCTTAGCCTCTTTTCTTTCATCCATAGAGTGAGAATGATAATACAGTATTTCTTGCAGTTTTGGTAAAAATTCAGTGAACTACAACAGAAAAAACATTCAGTCAATGTTAACCAGTTATTGAAACTTTAATATTCATAGAGGCTGCTGGCACCACGGCCGGGATTCTCTGCTGTGGGTTCACGAAGCCTGGCTGGAGGGGCAAATAGAAAAAGCCACCAGCCAAGATCATGTGTAACTAGTGCCCTCTTGGGATCAAAGAAAAGAATCAAAATTACTGAGGAATTTGGAAAAGGAAGAGGCATGACGTGGGAAGACTAATCCCACAAGAGCTGTTTATCAAGGACCCCACTCGGGGACCAGGATGCTGTGGTGGCATCCTGGTCAGTTGAATGAAGCTGAAAGTTATTTTTTGGTCTAAGAAAATAAATCGTCTGAATAGGCTCTTGATGTGGTTTTCACAAGGGTGGGGAAAGTTGATTTGGGTTGTGTGAAGAAAAGAAAAGAAAACAAAATTTACAACCACAAAAGAAAGTACGAAGATTCCAAAGCTGGCAAGAGGAAACCAAGAATTGTGTAAATAGTTTGTAATTCAGTTTCATTCACATCCTCAATCCAGCAGGATCTATAACTCAGATCAAGTTCCTCTCTCTCTCTCTCTCCCTTTTAATTTACTACTGTTTTTCCCTTTAGATCCATTCATCTTTTATTCTAAATAGAATATCCATGATTGATTAGGTTACTACTGGGCACTTTCTGTTTAAGAGCTGATGGGAATTTTCAATATACTAATAATTTGATATGATGTTCAAGTTATTTTATTCTTACTGCATTATTTTATTTAACCAAAGCTTAGTAAACTCTGTTGTAAATTTGTTTAAAAAACAAAAGAAAAAATAAAAATATTTTCTCATTATTTTGCCTTTTCAGTGTCCACTATATTAAATTACTTTCTTCTAAATTGTATTGCATTTTCCCTGTAGGAACTGACTGCTGTCTAACGGATTTATACAGTGTTTATATAAGGTAAAGAACACTTCAGTAAAAAATTGAGGAGCATGGATTTAGAAGCTAAAAATACATGGAGAAAAAACTTTCAGGAGTACAGCACTTGTTGCCATGCATTCTACAGGAACTGTAAACTTCTCCTTCTCATCAGTGTCCACTAAGTTCACCTCTTTTTGCATTACATAATTAGCCAAATCAAATAGAAATACAACTTTGCAATCTTTTCATATTAGGATGCTACATTATTAATTAAATAAGTACACAGAGCCCAATGGTGGATTATTGCTCCTGATCAATATATGTTATGGGATCATAATCTCTATTTTTAGGTCATGATTAATAATCTAAAAGTTGGATGTTGAATTTCTTTAGCTATCCATTATGATTTGATTTTGAAGCTGTTATACAATTTTTTATTTGGCCAGCCAGCGTTGTCATTAGGATTCCTCACCTCCACTCCTGGCCCTACTCCCATTTCGAGGCCTTAAAGGTCCATAGTCAAAGACAGCAAAGGCAGCCCCTTTCTGCCACAACTGTGATAGCCAGGAGCTTCCCTACTGCTACGTTTGCCTCCTGCTGTGAACTAATGCACAATGTTGTACTTTTCGTTAAATTACAACTCATGAAGCATCACTTTTATAAGAGCCTAGCAACTTCAGCTAACTACTTCTCTGCACGAACATGACAACTTCTGTCTCATCCTTCCATTTCACCTTTCCCTTTCCATAGTTGTAGGTTTTATAATTAGCCCTACATGTCCCTTCCTTGTCATTAGATTGTGAATCCACTTAGATAGTGACCATATTATCCTTCACTCTACACACCAAACGCATAGTTAAGGTGAACGCTGCAGATAATGGCAGAGCGCCAACAGGCTGATGTGAGCAAATTTGAAATAGGAGCTTAAAACCTGATGATTTTTTTTTTTTTTTTCTAAAAGGCTGCCATAAGAGCATGAAGAGACTTCGAACCTGAAAAAGAGTACGCTAAAACTAGGAAGCAAAGTGTCAGAAAGAAATACTATAAACGCAGGACATTGACCCGAGGCCACCTGACCTGTGAACTCATTCCTCATGTTCCTCTCTCTCTCCCCTTGGTGTGAACATTTGGCCCTCTACTGAACTCTTGTCAACCCAGTTGCTATGGTTTCAAAGTTTGTGTCTCCCCAAAGTTGGTATGTTGGAACCTGAGACCCAATGTGATAGAATTAGAAGGTGAGGTCTGGCTGGGCGTGGTGGCTCGCGCCTGTCATCCCAACACTTTGGGAGGCCAAGGCAGGTGAAGCACCTGAGGTCAGGAGTTCGAAACCAGCCTGGCCAACATGGCGAAACCCCATCTCTAATAAAAATACAAAAATTAGCTGGGCATGGTGGTGCACGCCTGTAATTCCAGCTGCTCGGGAGGCTGAGGCAGGAGAATTGCTCAAACCTGAGAGGTGGAGCTTGCAGTGAGCCAAGACAGCACCACTGCACTCCAGCCTGGGTGGCAGAGTAAAACTCTGTCTCAAAAAAAAAAAAAGGAGGTAGAGTCTTTAAGAGGTGATTAAGTCATGAAGTTTCCACCCTCATAAATAGCAACCACCTTAAAAAGGGCTGGAAGGAGCTAGCTGGGCCTCCTATGTCGTCCTACCTTCCACCATGTGAGGATACAATACTCGCCCTTTCTGCCACATGAGGATGTAGCAAGAAGGCCTTCACCAGACATCAAATGCCAACACTTTGACCTTATACCTCGCAGCCTCCAGAACTGTAAGAAATAAATTTCTGTTGTTTGCCAACTGCCCAGTTTCGGGTATTTTGTTAGAGCAGCACAAACAGACTAAGACACCACTCCTTCCTATAAACCACTTTTTCTACATGCCTATTATGTGCCAGCCACCTTCCACCAAATTTCAGACTGTCCACTTGATTTCTATCCTGTGGTTTGTGGGGTCTTTTTCCTAATAATTTCACTACTCCTGCTTTTGAAAAAAATTCTACATACCTCATTTTGTAAGAAAAACATCTCAAAAGTAAACACATCGAGGAAAGTTCCTCCAAAACTTGCTATGTATTTGTAAAGTTTAGGTGACCAAGTAAGAATGGGGATTAAAACAAGAAACTGACATCTATTTTGGGTGAAGGAGGTAAAACTAGGAGCAAATGACACAGTCAGGGATGTAAAGCAGGAATGCTAAGCCAAACTCATCAATATTAAAACAAACAAGGAGAGACTCCAGACCAGATGTGTAAACTGAATCAGAGCAGGGCCTGTGATGCGAGTAAATTGAGAAAATGAATGGTCTTTGGAATCTAATAACCACTGGTGTATATATGGAACTATAACCACCTGATAACGTAGACACCAAATCAGCTTGGGAATCTAGTAACCTTGGGTGTATCCACATGATTGTGTCCACCTGACTGTGCTTAAAGTGACTGTTCTCCCAGGAGTTCCTGACACTCCCCAAATGGCATTTAATACACAGACGTATCTTTTGCAACGTTCAGAAATTGATGACATTTATTACATGGAGAGACAGCAGATTCCTTGAAGGTGGAGACTGTGATTCCTTTTTCTTTAAGAGGCAATAGAGCAAGCTGGTTCACAGCAAGGGTTCAAACACGGGTGTGCTGACGCCATTCACTCTGGTCCCAAGACTACACTGATAAATATTAAAACATTTTATGATCCAGTTGTTAAACCTCTACTGATTGCTTGAAAGCTGCTATGGTAGGAGTATCTAAACAATGAAAACAGCAAACACTATGAACACTTGTCTTAGAAAGCCCATTTACCAGCACAGTATTAGCCCAGGTGGTGGATGAGCTGGGACCCAGCTAAACCACATGTTATATGGAAATTCTGTAAGTAATTGTGAAGAAATTATTTAAGCCATCTGGGCCTCAGTTTCCTCAATTGAAAAATAATGGTAAAACCTGTTTCAGCGTGTTATTGGGGAAATTTCCAAACTGAGTGTTCTATTTCCTGCCAAGACCTTTTACTCACGTATTTCTACAAGTTTCTGCTCTTCCTTCAAAATACATTTATTTTCATTTGGAGCCAATAACCTTTACCTAATTGGTTACATTGATAATGACGGTATTTCAAATATGAACAACACTTTGAGGGGGAATTATTCCTCTCTAACAACCTTCAAATAATAGTCCATAACTATCTGTCTACACAGGACAAACTGAAATGTGGGTATCATAACATTGAAAAGGCTAATATAACATTTAGTTAGACAGCGAGGCCTACAAAAAATAATTTCAGTGGCATAGAACATATTAAACACCACATTTGAACTAAATATATGGTTATATTTGAAATGAGATAAATATGAATGGAAATCTGAGTGCTGTCTTCATGAAGCTTGGGAAAGTGGAAAGCTTGTGAGACTGGAATCAGAAGACTTCAGGTTTGGTTTTAGCTTACTAATATATATTCTGATTTGTGGATAAATCATTCAACTTTAACTTTTAAGCACGTATCTGAGGGCCAGAAATCCAAATATCTGTTATATTTACATGCAAGTTTATCTTGAAGATTGAATTAGATAATATCTTTATAATCATTTTATAAGATGTAAATTAATGTTAAAAAAAGATTTGTTGTATCTTAGCAGTTAGACTACTACCACTAATATGGTATCTTTTTATTTTTAAAAATGTCAGATTGTCCTAAGCCATTTGATATAATGTGAATGTTTGTCCCCTCCAAATCTCACGCTGGAACGTGGTTCCCAGTGTTGAAGGTGGGTCTAGTCAGAGGTGTTGTATCTTGGGGGCAGATGTCTTACAGATGGCTTGGCACCATCCGCTTGGTGAAAAGTGAGTTCTTGCTCTGTTAGTTCACATGAGAGTTGGCTGTTTAAAAGAAACCTGGCACCCTCTCCCATCTCTCTCTTGCTCTTCCTCTCACCATGTGACATGATGGCTCCCCTCTGCCTTCTGCCATAATTGTAAGTTTCCTGAGGCCCTCACCAGAAGTCCTGTGCTTCCTGTACAGCCTCCAAAACTGTGAGCCAAATAAACCTCTTTTCTTTATAAATTTCCCATTCTCAGGTATTCCTTCATACCGGCACAGGACAAACTCACACACCCTCTATAATGTACTGGTTTAGACAGATTTCTGACTAAAGGGATGGGGAAAGCAAAATGACCTTTAAGATTCTTCTTTGGTTTAAAAAAATTTTTAAATGTCTATTCTTTGAATTGCAAACTGGTAAAATATCAGAGGAAAGAGTATTAATTTATGAAAAATTGGGATGATATAAACAATTTGAGATTTCTAAGTAAATCACATAATGTGTCAAAAGAATTAAGAGCAATTAATTTCTTAGGTTTTTCAGGAACCAAAGTCCTCAAAATCCCAATGGAAAAAATGTTTATATCCTCAGGAAACATCTTAGGTGGTGACAGTAGCTCTAATTAATTCTGAAATTCATCTTAATCTACTGGCCAAGGCACCTACAAGTGTTAAAGAAAAGGCTCTTAGAGGTACATTAATAGTCCTACACTAGTAACAAAGCCACGGTTAACATATTTAGATAAACATTCTTAAAAGGAAACATGTTTCTTAACCTTTCATGAAGTTATCTTTAATTGAATGATAATATTGCATAGTGGTTCAAAGCACATGATCACAGATTCTGGAGCCAGACTGTTCAGGTTCGAATCACAGATCAGTCTCTTGCCAGATATGTAATTTTGGGCAATCTGTCTAATCTTTCTGTGCCTCAGTTTCCTTACCTATAAAATGAGAACAATACTAGTACCTTCGTTATGGCCTTAGTGTTATAAAGATCAAATGAGTTCAATTACGCAAAGTACTTAGAACAACGTATGGCATATATTTTGTCATTGCTGTTGTAATGGGATGCTGATGCTACCTCCTCCTCTAGCATGCTCCCTATCCCTGCTCTTCAAAAACCCACTCACAGAGTCACACATCTGTCTAACACTTTGTATTCCCTACTTTAATCCCTTTTATTAAGAGGAGTGCTTGACTCTATTAGCCTAAAATTAAGGCTTTTCTCACTACCTATACAATATATTCCATCAAATACTCTATTAGAAGTTTATACATTTGATATAATTTAATGTTCACTAATACCTGTAACGTAAGCATATTATTGTCTCCATTACACAGAAGCAAAAAAAAAAAAGAGACACAAACACTTTAAGTAACTTGCTCGTGGTCACCTGTGTAGTATGTGTAAGCTAAAACTTCAACCCAGATTTGATTATTGAACAACTCATACTCCTAAGCTAAGCTGTGATGATGAAATCAGAACAGCAGTAGCCTGTAGGAGATAGAGAAAGGAGCAGGGCTGGTTGAAATTGGTAAGATGAAACTTACTGGGATGATAAAACGTGGTCTGCACTGTGACGGGAGCAGTGGTTACATGACACAAACATTTTTCAAAATTACCAAACTGTACACTTAAGATTTGTGCACTTCTTTTTCCCACTTCTTTGTTAACTATGCACTTTAAATATGTGCATTTTGTTGTATATAAAATACACGCCTCCAAGCCTTTATGTTATTTATGCTACTATGCTTCCTTACCCCCAAGGAGCCTTAACAGTGACCCAAAGTAATTGTTCTCCCATTGTTTTATTATTGTGGTTACACCGACTTTGTGCTACACATTTACTTACATTCTCAAGGTTTTTCAGTATTTATAGATCTTGCTTACAGCATGGTTTTCTCAATAGCATAGAACATAAGTTTTATTTCTTTTCTTCTGCAACTGCATCTAGCTATATACAAAGTCATCTAGAAAAGTGATATGTGGGCCAGGTGCAGTGGCTCTTGCCTGTAATCCCAACACTTTGGAAGGCTGAGGCGTGTGGATCACCTGAGGTCAAGAATTTGAGGACAGCCTGGCCAGCATGGTGAAACCCCATCTTTACTAAAAATGCAAAAAATCAGCCAATTGTGGTGGTGCAGGCCTGGAATCCCAGCTACTTGGTAGGCTGAGACAGGCGAATCGCTTGAAGCTAGGAGGCAGATGTTGCAGTGGGCTGAGATCGTACCACTGCACTCCAGCCTGGGAGACAGAGCAAGGCCCTGTCTCAGAGAAAAAAACAAAACAACAAAAAGATATGTGAGTACGTGAGGAAGGGGGAGAAACATCTCATATTTTTGGCATGCATCTTTCTATTCAAGTCTCTCCATCCTTAACTGGTGAATAAAGTGTTAAAGCCATTCGAGAGGCTGAGGCAGGACAATCACTTGAACCTGGGAGGTGGAGCCTGCAGTGAGTGGAGATTGAGCCACTGAACTCCAGCCTGGGGACAGAGTGAGACTCTGTCTCAAAAAAATAAAATAAAGTGTTAATGGCAAATAATTCTATGTTTTTATAGGACTAACACCATTAATTTGGAAATAAAATAATTTGCATTAATTTGTGAAGGACATTTTAATTTAATTTCTTCCTCATTGTGATAATCACTGAAAATGCAAAGCTCCTCTATACACACACACGTATACACAAACACACACACTCAGGCATGCACACACAGACACACAGGAGAAGGGGCTGCTTCAAGAGGAGGATAACAATTTTTCATGTTGTCTCTCATTTACTTACAAAATAATAAAGTGGAGGAGCCCTGATTTTGAACGTTATCCTGTGTAAAGAATAAACACGTGGTCATTGGACTTGTTGCTCAGTCAGAGAATGATCATCCTCAAGAAGCAGACGACCCTACAGCTTGAAAACAGAATGCAGCACTAGGTCGCACTTTAGTGCACCTATAGCTTTCTATGTATGGTTTAGAAACAGGAGAGTAACAAAATAAGGGTGAGGGGTGTCTTTAGCAATTTCTTTAAACATATGTGTGAAGCTTTGTCCTTTCTGTGGAAGAACCTATGTTGCATTTAGGGAAAGGATTGTTGAATCTGGACCTATATTTACTCTCTCTAGAATTTGGTATTTGTTGTTGGGAAAGGTGTGTGTGTGTGTATGTGTGTGTGTGTGTGTTCCAGATGACTAGAAATAATAAAGAAGAATATATCAAACTTACATTGGCTGGGATGAATTAACAAGATCAAGACTTAGAGTGTTAAACTTCATCCTAGACAGACTTATTAAAAAGTACCGCAGCCTGTTCCACGTACTTTAGAATTAATATCTTAGACTTTGGCTAATATACTGCTGATGCCTATTTTATCCTAGAGAGTTTGCAAGTGGAAGAAGAAGAACTACACCTGGAGTAAGAAAAGCCCATGCGAATTCCTCTAAAGATTATAGGGGTGAGTTGGATATTTATGTAGTAGAAGTTTGAAGAAAGGATACTGTCTGTGAAGTGGGGAGACTCGCAAAGCTAGGATCTAGAATGTATCTTAGGAGAGATCACTTCGAAATGGTTTGGATACTCTTTCTTGGCCTATGAGAAAATCTCATTTGGTGTGTAGTTGTCTTTAGTTTTTACAGGGCTTTTCCATTCAGCAACTTCCAATTCTTCTTTCAAGTCTCAAGTACCTATAGCCTTTCATGGTGATGAAATGCAGGATAAGAGGAAGGACCAGCAAGGGAAATGTTGGTCACTCTGCTTGTGCCCTTTTACTGGGGAAATTCGGGAAAAAGTTTCATAGTTAATAATTAGCAGAGAAGGTCGCTATGGCTCATAATAAATGGCAAAATGTCTGGTAGAGCTCCACAGGAATAACAATGGACACAAGGCAAATCTGAAATGGGTATTCCAACGTTCCTTTCTTCCAAACATATTACAGCAAGATTGCCTTTTCAGGAGATGAGAAAGGTAAGATAGCGCTGAATAAGTAAATACAGTAAAAATATAATATTCTTATGACTTTTTGTCTCTTTTAAAAAATCTCAAATCTCAAATGCAGTACTTTGATCTTTAAATGAAAAGATAAAAATATTCGAAGAGGCTTCTCTGCAGTGACTTAACGTCTTAGAATTGTCCTAGGTAAGGCACACTGGCCACCTGTGAAGGAATAGTTGTATATGTGGGATGTCCAAACAGAAACTGGGTTTTTGTTGTTGTGCTTGTTGAAATATAAAGTGCCAGCCTTGTGATGATTTTATTTTTAGGACATGTCATCTGAAAAGAAAATCACATTCTTTCGACCCACTGATGAATGAACATTTGAGCCATGCAAATGTATTTCCATTTGAACGTTTTATTTCTTTATTACTTCAAGTAACATCAGTTTCACGGCCCTCAATATAAACCACATACATTTCATTCAGAGGGAAAAAAAATTCATATATGCAATGTCAATTCATATCGTAAAGGAACCAGTAAACCCTTAAAATCTTATTATCTTTATAAATAACTTGATAATCTGCTGTGTGCAGGGCATGAAACATCTCTGTTCTAAACTTGCTTCTAATCCAGTTAGGGAGGCAAGAAAAAAATACTGAGACAAATAATGACGCAAGGCAGCATATGCTAAATATATTCATTGAATTTTAAAAAAAACATCCTAAGTAAATTTCTTTCTCTCCTGCAAGGTATAAGGAAGCAGGCTGGGCATTATGAAAGATAAAAAAAGATTTTTTAAGGTAAAAATGGATCCTTTAAAAAATTCAGTTTCGTTGGGTAAGACATGGAGAATGTGAACGCAAGGAGTGACTTAGAAGAGAATGAATATGAGGACTAGCTAAATCTACTGAACTTCAGACTTTGAAGAGAGAACACTGATTTTACTGTGCTTCCTCAAACATCCTTGTCCTGTCATCACGCTAGAGAATCCTTCACATGTATTCTTGACATGGAGAACAAACCAAATGAATAATGCTATAACAATGATGGCTAACTTATTTTTTTTAGTATCACCTACACGCTAGGCACTGTCTTGCACTTGTCATTGCCTCTTTAGCTTTATTTCGCACAAGGACTACACGCTTTCTGCAATTGCAATGCTGCCTCTCTGAGGAGCATCTTAATTGCTTCGGTGACACAAGACTCCAGAAGGAGAGAACAAAATGTACGCAGCATGTTTCCTTCTCAAAGAATCGAAAAACTGCCCAGAGGATGGGAACGGTAAGTGAAAAACTAATTGAAAAGAACGTGTCCGAAATTCCTTAAGAATATTGCGAAGCACAGTAGAGGTTAGAAGGATACAAGCTTTGGACTGGAGTAACCATGGAATACTTCAGGAGGAGACAGCAGATGACTTGGTCTTTGAATGGTGGGTAAGGCTGATGCATGGAGTCATAGGAATCATTTCAAGCATAGTATTAGGTTGGTGCAAAAGCATTTGTGGTTTTTGCCACTAAAAGTAATTGTGGGTTTTGCCATTAAAAGTAATTACAACATTAGGCCAAAGTTGTAAAGCCTTGAGATATGGGAAGGGAAGGGTCAAGAATGCTTAATAATTTTTATCAGAATTTTGAAGTCAGTCTTTAGTTTGAAACTACACATCTGCTATTCACCTTCTGTGCAACCTAACAAATATAATCCCTCCATTTTTTCGTCTAGAACATGGAAAAATACTGATGTAATAATGTTTTATAAAATTAAATGTAATATCCAATCACAGACCCTGCCACTTGCAAGGGCTTTAAAAATAATAGCAATAAGTTGGTGAGTGAGTTTACTGCTAACAGTCAGGTGCTGGCTGAGGAATGGCTATGGACATGGTTTACTGTATAACAATGCTCCTTCAAGAAAATGTTGAGTCTTGATGAGTTATCACACCCTATAATCCTGTGAGCTTTGTTTGTATTGATATGTGTTCGTTCTGTGTTGCAAAAATGTTACCATTTACAGCAGAGGGCAACTTGAGCCAGTCAGTTTAAAAGGCAGGTAAAAATATGTCTCTCATTCTTAGGTGCTCAATGTTCTTTCCTCACATTGGGAAGCAACAGTTGTCTACTTTGGTTAGAATATAGAGCCCAGACATGCAAGGAAGTTATGAAAGATAAGGCTAAAAATGCAGTTTGAGAATAGATTTAAAGAACCTTATGCCAGAGTGACAAATTTTCAATATCACGCTCATCTACTTGCTTGCTCATGTAGATCAATAAATATTTTCAACTTAGCCATCACCTCCTCTATGAAATCCTGATTCTTTTAAGTAAAACTAATCAGTTCCATTTTACGACATGGCTGAACTCTACAAACTCATTGCATTTCACCTTGTTTACATTGTTATGTCCTCACCCTGGATGGTGAATTCTGTACACAGACTATATCTTAGTCATTGTATTTTCATCTATTATGTTCATATGGAATCTGTTACACAATAGATTCTCAATAAAGGCTCCTAAATTTCAGTTGTGCTACTCAACCTGTTTTACTGTTGAATCTCCTAATCATTTTTTGCTGACCCACTAAGATAGATTTTTCGCTTTTCCACAAATCTCAAAATTACACAGACAGTTCTTGTTCAACATGTAAACTCAGCACACACGTACTTTTCCTGAGATTTCTATTGGGTTGGTCACTCCTGTAAAATTATGCCAAAAACATGTTTTTAATGTTATTAAACTCAGACGAAGAAAAGATCAGTAGTTAAGACCATAGTGGATGAGAGATTTCAACAAATTTCTGAAAGATTATATGCAGCTGGACTAGTGGTGATGATAAAGAATCAGAAGTCCTTTCCTAGAATACAGGTTAAGAGAGCAATAGCAGTGGAGGGAGACACGTACCCGTGAGATGACCCTATAGAGAGAGGATTCAACGATATCAGAGTGTGCCAAAGTTAGAGATGGGACTGAAAACATGAGAACAGTTGAAGGTCTCCATAGGAAGCAATTTCCTCTCATCTTCACCACTCCCATCTTTCAGATAATAGACACTCATTGGCTGGCAAAAATTCTAGTGTTATTACCTAAATAAATTGAACACACTTTCTGGACAAACTAGGAAAGTTTGAAACAAAGTCTTCTTTATCTCAGCATTTAGTTGTCACTCAAAATGATGTCTGGAACCTAATCAACTCACCCCAAAGCAATCTGACAAGGGCTGCCCTTATGTACAGAAACCCAGTCAACCTTTCCACTGAACTTCTTCTTAAATATAAATAAAAAAACAAGGATAACCAGACTTTAAGGCACACAACAAGATTCTGCAATAAACAGCCATACTTCACTCAAAAGAAACAATGGGGTGAGACTTCAGGCTTCCAGGACATCATACCTTCAAAGACTATGAAGCAATGTCTTCAAAATTCTAAGAGAAAATGTTTTTCAATCTAAAGTTTTATATACAGGAAAGCTATCAATATTGCATAAGACAGAGTGAAGACATTTTTACTCTCTGGTTTCAGAAAATTTATCACGTTGCTTAAGAAATAAAGAAAGATGCTTAGGCAGATCAAGATAGTAAAAAAGACCAGAGGAAATACAGGGGGAAAAAAGCCAGGAAGGAAACCCCTTATGTGCTGTTTTTACCCTCCACTCCTCCAAATCCATCTTGTCTTCCTGACTCTAGGCCCTGACTGATACACCAAGTGGACAGCCACCTTAGTCCCACCCAAGAGGCAGACACATAACCTTCCATAAACTTCTTCACCAGCTCACCTCTCCAAACTACCTGAAGCTGAACACGCTTGGCTTCTGAAAAGGCCCTACAACTTATTTACCTATGCCAGTGCTTCAGGGAGGGTGGCTTTTGTGTGATTTTCCTACTCCCTTTTCCAGACCTTACTTCCCTAGTTCCTCCCAAAATTGTGTGAATTCTAATTTCTGTAAGGAATGACTTATTCCACATTCAATAATACTCATAATGGGTCTGCTTCTCTAATTCAATTTGGAATGATACAGACCCTTTAGGAAGAACATATAAGCCAACCACATGATTTGCCTTTACAGTAAATATTATTTGTAGTCTCATACTAAACTAGACATTGCTTACTGGTTTTCAGGTTTTAGAATAAACCTGTGGAAAAATCATGACAGATTGAACTATAGTGTTACAATAGGCATATATTTCAGTGTTTAGAGGTAAAAACTGGGTGAAGAAGGTATAAAGAAGATTGGATCTACTGATGCCTTTGATTTCCAGGGTAAAGAATGAACTGAAGCACGCTTTATGAAGTTGCAGTATGGATTAATGAAGAAACTTGGAGGACAGGTACCTGGAATTATTTGGCAGGAGAAGAAAGCAGAGAAAGGAGGGTAGTGTCATTAAACTAAGTCTTTATTAATAACAAACAAAAAAAAAAATAGAAGAAACCCAAAACTGAGGAATCAGGAAATAGCAGCACAAAGCATATTATTTAGAGATGTAGCTTTGATTATTGAAAGACTAAGTATAGAAATGGTTATCTCTAAAAGCTCCATAATTAGCAGGTAAGGTTAGTTCCTTTGGGACAAAATCAGGATACAGGTGTTGGAAGGGATTGAAGAGACTTTTACCTTTCCCCACACAGCTTTCTGGGGATCGAATGGTGTATTACATGTGTATTCGTTTGATAGGGCTGCCACAACAAAACACCACAGACTTGGTGGCTTACACGACGGGAATTTATCTTCTCACAGTTCTGCAGGCTGGAAGTCGAGGTCGAGCTGCTGGTGGGATTCATTCCTCCCGAAGCCTTTCTCCTTGGTTTGCAGATACACTCCTTCTTGCCATGTCTTCACATGGTCTTTTTTCCTTGCCTGCTCACTGCTACTTTTCCTCTTTTTTTTTTTTTAATATCTGGAGTCTCGTTCTGTTGCCCAGGGTAGAGTGCAATGCCAAGACCTTGGCTCACTGCAACCTCTGCCTCCTGGGTTCAAGTGATTCTCCTGCCTCAGCCTCCTGAGTAGCTGGGATTACAGGCACCCACCACCACGCCCAGCTACTTTTTGTATTTTTAGTAGAGACAGGGTTTCACCGTGTTGGCCAGACTGGTCTCAAACTCCTGATCTTAAGTGATCCGCTCGCCTCGGCCTCCAAATGTGCTGGGATTACAGGCGTGAGCCAGCATGCCCGGCCCCCTTTTCCTCTTTTTACAAGGACACCAGTTCTGTCAGATCAGGGCTCCACCCTTACGATCTCACTTCACCTTAATTACCTTTTCAAAGGCTCCACCTACAGATATAGTCACATTGGAAGTTTGGGCTTCAACATACAGATTTCAGGAGGACACAGTCCAGTCCCTAACGATTCTGTGAGTAGAATTTATTTATAATAACTAAATAATTTATTTTAATTTTAAAAATGTTTTAAAAGGTTGCCTCTGGAGTATAAGACTGGGTGTGTAGGTGAGACAATGAGCTTTCTCATTTCACTTAGAGCCTTTGTATACTATTTAATTCTTTTAATTGGGTATAAACATTTTAACATACCTAATAAATGAGCCATAAGGAGAGAAAGCTCATTAGCACTGTGATGGCCTCTCCTCATGTGGAACTTCCAAGGCAGCTCCTACTCTCATGGTCTCCCAACTACCACAGGGAGGCCAGTTATTTCTAAGCTCTAACAATAGCTAGCAAAACCTGTCTTCTGTTATTTTTTATTACTTTTTTCTTTTTGTCAATTAGTTTGACAATTTGTTTTCTTTTTTCCCCTCTCTCTCCCCCTTAGTATTCTTATACTGTGGATTTTATATGGATATTCTAATGTTTCTCAAAACAGCATAAATTCCTTTAGTACTGGGATGCTACCAGAAAGAACTGGTATTCTTCATAGATTGTAGTGGTTTGCACTTAGGAGGTCCTCCTAAGTAAGTAGCAAAATAAGGAAGAAATCAAGAGGGGAGAAATGACAATGCTAATGAAAATATTTACACAGGATATAATTGCATTTTCCAATTTCTTTTCTGTGTGCTAAAGAAAGCATTACATAAAATGTAATATATTTCATGGCTGGACAACTGACCCTATGAAGTGAGTAGAGGAGAATAATTTGTAAGGATTATCTAGAGAGACACATAATAATAAAGCTTAAGTGTGGAACCCAAAATCAGTCATTCAACACTCAGCTGATACAAATAAATAAGAAGCAGATGGGGAGTTAACTCAGAGAAGCAGGGTCAATATTGGTAAAATGCAAAATGAAATCAGCAATAAACTCTAGGGTCTAGTTAAGGCCTAAACAAATCTGCTGTACATTTAGCTCCCGGCCAGATGTTTCTGGAAGAAAAGGGAGGATTCTATGAGGCCTGAGGAGTGGCATAGAGAGATCAAAGACCTGAACCTTCCAGACCTGGGGGAATTGCTCTGTTCCATTTGAGGACCTATTTATAATGTAGAAATGTCAACTCCATGTTGTTAGGCTGAGCTGAATGTGTATTTGTAGTATTTGCATTCGAGAAATACTGACACTGTGGTCTTGGTTGATGTTGGTATCAATTTCATTTTAATCCTAAATTCATAGAAGGCAGAGATGAATGCATACTTTATTAAGGGGAGGCTTTATTTCAAATTTAAATATTTATAGTATTTGTCAGTTCAGTGCACATTGAAGACATTGATCTGACTTCAAAAGTCTAGCACAGAAACCAAACTGACTGCTGAGAACATGTTTATCCTCAACACAACACAAAGGATAATACTATGCTGTCATTGTTTGGTCGTTCTGTGGGTCTAAACTGCATTAACTGTATTTGAGTCCATTTCAAAACAGTTATTGCAGCTTCAAGCTACCAATCAAATATTCAAGGTCACTTCTTAAAGTCTGCCATTGAATAGATATTTAACAAAATGGGTAATAGGAGCTGTGAGGAAAGAAGCTGCTGCCCTCAAAAGTCTCACGATCTGCAGAGTCAAGTGTCCCATATAGTTTTAAATTATGTATTAATACCAAGAACACTGCAAGCTACCTTAGAAAAGAATACAATACTAACCAACTGGTTATCTGGCCTCCATCACCATGCTGACTCTTACTGTAATTTAAGATGAATTCAAAAATAATGTATAAGAAACAGAAAGAAAAATTAAAAAATTTAAACTTTTTTCTTCAAATATACAATTCAGGTGGTACTGCTCTAGATCAAGCTTAAAGATGGTGCAAAATGTTTTCCTTTCCATTCCTGAAAGAGAATTCTTTGTAGTTTCTTTGTCTTTCTCTCTCTCCCTCCCTCTCTCTCTCTCTCTCTGTGTGTGTGTGTGTGTGTGTTGGTTATTAGCTGTCCATAAACTGGGTACACATTAGATAATGTGCTCAATTTAAACTGAACTTTTAAACAACCAGAACAAAACATGAGTGTCTTGAGTGTGACATATTAAAGTATTGCTATGCCAAAAAATATTTATATTCTAAGGCTCCAATAACCCCCAATTTTCTGTAGCCCTGGGGGTCCAAAAGATATGTTATTTTCTGAGTTTCACCCCCCAGCAGGCAGACCCTTGGGCTTCCTAAAAACCCACTACTGAGTTGCTTCTCCAACTATCCTGCAGAGGGCGATGGCTCACCTGCAGTCCCAGTCCACTCCACAATGGAGCCCCGCTTGCCTGGTTTTCTGCACAGCCAGGACCTTCCTGGGGGAAGGAATTTTAAGGGAATACCTTCCCCCTCCCTTAGGACCAAGGTTGTTGGATATTAGGTTTGCCAATTTATGTAACTAGGGTCAACCGAGGTTCTCCACACATAAGGGTAAGTAAGCACCGTGATTGGGCAGCTGTACCTGCAAGTACTTCCAGTGTCAGCCATACACTGTGCCAGGAACATCCTACTTCATCTGGCCTTTCAGACCTTCATCTGGATGTCTGGTCATCACAGCAGACTCATCCTGCTTTGCTTTGTTCAAGTAATTTTATTTCAAAGTATTCACTGCCTTTTTCTGAAATCCTAGTCCATCTGAGAAGCTTTTTTAAAAAATTGCATCTTATTATAGAGAAAGGGTTGCAATCTTAAGCCCTTTCATCTCAGAAAACTCTTGTATTCCTATACAAATGTGACTTGCTTCACCCCCACCAATTCCACACACACACACACACACACACACACACACACACACACACACACACACACTAGTTTCATATACCAGGAGGCTTCATCACTGAAGGACTTGATGAAGTCAAAAGATTTTTCAGAAAGATGCAATAGCTTAATTAAAATTAGAAAGTTAAAAGTATTAACTTGGTTATAGATACTAAATTTTAAAGGAATTAATCAATCATATGGATTGATTCCCCAAGAACCTGATAAAAAGGTAGAATTTTAAATTTGGGGAGAGAAAAAAAGTCCATCAACTACCTTTAGTATTGTAATTCTCTTTGCCCTATTTATTCAAGTAGACAAACTTAATTTATCGGGAGAACCCGCTCCCGATGGTTAACGTGGGTTCTTTTCTATTTCCTAAGTGTCTCGGCTGAGTTGAGAAATAAAGGGAAAGAGCACAAGAGAGAGAATTTTAAAGCTGGGTGTCCGGGGGAGACATCACATGGCAGCAGGATCCGTGATGTTCCCCGAGCCGTAAAACCAGCACGTTTTTATCAGCGATTTTCAAAAGGGGAGGGAGTGTACGAATAGGGTGTGGGTCAGAGATCACATGCTTCACAAGGTAATAAAATATCACAAGGCAAATGGAGGCAGGGCGAGATCACAGGACCACCGGATGAGGCGAAATTCAAATTGCTAATGAAGTTTAGGGCACACATTGTCGTTGATAACATCTTATCAGGAAACAGGGTTTGAGAGCAGACAACGTGTCTGACCACAATTTATTAGGTGGGAATTTTCCTCCTCCTAATAAGCCTGGGAGTGCTACAGGAGACCAGGGCTTATTTTATCCCTTCGGCTTTGACCATAAAAGGCGAGACGCCTTAAAGGGGCCGTCTATAAGCCTACCTTCAGGGCGCATTCTCTTTCTCAGGGATGTTCCTTGCTGAGAAAAAGAATTCAGCAATATTTCTCTTATTTGCTTTTGAAAGAGGAGAAATATAGCTCTGTTGCGTCCAGCTCGTCGGCGGTCAGTTCAAAGTTACCTCTCTTGTTCCCTGATCATCGCTGTTATCCTGTTCTTTTTTTAAGATGCCCAGATTTCATATTGTTCAAACACACATACCCCACAAACAATTTGTGCAGTTGACACAATCACAGGGTCCTGAGGTGACATTCATCCTCCTCAGCTTACAAAGAAGATGACGGGATTAAGAGATAAAAGTAAAGATATGCATAGGAAATCACAAGGATATTGATTGGGGAAGTGATAAGTGTTCATGAAATCCTCACAATGTATGTTCAGAGATTGCAGTAAATACAGGCATAAGAAATTACAAAAGTATTAATTTGGGGAATGAATAAATGTCCATGAAATCTTCACAATTTATGTTCTTCTGTCATGGTTTCAGCTGGTCCCTCCGTTCGGGGTCCCTGACTTCCCGCAACATTAATTGAAGATGCCCAGAGAAGCTTTCCAATTACAAATCTAACTCTTCTGAGAACTCCTTCCACGTACTTCAGAAACACTTTAATTTTATTCTGTTTTCTCATATTGCTCCCATGTCTTAAGCATACGTGTGTCTCATGTTCTCCTTGGTACTTGCAGTAGATCAAAGACTACCACTAGGGCCTACCCTTGAGAGGTGGCCTTCCATTGAGAGGTGGCATCTGATTCCACTTCCCTTGAATTTGGGATGACCTTAATTACTTACCTGAACACTAAAATATGGCAGAATTGTTTTTCTGACACTTCCAAGATTTGGTCATAAGAATCTTCTGCCCATGTCTTAGAACGTTCATTCTGGGGGAAGCTAGCCACCCCATGAGGCAAGCTCGCCCAACCCATGGCCCAGGGTGGCTTTGGATGTGGCCCAACATAATTCCATAAATTTTCTTAATACATTCTGAGATTATTTTGCATTTTACTTTTTCTAGCTCATTGGCTATCGTTAGTGTTAGTGTATTTTAAGTGGCCCAATACAATTCTCCTTCCAGTGTGGCCCAGGGAAGCCAAAAGATTGGACACCCCTGCAGCATAGATTCCAACCTTCATGAGATTGGCATGCTGTTAGGAAGCCTAAGCCTGCCAGGCAGAAGGAAGAATGTGGAATGAAAAATCACCAGCCAGGCTGGGTGCGGTGGCTCACACCTGTAATCTCAGCACTTTGGGAGGCCCTGGTGGGCAGATCACGAGGTTAGGAGGTCCAGACCATCCTGGCTAACACGATGAAACCCTGTCTCTACTAAAATTACAAAAAATTACCCGGGCTTGGTGGCAGGCACCTGTGGTCCCAGACACTTGGGAGGCTGAGGTAGGAGAATGGCACAAACCTGGGAGGCAGAGCTTGCAGTGAGCTGAGATCGTGCCACTCACTCCAGCCTGGGCGACAGAGTGAGACTCCATCAAAAAAAGGAAGGAAGGAAGGGAGGGAGGGAGGGAGGG
>NW_012123820.1:8456686-8462210 GCF_000951035.1 Colobus angolensis palliatus | reverse complement strand
AAAAAAAAAAAAAAAAAAAAACTACCTTGACCTCCAGCCCTAGGACATCCAACCTGGAGAAGGCCAAGGAGCCCAGCTGACAGCCAGAATCAAAGATTCTTAATGTTGCCACAAATATCCAATTTGAATCCCTAATGTCTTTCTTTCCTGTGGCTTTAATAACAAATTACTCCAAACGAGGAAGCTTAACACAATAGAAATGTATTCTTTCACAGTTCTGGAGGCCTTAAGTTTGAAAGGTGTATCACTGAGATGAAATTAAGGTGTCAGCACAGCCTTGCTCCCTCCTTCTAGAGGCTGAAAAGGAGAATCCATTCTTTGCGTCTTCCGGATTTGGATGGCTACTAGCACTTCCTGGCATGCAGTCACATCATTCCAATTTCTGCTTCCATCTACACAGCAAATTCTTTTCTATGTGGGTCAGTATGTAATCTCCTTCCACATGTTTCTAAAAGGACCCACATAATTACATGTAGTGCCCATCCATATAATCCAGAATAATCTCCCCATCTAAAAAGTCTTCTCTTAGTCACTTCTTTGGCCTGATAAATTAATACTTACAGATTCTAGAGATTAGGGCTTGATATACCTTGGGGACATTTTTCTATCTACCACTAAATACATTATATCCTTTATTCTTATTTACATCATCCATAACAAAAATTCGTAGACTTCCAATTCCCTCTTCTTTTCTTATACTCTAATTGGTGTAAGATTCTATATCCGTCCCTCACTTTTGTTTTTTTTCTCCTAACCTTCACAACATCTACCACCCTCCCTACTGCCTTCACACAAATCATTGTCAGTTTTCACCCTGTGTTTGCTCTTTGTTTTCAACATTCCATTTGCCTTTTTGCTCTGATGCAAACATGACAGTCTATTGAGAACATTGTTTCTCTGCAGTCTTCTTAGGTGGCCACTGATTGTTCTCCCTTTCTCACGCCACTGGGAGTGGAAGTGCATAGATATCTTTCTTGTTCTCCTTTGCCACTTTTAAATCATTTTTTCTCCTTCCCTAAAATTCTTCTTGTTGAATCATCTTACCATATCACCCCACCACCATTCATATTGCTGATATGATAAACTTCAGTTTTTTTATTTCTTTAATACTCTTTTAGCCTTAAACCTTGGCATTTTCAACACGTACAACTATGATCTTTTCAACACGTTGGCTCCTCAACCCCGTTAGTAAACGACTTTGTTTTCCACTTTACGTCAGACATACACTTTCTAGTCCTAACCTTAACTTTGTTGTTACTGATAAATACAACTTTTTCATAATCTCAATTGCATGAATCCCATTCTTTCACCATTATCCCTTCTTTTTTAAGTCATTCAATGACTTTGCTCTCACAATTCTCTTCTCTCTTCTCCTCATCAGTTTTCTTTCTCTACTGGATCATCCACCATTACACAAACATACAGTTAGTTCCTTCACCTTAAACAAACAAACATTCTCTTTCCTTACTTCTCCAGTAGCAGAAGGTCAAATTTTTTTTTAAATTTATCATTTTAGAATAATTCTTCTAAGAATTTGCCTAGTTTTACTGTCTCCAAAATTTTGGAAGAACTTCTCAATCCTCTTGTCCTTGGAGAGTCTTGGTTTATACTTTTTTCTGGTACAATCAACCATGTATAGTCTTATTGTCAAAGCATCCTGATTCAGATGTTGTATTACACGGATTTAACTGATGTTTTCATCCTCCAAACATTTTCTTCATTTGACTTCCATTTTCTGGTTTTATTCTTTACTCACTAGCCACTCTTTACCGGTCTCATTTACTGGTCCCTCCTCTTTTCCACAGCCTGTTCCATTCCTGAGGAGGAGTACTGGGCTCATTACTTGGATTTCTTCTCTTCCTGTAGGTAACCACTGCTGCCATATTTAATTAAATTACACTGAAAATGAAATAAATTACTTTAGACAATGATTTGTCATATAAGGTTATAATTTCTCTATGATGGCAACAAAGTATTTTCACTTTGTAAATGAGACTACAGCAAAGACAGATTTTTAAAGATATATCAGTGGGATTGCCAGATTATCAAGAATTATTCTGCTTTATTTCTTTCCTGTCTTCCGTCTTGGATCAGCTTTCCATCATCACTCATAAAAATAAAATATTTCTGACACTATTGTGGTAAAAAAGACACTTAGTGTTCAATCAAATGGAAATATAAGATCTAGCCTTAACTTGACCAATTCTCCAAGACTATAATTATTGATAACAAATTCTACTACAAGTTTTTTCTGTATAATCATGGAGAAGCAAAAGGCTTAAAGAAAGAAAAAAATAATTATTTATGTATATGTACAATGCAGATTGGTGCTTAGAATATTATGTATAATCTGTTATCTCATTCTTTCTACCCAGAACCTTTCATATAATGAACAACAACAACAACAACAAACTGGTAGCACATTGATTGTTCCAAATGTAAAGCAAATACTTTTCTTTTGTTTATTTTCTTGGTGAAAGGGTAAAGGGGCCTTTAAGAAAGAGGCATGTTGAAAAGCAACCCTTGAATATAAATGTAAATTACAACATTCCCATAAATTATAACGTATCATTATCTTGCCCATTCTTTAAAGAAAGAAAAACAAGACTAATAATCATGCAGTTACATATTAGAATAGTTTCGGGTTTTTTTTATTAGACTATTATGTTCATTTATTTATAAATCAAGATGTTTAGCACCAAGGTGACCCTTTCTGACCTTTTAGATGCCCTAATGTGAAAGGTGCTTCTCATTATTGCTCAACTCTATTGTCAGTAGGCTACTCCTGTCTATATCTTTGTATTGCCGTCTTTCTGTATTTGGATATTATAAATCTTGCTTCATTTCTTTACTTGCTTGAGTCAGTTGTTTTCTAGTCAGATGCCAAATAATTCCTCGGTATTTCTAATTGAATAGCAAATGGGAAGATGAAGGCTAATGTTCATTCCTTCCATAATAATCTTCATCACAGAACAGAATATCATATGGATTGGATGCTTCTTAATTCACAACTCTGGTCCATTAGTGCCAGGACTGAAACCTCTTTATATACATTAAATCTTTCTCCTTCAGTAATATGTGATGTTTAGCCAATCCGTCAAAGTATTTCTTTTATCACATTTTCACTGTCTATTTTTGTATAACATCTCATTGTCAAGCTGCATTTTATTGATGCAAAGAAATTTTATATGCAATTTCCATTCCACTAACTATTCCAAAGGATAATACGTCTTCTAATGGTGCTGAACAGTAAACTACAGCCAGTTCTGAGCTGCTGTCTGATGTTTTGTTCAGCCGTCTTTTGACCCTCTCTGACATTTCAGCCATCTTTTGGAGGTGTTGAGGGGCTTTTACTATTTATCTAAGAAAATACTAACCTAGTTATAACTTGTTTGAATGAAGAAGTAGCTGTTATGTTTCAAATTATTTGTTACAAACAATGATACTTTCAAATAAAATTTCAGTGGCTAATTCAAATATTGTGAATGTGAAATATCTGTGCTTATTATCAAACTTGTTGTAGATAAAAATGTTCTAGATATTGTTAAAAAATAAAGTACACTGTTGTTTAATACTAATGTCTTAGCTTCAAAACCAGAGAGTCCTGTGTTTTTAAATTAACACCTCAAAATTATACATAGATCTGTGTGGGCAAATTACTTACCCAGCCGGGTTTCTGTAGCTACATCATAGGGTTATTTTAAGGGAAAAATTAGTTAAGGTGTATAAAGCTGTAAGCCTGAAACACCATAGGACCATCGAGTGACATTGTATTTATTATCAGTAACTTAAAATCTGGGACATGAAACCCTAACTCTGTCCTTCACAAGGGCAGTGTGAGCAGCATTTTAATGGCTCCTAGTATTATTGTTTGTGACTGTCCTTCCTATTAGACCAGTTTTTATGATGGTATTGATTCATCCTGGGATGAGTAGTATTGTTAGCATGGGTGTCTAGGCCACACAGGCTGTGACCATGCAATTGTCTTTGTCCAAAAGGGAATTTCTTGGTTTCTACTGTAATTCTTTCCATATGCATTTCTGCTCAGATTTCTTGCATACAGATTGGGCCAACATTTTATATTATTTAAGGTAAATTTCTAATAGTACCATCTTATAATGCCTTAAATATATGTTTGATCACTCAAGTATTTTTTCCTTGAAAATAAAACTAAAACCTCAAATTGCATAACATTATAGTTTTCATCCAGGCAGTGCAAATATTTTATTGACTTTGGCTGCTGCCACGAAATAACTAAATGTAAATGTATATTACCTTTGTTGAAACAAAGGTAAGTTAAAGGTTAAATGAGCTTATTCCTAAATAGATAGGTTTTATAGTTTTAGATCTCAAATCATCTACCTAAATTTAGTTTAATAATTGCAAATACATTCAAGGTATATTTGAGAATTTGTTCTTTGTATTACTGCCAAAATTTCAGTTTGTAGTTTCTGACATCACTAACACCTAAAACAGTGTGACACATGGAGTTGGGATGGAGCTAGAAATAACAGAAGAAAATTAAATCACTTACACAGGCAATCCTGAGGTGCATTTACAGTTGAAAAACAAAACCCTTTACCAGCACACTTCTGAAATCACTAAATGACCTTGCAGAGCTAAACCTTTTAAAAGAGAAAATGAATAAGAAGATGGGGAAAGAGAAAGCATAAGAGAAAAAGATGAGAGAATTTCCAGCGAATCAATAAACACAATTAGAGCCAAGAACAAAATGCACTTCGAAGAGCCATTTTGAGATTAAGATTAAGAAACTGCCTATAAGCAAAAATGAGTTTTCCAAAGACTGAAAATGTAAAACACCTGATTTATTTCTTCACCATATCTAATATGTCTGGTGCTGTAAAGACAAAGCTTACAATCTAAAACAGAAATTTCATGTCTGAAAAGGAAGTTAACAACTAACTAGTTCAGACTCTTGAAAAATGAGAAATGTAATTATTAAAAATTGAAATCACTTGTACAGGCTGTGAAGCTGTTGTTTATCAATTCCGTAAGATTCTCTCTCCATGGCTTCCCTCCTCCTAACTTTCAGTGTTGTCACCTATTCACAGCAATGGCACTGTGATGGTTAATACTGAGCGTCAACTTGATTGGACTGAAGGATACAAAGTATTGATCCTGGGTGTGTCTGTGAGGACGTTGCCAAAGGAGATTAATATTTGAAGCAGTGGGCTGGGGAAGGCAGTCCCACCCTTAATCTGGGTGGGCAAAATCTAATCAGCTGCTAACACATCTAGAATATAAGAGGCAGAAAAATGTGAAAAGAGTGACTGGCCTAGCCTCCCAGCCTATATCTTTCTCCACGCTGGATGCTTCTTCCTGCCTTCGAACTTTGGACTGCAAGTTCTTCAGTTTTGGAACTCAGACTGGCTCTCCTTGCTGCTTAGCCTGCACACAGCCTATTGTGGGACCTTGTGATCATGTGAGTTAATACTTAATAAACTCCCCTTTATATATATATACACACACATGTATATTATATATACATATATAATATATACTA
>NW_012123820.1:8452406-8456561 GCF_000951035.1 Colobus angolensis palliatus | reverse complement strand
TATATGTTTATTTTATGTATACATTCCATTAGTTATGTCCCTCTAGAGAACCCTGACTAATACAGGCACATTGCCCCAAACGGAGTAATGATCCAGAAATGACCCATAGGTGACCAATCAGGTTCCTTTTTTGGTCTTCCACTTTGAACATTGAGAAAAGAAAGAGGTTGCAATCTAAAGGAAAAAAAGGTGACTTGGAGCTATAAATAACTGTAAATCTCCAGCCACGGGAGAAAACCAACCTCCAGTAAAATGTTAAGGGCAGCACAATTTATTATTATTATTTTTAGCCCTTGAGTCCTGCTATGTTTGAAGTCAGAGCCAACTCTGGACTTGCAAGTGAGAAAATCTCTTATTTCTACTGTGATTTGTACAAACTGATTTCCATCACTTGTAACCAAAAGTGATCTGCCTAATGTGTGTATCTGTATTATAATGTGTATCCTTCAGAAGTAAGGTGTGGCAGCATTTTTGTAGCTACTGCAGGGATGAAACATATCTTTCTTTCCCATCACTATGTTCATGGCTGAGGCCTCAAGAGATTAACAAGACAAAAGCATATAAATTTATTTAATATGGGTTTTATATGACACAGGAGCCTTCAGAAAGGAAGACCCAAAGAAATAGGTAAACTTGTATATTTTCGTGCTTAGGTTTGATGAAGAATGGAAAGTCACAGAGAAATGTAATTGAAGGAGAAAAGGATATGGCCGAATGGTTATAAATTGAGGTGGGGGTAGAATTAGCAAGGCCTGTTTATTCGGATTCTTCTCTGTTTCCCAGTATCTTCAGAAGTAAGGACGCCCCTCTCTCTGGTTCTAGGGAAGGTACTTCTCAGATGACAGTCTTACGACCTGCTTCAGAGGAGAAGGAAGATGGAAGGTGACAGCGACCTTCCTGATTCTGCTGTTTTCTTAAATGCCAAGGTGCCATATTTTGGGGTGGTGTGGCCTGAA
Organism: Colobus angolensis palliatus; assembly: GCF_000951035.1. Taxonomy (NCBI): domain Eukaryota; kingdom Metazoa; phylum Chordata; class Mammalia; order Primates; family Cercopithecidae; genus Colobus; species Colobus angolensis. The sequence goes on along the minus strand of NW_012123820.1, from coordinate 8,455,605 downwards.
TTTCATAGCAATAAATATAATTTTATTGTCATCTTTCTTTTGATTCATTTTATAATTGTATTGATCTACCTGGGATATGTGCCCATCTAAGTCTATCCAGAGGCAGTCTCAGAACCTAAATCTCAGGAAGCCATTGTGCTTTCTCTGTAAATAGTCTCTTTTTTTTATATCTTAGATTTAGAAATTTGTTCAGTATTCTTCCTAGTCAATCACAAAGCTAAAACAAAGAATTAAAATCCTTGCTATGTGCTAGATTTTAGGGGCTAGACAATTTATGTGGGTGTTTGGTTAATGTTAATAACAAACTTATTGTATTAGTTGATAATATCCACTTTAGAGATAGAATAACAGGATCAAACAAGTGAAAAAGTTGGAATTTAAACCTGAGGATGGGGAAATAGAATTTTCTAACACTCATTCTATTATGTAAACATCCATTTGAAAAAACTATTCAGGCCTGAAAATACTTTTACAAGAGTTACAGAATCCAGGTGAGAAATTATAGTGCCTGAGTATAGCAGAGAAATAATAAAAGGTACATGGAAGAGGGTAGCAAGGACAGGTTCATAACACCCACATTAACCCTTTGCCAAGCCTGAGCAGCACAACACAAGATAAAAATACTCTCACAAGGGGAAGGAGAGTGAACCAAGAACAGTTCTGTGATGAACACCAGCTGTGCAACCTTGTCCCACGCCAGCTTCCACAGCCTCAGGCTCCAGGCTAGCCATCATAGACTAAGGCTTCAGGCTTTCCCGAGGCTTTAGGCCCACCCTAGTCCACGGCCAGTTCCAGTGGACTGCAGCTCCACAGTGTCATCCAAATTACTTAGCCAGTAACTGTGGACCCAGGCCTTCAGGCCAGCATCCAGGCTCCAATAGACCCAGGCTCCAGGCCCAACCCAATAGACTCTGGTGCTATGCTTGCCCTCATATTTCCAGTTTTATGGACTGAAGCTCTGTGTCTGCCCCAGCAGCAGGCCATCCCCAGTAGATTCAAATTGCAGGCCTTTCCCCATAGACTGAGGTACCATGTCCATCTCTGTATCAGGACTGCTCCCATAGAGTCAAGCTCACAGGCCCAGTGCCATGACAGCCCCCATGGACATCGGCTCCAGGAATTCCCAATGGACCCAAGCTCCAAGCCATTTAACTGTTTACCTAAGCACTAGGTCAGCCTGCTTGAGGACCCCACCCATTGACCCTGCCAGGGAGCCCACTCAGAATTTCTGGACAAACTGATTGGTGAGGGGCTTTCTTGGCCAAAACCAGACTGTAAAACTGGAATAGGTGCCTGCTTCTTCAAATACACAAATACCAATGCAAGACCACAAGGATCACGAAAAACTATAGAAATATGCCACAATCAAATAGCAATACAAAACACCAGTAACTTACAATAAGGAGATGGAGATCTGTAAACCTCCTGACAAATAATTCATGATAATCACCTAAAAGAAGCTCAATGAACTATAAGACAGATCAACAATTAAGCAAAAACCAGAAAAACAGTACACAAATGAAATGAGAAGTTTAGCAAAAAGATAGAAACCACTAAAAGAAGAAATGAAAATCTGGACCTAAGGAATGCAATGATCGAATATAAAAATTTCCTGGAAAAGTTCAACAGTAGACTCAATCAAACAGAAGGAAAAATGAGTAGTTTGAAGACAGGTTATTTGAAACTGCTCCGTCTGAGGAACAGAAGGAAAGAAAAATGAAGAATGCTTATATGAGTTATAGAAGACTGTAGTGAGCCAATATATATACTGTGGATATCACTGAAAGAGCAGAGAAGAAAAGAAAAATGGGGAGGAAAGTTTATTTAAAGAAATAGTGAAAGAAAACTCCCTGAATCTGATGAGAAAAATGAACATCGCCGCTCATGAAGTACAAAGAACTCCAAATAGAGAAACTATACAGAGATCTTCATGAGACATATTAAATCACATTCTCAAAAGTCAAAGACAAAGTGAGAATTCTGAAAGCAGTAAGAGAAAAAGCAATTTATCACATACAAAGGAAACTCTCTTATCACAATTAGCACATTTCTCAACAGAAATCACACAGGCCAGGAGCGAGTGAAATAATATACAGACAATCCCCAACTTAAGATGGTTTGACTTCTTTTTTATTTTTAATTTACAATGTTGCAAAAGTGATATGCATTCTGTAGAAATCATACTTAAGTATGCATAAAACCATTCTGTTTTTCATTTTCAGTACAGTATTCAATAAAGTACATGAGATATTACATACATTATTATAAGACAGGCTTTGTGTTAGATCATTTCATCTGATTGAAGGCTAATATGATAGATTGTAAGCATGTGTAAGGTAGGCTAAACTAAGATATAATATTCAGTAAGTTAGGCATATTAAACGATTTTTGACTTACGGTATTCTCCATTTATTATGGGTTTATCAAAATGTAACTACATTGTAAGTTAAGTAACATCCATACTTAAGTGCTGAAAGAAAAAACTGCAACCAAGAATACTACATCTGGCAAGGATGCCATTTAGAAACGAAGAAGAGATAGGAACTTTCCCAGACAAACCAAAACTGGAGGAGTTCAGCAGCTCCAGTCCCACCGTACAATAAATGCTAAGGGAGATCTCCAGTTGAAATAAATGGATACTAATTAGCAGCATGAAAACATGTAAAAGTATAAACCTCACTGTCCAAGCAAGCGTGTAGTCAGACTACGAATACACTAGATGTATTGATAGTGCACAAATCACTTTTAACTCTCCTGTGAAAGTTAGGAAAGTATTTTAGTAATTTGTCATTAAGATTTGTTAGTAAATGTATCATATATGAAATACATACATTGTGAATCCATAACATAAAATATGGCAGGGGAGGAGAAGTTAATTTGTAGAAGTTTTGTATACAGTTGAAGCTAAGTTTTTATCAGATTAAAGTGAAATTTTATAACTATAATTTATGTAAGCCTTATGTTAACCCCAAAGAAAAACCTGTAGTAGATACAGAAAAGATAAAGTAATCAAAGTGTACTGCTGCAAAATTTATCAAATCACAACACACAGCAAGAAAAAGAAGAGCAGAATAGACGAACTAAAAACATCCTCAGAAAAAAATTGGCCTGACGCGGTGGCTCAAGCCTGTAATCCCAGCACTTTGGGAGGCCGAGATGGGCGGATCACGAGGTCAGGAGATCGAGACCATCCTGGCTA
>NW_012123820.1:8449448-8452280 GCF_000951035.1 Colobus angolensis palliatus | reverse complement strand
GGAGCTTGCAGTGAGCTGAGATCCGGCCACTGCACTCCAGCCTGGGCAACAGAGCCAGACTCCATCTCAGAAAAAAAAAAAGAAAAAAGAAAAGAAAAAATAACGAAATTATAATATTAAGTTCTTATCTATTACTAATTGCATTAAATGTAACTAGTTCAAATTCTCGAATCAAAATATATAATGGCCAAATAAATTTTAAAAAATCTAACTATTGGAAGGGTGCGGTGGCTCATGCCTGCAATCCCAGCACTTTGGGAGGTTGGGGCAAGCAGATGATTTGAAGTCAGGAGTTTGAGACCAGCCTGATCAACATGGTGAAACCCCACCTCTACTAAAAACACAAAAAAATTAGCCAGGCATTGGGATGTGCACCTGTAGTCCCAGCTACTCAGGAGGCTGAGGCAGAAGAATCACTTGAATCCGGGAGGCAGAGGTTGCAGTGAGCCGAGGTCACACCACTGCATTCCAGAATGGGTGACAGAGTGAGACTCTGTCTCAAAAAAAAAAAGAAAAAAAAAATCCAACTATCTACCGCCTGCAAGAGACTCACTGTAAGCCTAAGGATACACATAGGTTAAAAATAAAAGGATGGAGAAAGTTAGCTCATACAAATGATAATGAAAAGAGACCGGGGAAGCTGTATTATATCAGATAAAATAAACTTTTAGTTGAAAACCATCACAAGAGAACAACAATGTCACTACATAATGATAAAGGGTCATTTTATCAAAAGGATAAGACAATTGTAAATACATATGAATCCAACACTGCAGTTCATAAACATAAAGCAAATATTAAAGATACTGAAGGGAGAAATAGGCAGTAATATAATAGCGGGGGACTTCAATATTCTACGATTAACAATTAATAGAACATCCATAGGGTAAATTAATAACGAGGACACAGAGGACTTGGATAACTCTGTAGATTAAATGAACCTAACAGACCCACACAGAGCATTCCACCCAACAACAACAGAATACACATTTGGAATAAAATCAAGGATCTTTTAGGACCACAGTGGTATGAAACTAGATATCAAAACCATGAAAAAAAATGGAAAACTTCATAAATATGTGGAAATTAAACAATACATTCATAAACAGCCAATGGATCAAAGAAGAAATTTAAAAATATCTCAGACAAATAAAAGAAGAAACAATACACCAAAACTATGAGATGCAGCAAAAGCAGTTCAAAGAGGGAAGTTTGTAACACTAAGTGCTTGCATTAAGTAAAAAGAAATATCTCAAATAAACAATCTAACTTTAACTCTAGGAAACAGAAAAAGAAGGAAAAACTAAGCCCACTGTCAGCAGAAAGAACCAAATAAAGCTCAGAATGGAAATAAATGAAATAGGAAAGCAATAGAAAATATTCATAAAATTAAAAATTTATATTTTGTAAAGATAAAATTGACAAAACTTTAGCTAGACTAAGAAAAAAAGAGAGGAGACTCAAATAAATTAAAAAACTATAAATAAAAGAGGATACATTACAACTGATATCACAGAAATACAAAATACCCTGAGACTACTATGAAGAATTATACACAAATAAATCAGATAACCCAGAAGAAATGGATAAAGTCCTACAAACATAACACCAATCAAGATTGAATAACAAAGAAATTAAAAATCTGAACAGACCAATAACAAGGAGATTGAATCAGTATTCAAAATCTCCTTTACAAAGAAAAGACTGGGATCTGGTGGTTTCACTGATGAATTCTACCAAACATAAATCCTTGAACTCTTCCAAAAAAATTAGGGAACACTTTGAGGCTCATTTTATAAGGCCAATGTTACCATGATATCAAAGCCTAAGGATACCACAATAAAAGAAAATTATAGGCTAATATCTCTAAAGAATATACATGCAAAAATACTCAGTAAAATATTAGCTAACCATACACAATAATCAAGTGTGATTTATCCCTGAGATGCAATGATGGTTCAACAGACAAAACACTGAGAATGAAAAATAAAAATCATATTATCATATCCATAGATGCACAAAAAAGATTTGACATAATTCAGTGTCTTTTTATAATAACAACTCTCAATAAATTTGGTATAGATGGAAAGTATTAATACCTCAATATAATGAAGACCATATATCACAAGCCCACAGCTAATGTCATATTTAATTGTGAAAATCTGAAATATATTTCTCTAAGATAAGAAAAAAGGCCATTCTTAACACTTTCATTCAACATAGTATTGGAAGTCCTAGCCAAAGCAATTAGTCAAGAAGAAGAAATGGAAGGCATCTGAATAAGTAAGAGAGAAGCAAAAATTTTTTGTCTTTGGAGATGACAAGATCATACATGTAGAAACCCTAAAGACTTCACATATACACACAAAAAAAACTCAGAACTAATAAAAAGAATTTGGTACTGTTTCAGAATTCAAAATTAACATACAATGTTAATTGTGTTCCTATAAACTAACAAGAAACTATTCAAAAAAGACATTAAGAAAACAATCCCATTTACAACAGCGTAGAAAGGAATACAATCTTTAGGAGTAAATTTAACCACGGAAGCAAAATATTTGCACACTGAAAACTATAAAATGCTGATGAAAGACGGCACAAATAACTGTTAAGACCTCATATGTTCAAGAATTTGAAGAATCAATACTGTTATAATAATACTACCCCAAATAATCTATGAATTCAATATAATCCATATCAAAATTTTAAAGACATTTTTCAAAGAAATGAGAAAAAGCAATCCTAAATGTCCTACAGAACCACAAAAGACTCCAAATAATGAAAGCAATTTTAAGCTAAAAGAGCAAATCTAAAGAAATCATACTTTCAGCC
>NW_012123820.1:8440524-8449341 GCF_000951035.1 Colobus angolensis palliatus | reverse complement strand
TCTCTACTAAAAATACAAAAAATGAGCCGGGCATGGTGGCGGCGCCTGTGGTTCCAGCTACTCGGGAGGCTGAGGCAGGAGAATGGCGGGAACCCAGGGGGCGGAGCTTGCAGTGAGCCAAGATGGCGCCGCTCACTCCAGCCTGGGCGACAGAGGAAGACAACGTCTCAAAAATAAATAAATAAAAAGAAAAGAAAAGAAAAAGAAATCACACTTTCTAATTTTCAAGTGCATGACAAAGCTACAGAAAACAGAGTAGTCTGGTACTGGGATACAAAGAAACATATAGACAAATGGAACAGAATGGAGAGCCGAGAAATAAATTAGCACATTTACAGTCAATAGATATTCAAGTGTCCAAGAATATGTTAAATACAATGAGTTTTAAATGAATCAGCTCATTTACAGTCAATAGATATTTAAGTGTCCAAGAATATGTTAAATACAATTAGAAAAAGACAGTATCTTCAATAAGTGGTATTGAAAAACTGGATACTCACAGGCAGAAGAATAAAATTGGACCCTCATATCACACCATCTACCAATATCAACTCAAAATAAACTAAAGACTAAGTGTGAGACCTTAAAATGTAAAATTACTCTAAGAAAACACAGGGGAAATGCTTGTTGATACAGGTTTGGGAAATTACTTTTTGGATCCCAAGCACAGGCAACAAAAACAAAAAGAGACAATGAGTTTGCATCAAACTAAAAAGCTTCTGGACAGCAGAGGAGATAAAAGGGGGAAGAGACAACTTACAGAATGGAAGAAAATATTTGCGAATTATACATCTGATAAGTGTTTAATATCCAAAATATATTTTAAAAACTCATGCAACTAAATAACAAGAAAATAGAAACTGATTTAAAAATAAGTCAAGGATTTGAATGCACATTTTTCAAAAGAAGGCACATAAATGGCCAACAAATATGTGAAAAAATGCTCAATATCACTAATCATCAGAAAAATGCAAGTTAAAACCACAATGAGATATTATCTCAAAGCTGTTAGAATGGCTGTTATCAAAAGGACAAAATATAACAAATGTTGGTGAAGATGTGGAGAAAAGGGAGTCCTTATATACTATTGGCAGAAATGTAAATTAGAAAAATCATTATACAAAAAAATAGGCAGGCTCCTCAAAAAACCAAACCAAACCAAAACAAACAAACAAGCAAAACAGAGCTATGGTAATAGGATAAAACAATCCCACTTCCGGGTATATATCCAAAGGAAATGGAATCAGTCTGTCAAAGAGACATCTGCACTCCCATGCTTACTGCAGCATTATTTACAATAGCCAAGCTATGTAACCAATCTAAATGTCTATTCATGCATGAATAAGATGATTGTAAGATACACACACACACACACACACACACACGCATATGTTAGATATATATGTGTTTTTACATGTGCATATAGATCTATGTGTATGTATATACACACACACAGTGCACACTGAAATACTATTCTCCCTTAAAAAGGGACCTTCTGTCATCTGCAACAACATGCATGAACCTAGAAAACATTATGCTAAATAAGATAAGTTAGGTGTGTGAGGACAAATACTGCATAATCTCACTGATATGTAGAATCTAAAAAATATTAACTCCCAAAAAAAAAGAAGGGGATTGTCAGGGCTTGGGAGTGGGACTGAAATGGGTAAATGTTGGTCAAAGGGTGCAAAGTGTCAGTTGCCATGAATAGGTTTTGGGGATTTATTGTATAGGATAGTGATTACCATTAATGATAATATTATGTACTCAAAAATTGCCAAGAGGTAGCTCTTAAAGAGTCTCACCACAACAAAATGATAAGTTTGTGAGGTGATGGATATGTTAATTAGCTTGATGTAATCATTTTATAAGATACACATATATCAAAGCTTTACATTATATACCCTAAATATATATAATTTGTATTTGGTAATTATACCCTAATACAGCTGTGGAAAAAAGTAATCTTGAAAATGAAAAATAAAAAATTAAACTCAGACCTAACTGACATCAGAAATTCTTTTTCTTAAGCAGGTTTATCCCAAATAAGACCACTTCAAGACATTTAATAATCAAACCTTCAATGGTCAAAGATAAAGAAACGATTCTAAAAGTAAGAAGAGAATAGAAACAAATAACCATCAATGGAGCTCCAATACATCTGGTAGTAGACTTCGCAGTGGAAATCATACAGGCCAGGAGAAAGTGGCATGACATATTTAAAGAGCTGAAGGAGAAAGTCTTTAATCCTGGAATAGTATATTAAGTGAAAATATCCTTCAAACATGAAGGAGAAATACTTTGCCAGACAAGCAACAGCTGAGGGATTTCATCAACATCAGACCTGTCCTATAAGAAACGCTAAAAGGAATTCTTCAATTTGAAAGGAAAGGGCATTAATGTGCCCCAGGTGTGGTGGCTCATGCCTGTAATCTCAATACTTCGGGAGGCTGAGGTGGGTGGATTACTTGAGGTCAGAAGTTTGAGACCAGCCTGGTCAACATGGCAAAATCCCATCTCTACTAAAAGAACAATACAAAAAAAGTTTACCCAGCTACTTAGGAGGCTGAGGCACAAGAAACACGAACCTGGGAGGTAGAGGTTGCAATGAGCCAAGATTGTGACACCACACTCCAGCCTGAGGAAAGAAAAAGAAAAGAAAGGGGACATTAATGGGTGATAAGATGTCATCTGAAGGTACAAAACTCACTGGTAATAATAAATACATAGAAAAGCACACAATATTATTACACTATAACTGTGTCATGTCAGCTACTGATATCTTGAATAGAAAGACTAAATGATGAAACCATCCAAAATGATAACTACAACTTTTCAAAATACAGAAAATAGAGTAAGACATTAATAGAAACAACAAAAAGTAAAAAAGCAGATGAATGAAATTAAAACACTGAGTTTTTATGAGTTTTCTCTTTGCTTGTTTGTTTATGTAGTCAGTATTAAGTTGTTATCATTTTAAAATAATGAGTTATAAGATAGTATTTTTATGCTTCATGGTGACCTGAAATCTAAAAACATACAACAGATACATAAAACAATAAAAAGCAAGAAGTTAAAATATATTATAAAAAATGACCTTTACTGAAAGCAAGACAAGAAGGAGAGAAAAAGGGAGAGAAGAACACAAAACAATCAGAAAACAAAGAACAAAATGGCAGGAGTTAGTCCTTACTTACCAATAACATTGAATGTAAATGAACTAAACTCTCCAATCAAAAGCCAAATAATAATTAAATGGATAAAAAACAAGACCCAATGATCTGTTGCCTACAAGAAACACACTTCACCTATAAAGACAAACATGAACTGAAAGTAAAGGGATAGAAAAAGATATTCCATACAAATGGAAACCAAAGAAAGGCTAGGAGTAGCTATACTTGTATCAGACAAAATAGATTTCAAGATAAAAAAAGAGACAAAGAAGGTAATTATATAATGATAAAGGGGTCTATTCAGCAAAAGGATATAACCGTTGTAAATATGTATGCACCCAGTGCTGGAGCAGCCAGATATGTAAACCAAATATTGGAGATGAAGAGAAAGCTAGACCTCAATACAAAATAATAGCTGGAGACTTCAACACCGCACTTTCAGCATTGGACAGATCTTCTAAACAGAAGATCAACAACAAAAAATCAGACTTAAACTGTACTATAGACCAAATGGATCTAATAGATATTTACAGAACATTTCATTCTTTTCCTCAGCACGTGGATCACTGTCAAGGATAGATCTTATGTTAGGCCATAAAGCAAGTCTTACAACATTAAAAAAAAAAAATGAAATTATATGAAGTATCTTTTCAGAGCACAATAGAATAAAACTAGAAATCAGTAACAAAAGGAATTTTGAAAACTATACAAACACATGGAAGTATAGAAATATGTTCCCAAATGATCAATAGTTCAAGGAAAAAATTAAAAAGCAGATTGAAAAGTGTCTTCATATTATATGAATGAAAATGGAAATACAACATACCAAAATCTATGGGATACAGCAAAAGCAGTAGAGTATAGTGTAGTATAGTTTAGTATAGTATAGTATAGTATAGTTTAGTATAGTTTAGTATAGTATAGTATTGTAATATACTATAGTATGGTTTAATGTAGTATAGTATGGTGTAATGCAGTATAGCATAGTGTAATTTAGTATAGCATAATATAGTATAATGTAGTATAGTATAATATAGTATACTATAGTACAGTGTAGTGTAATGTAGTATAGTATAATATACTGTAGTATAGTATATACAGTGTTGTATAGTGCAGTATAGTATTAGTAGAGTACAGTATAATACAGTTTATAGCTGTAAGTACCTATATCAAAAAAATAGAAATACTTCAAATAAACTAATGATGCATCTTAAAGAACTAGAAAGTTAAGAGAAAACCACATCCAAAATTGGTAGAAGAAAATAAATAATACAGATTGGATCATAAATAAATAAAATTGGAATAAAAAAATACAATCCAGTCATTTGCAGTAACATGGATGGAACTGGAGCTCATTATGTTAAATGAAATGTCAGGCACAGAAAGACAAACTTTTCATGTTCTCATTTTGATACCAGTGGAATTTATCCCAGTTACCAGTGGCAAATCTGTACAAGTCTGCAGCAACCTCAGTGCTTGCCTCCTCTGAAGAAAAAATTCAACTGAGAGGCATAAGGCAGAAGAGACTGAGGCAAGTTTTAGAGCAAGAGTAAATGTTTATTTAAAAGCTTTAGAGAAGAAACGAAAAAAAAAAAAACAAAGTGTACTTGGAAGAGGGTCATGTGGACATCTTGAAAGTCAAGTGTCCCGTTTGACGTTGGACTTAGGGTTTTATATGCGAGTCTGCTTCCCGGTGTCTTGCGTTCCTTTTCCAGTGGAATGTCCCTGGAAGGTTATATGCCAGCTAAACGCTGCCATTTTGCTTCTTAATGCACATGCTCAAGCCCACACACCCAGTTTCTGAGATCTTATTGGGAAGCTGTCTACTGCCAGTTATGGGTATTTTTATCTATAGAGACTGCCCTTCCTTGGAGCTGGCTGTGACTAATTATTATTTTAGGAAGACAGTTAACAATTGCCTGATCATCACCTAATGGTCACCTAATGTTCCTGGTTGTTGGGAGGGGGCCCCTCTCCTGCCTTGCTCATGTCTGCCTGACTACCTATTGTAACAATGTATTTGTGGGAGCTAAAAAAATTCAAACAATTGAACTAAAACTCATGAAGATAAAGAATAGAGTGATAATTACTAAAGGCTGGGAAGGGTAGTTGGCAGGGAAGCACTGGAGATGGTTAATAGGTACATAAATACAGTTAGATAGAAAAAACAAGATTTAATATTTGATAGCACAGCTAGTGAGTACAGTCAACAATAATTTATTGTACATTTGAATATTATTAAAATAGTATAATTGGATTTTTTGAAGGACAAAGAAAGGATACGTGCTTGAAGTGTAAATGGGCTACCTCATTTACCCTGATGTGATCATTATGCATTTTATACCTGTATCAGAATATCTCATGCACCATATAAATATATACACCTGCTGTATACCTATAAAAGCAAAAAATACTAAAATTTAAAAATATTGAAAAACACTTGCCTTCCCCTATAGCATGTATAGGTCTATAATTTCTGTTTTTGATGATATATAAATTCAAATATGATATTGTAGTTGACTCTGGATATATATTCTCATCATTTCCATGACTGATTATAATTGTGATATACTTCAGAGTATGCCATCTCAAAATGTGCCACTTTGACATATGAATTATTGTGAGAGAAAGGCAATTATAAGGAGTGCACACATGACCTCATCCTCTCTGCCAGGACACAGGGCAACTCTTAATCATATTAGACAACTCTAGAACCTTATCAGCTCAGAGATGGCACCAGAGGAATTTACATAACAACGCTAACTAACTGGCCTTTTATATTCTATTACTTTCCATCATATATTTATGTTTCCATTGTTTGCCACCCATAGGAGCTCAGTCTTTTCTTTTATCTTGTCTTTTTTTTTTTTTAACAAAATCATTCTTCTTTGCTAAAATGCTGTGTCAACTCAAGTTCTACCCACCCCCTTTAAGTTACTCATCACTGAGTGCTCCCATGTGTATATGCAATACACATGCTGATAAATGACTGTTTGTTTTCTCTTGTTAATCTGTCTTTTGTCAGTCGAATTTACAGGGTTCTAGCCTTAGAACTTAAGATGGGTAGGGGGAAAATTAATTTTTATGCACACCCACAGTTTTTTAAAATTATTATTATACTTTAATTCTAGGTACATGTGCACAACGTGCAGGTTTGTTACATATGTATACATGTGCCATGCTGGTGTGCTGCACTCATTAACTCGTCATTTACATTAGGTGTCTCTCCTAATGCCATTCCTCCCCGCTTCCCACACCCCACAACAGGCCCCGGTGTGTGATGTTCCCCTTCCTGTGAACAAGTGATCTCACTGTTCAATTCCCACCTATGAGTGAGAACATGCGGTGGGTGGTTTTCTGTGTTTGTGATAGTTTGCTGAGAATGATGGCTTCCAACTACATCCATGTCCCTACAAAGGACATGAAATCATCCTTTTTTATGGCTGCATAGTATTCCATGGTGTATATGTGCCACATTTTCTTAATCCAGTCTGTCATTGATGGATATCTGGGTTGGTTCCAAGTCTTTGCTATTGTGAATAGTGCCACAATAAACATATGTGTGCATGTGTCTTTATAGCAGTATGACTTATAATCCTTTGGGTATATACCCAGTAATTGGATGGCTGGGCCAAATGGCATTTCTAGTTCTAGACGCTTGAGGAATCGCCACACTGTCTTCCACAATGGTTGAACAAGTTTACAGTCCCACCAATAGTGTAAAAGTGTTCCTATTTCTCCACATCCTCTCCAGCACCTGCTGTTTCCTGACTTTTTAATGATCACCATTCTAACTGGTGTGAGATGGTATCTCATTGCGGTTTTGATTTGCATTTCTCTGATGGCAAGTCATGATGAGCATTTTTTCATGTGTCTGTTGGCTGCATAAATGTCTTCTTTTGAGAAGTGTCTGTTCATATCCTTCGCCTGCTTTTTGATGGGGATGTTTTCTTTTCTTGTAAATTTGTTTAAGTTCTTTGTAGATTCTGGATATTAGCCCTTTCTCAGATGAGTAGATTGCAAAAATTTCTCCCATTCTGTAGGTTCCCTGATCATTCTGATGGTAGTTTCTTTTGCTGTGCAGAAGTTCTTTAGTTTAATTAGATCCCATTTGTCAATTTTGGCTTTTGTCGCCATTGCTTTTGGTGTTTTAGACATGAAGTCCTTGTCCATGCTTATGTCCTGAATGGTACTGCCTAGGTTTTCTTCTAGGTTTTTATGGTTTTAGGTCTAACATTTAAGTCTCTAATCCATCTTGAATTAATTTTATATAAGGTGTAAGGAAGGGATCCAGTTTCAGCTTTCTTCATATGGCTAGCCAGTTTTCCCAGCACCATTTATTAAATAGGGAATCATTTCCCCATTCCTTGTTTTTGTCAGGTTCATCTAAGATCAGATGGTGTGGATGAGTGGTATTATTTCTGAGGGCTCTGCTCTGTTTCATTGGTCTATATCTCTGTTTTGGTATCAGTACCATGCTGTTTTGGTTACTGTAGCTTTGTAGTATAGTTTGAAGTCAGGTTGCATTATGCCTCCAACTTTGTTCTTTTGGCTTAGAATTGTCTTGGCCATGCAGGCTCTTTTTTGGTTCCACATGAACTTTAACGTCGTTTTTTCCAATTATGTGAAGAAAGTCATTGGTAGCTTAGTGGGGATGGCATTGAATCTATAAATTACCTTGGGCAGTATGACCATTTTCACGATATTGATTCTTTCTATCCATGAGCATGGAATGTTCTTTCATTTGTTTATGTCCTCTTTTATTTCATTGAGCAGTGGTTTGTAGTTCTCCTTGAAGAGGTCCTTCACATCCCTTGTAAGTTGGATTCCTAGATATTTTATTCTATTTGAAGCAATTGTGAATGAGAGTTCACTCATGATTTGGCTCTCTGTTTGTCTGTTATCAGTGTATAAGAATGCTTGTGATTTTTGTACACTGATTTTGTATCCTGAGACTTTGCTCAAGTTGCTTTATCAGCTTAAGGAGATTTTGGGCTGAGACGATTGGGGTTTCTGAATATACAATCATGTCATCTGCAAACAGGGAAAATGTGACTTCCTCTTTTCCTAGTTGAATACCCTTTATTTCTTTCTCCTGCCTGATTGCCCTGGCCAGAACTTCCAACACTATGTTAAATAGGAGTAGTGAGAGAGGACATCTCTGTCTTGTGCCAGTTTTCAAAGGGAATGCTTCCAGTTTTTGCCCATTCAGTATGATATTGGCTGTGGGTTTGTAATAAATAGTTCTTATTATTTTGAGATATGTTCCGTCAATACCGAATTTGTTGAATTTTTAGCAAGAAGCACTGTTGAATTTTGTCAAAGGTCTTTTCTGAATCTATTGAGATAATCATGTGGTTTTTGTCTTTGGTCCTGTTTATATGCTGGATTACGTTTATTGATTTGCATATGTTGAACCAGCCTTGCATCCTAGAGATGAAGCCCACTTGACCATGGTGGATAAGCCTTTTGATGCACTACTGGATTCGGTTTGCCAGCATTTTATTGAGGATTTCCGCATCGATGTTCATCAGGAATATTGGTCTAAAATTCTCTTTTTTTGTTGTGTCTCTCCAGGCTTTGGTATCAGGATGATGTTGGCCTCATAAAATGAGTTAGGGAGGATTCCCTCTTTTTCTATTGA
>NW_012123820.1:8434972-8438686 GCF_000951035.1 Colobus angolensis palliatus | reverse complement strand
AACCCGACCTTTCTCTCTGGCTGCCCTTAACATTTTTTCCTTCATTTCAACTTTGGTGAATCTGACAATTATGTGTCTTGGAGTTGCTCTTCTCAAGGAGTATCTTTGGGGTGTTCTCTGTATTTCTTGAATTTGAATGTTGACCTGCCTTGCTGGATTGGGGAAGTTCTCCTGGATAATATCCTTCAGAGTGTTTGCCAGCTTGGTTCCATTCTCCCCATCACTTTCAGGTACACCCATCAGACATAGATTTGGTCTTTTCACATAGTCCCATATTTCTTGAAGGCTTTATTCACTTCTTTTTACTCTTTTCTTCTCTAAACTTCTCTTCGGGCTTCTTTTCATTCATTTGATCTTCAATCACTGATAACCTTTCTTCCAGTTGATCAAATCGGTTACTGAAGCTTGTGCATTTGTCACATAGTTCTTGTGCCATGGTTTTCAGCTCTATCAGGTCATTTAAGGACTTCTCTACATTGGTTATTCTAGGTAGCCATTCATCTAATCTTTTTTCAACGTGTTTAGCTTCTTTGTGATGGGTTCAAGCTTCCTCCTTTAGCTCAGAGAAGTTTGATCATCTGAAGCCTTCTTCTCTCAACTCGTCAAAGTCACTCCCTGTCCAGCTTTGTTTCATTGCTGGCGAGGAGCTGTGTTCCTTTGGAGGGGGAGAGGTGCTCTGATTTTTAGAATTTTCAGCTTTTCTGCTCTGTTTTTTCCCCGTCTTTGTGGTTTTATCTACCTTTGGTCTTTGATGATGGTGACATACAGATGGGGTTTTGGTGTGGATGCCCTTTCTGTTTGTTACTTTTCCTCCTAACAGTCAGGACCCTTAGCTGCAGGTCTGTTGGAGTTTGCTGGAGGTGTACTCCAGACTCTGTTTGCCTGGGTATCAGTAGCAGAGGCTGCAGAAGAGTGAATATTGCTGAACAGCAAATGTTACTGCCTGATCGTTCCTCTGGAAGCTCCATCTCAGAGGGGTACCCAGGTGTGTGAGGTGTCAGTCTGCCCCTACTGGGGAGTGCCTCCCTGTTAGGCTACTTTGGGATCAGGGACCCACTTGAGGAGGCAGGCTGTCCATTCTCAGATCTGAAACTCCAAGCTGGGAGAACCACTATTCTCTTCAAAACTGTCAGACAAGGACACTTAAATCTGCAGAGGTTTCTGCTGCCTTTTGTTTGGCTATGCCCTGTCCCCAGGTGGAGTCTACAGTGGCAGGCAGTCCTCCTTGAGCTGCAGTGGACTCCACCCAGGTCGAGCTTCCCAGCCACTTTGTTCACCTACTCAAGCCTCAGCAGTGGTGGGCGCCCCTCCCCCAGCGTCGCTGTCGCCTTGCAGTTAGATCTCAAACTGCTGAGCTTGCAACGAGGGAAGCTCTGTGGGCATGGGACCCTCTGAGCTAGGCACGGGATATAATCTCCTGGTGTGCCATTTGCTAAGACCCTTGGAAAAGCAAAATATTAGGGTAGGAGTGACCCGATTTTCCAGGTGTTGTGTGTCACAGTTTCCCTTGGCTAGGAAAGGGAATTCCCTTACTCTTTGCACTTCCCAGGTGAAGCGATGCCTCACCCTGCTTCGGCTCTCTCTTGGTGGGCTGCACCCACTGTCCAAAATGCCCCAGTGAGATGAACCCAGTACCTCAGCTGGAAATGGAGAAATCACCCATCTTCTGTGTCGCTCATGCTGGCAGCTGTAGCCTGGAGCTTTCCCTATTTGGCCATCTTGGAACTGTCCTCATCGCCTACAGTTTTATCTACATTTGTTTTTTCTTCCATCTTATCTAGAAGTTGCTTAAAAATTCTCTGACATTAGGTCATTTTTTTTTTTTTGAGACAGAGTCTTGCTCTGTCACCCAGGTTGGAGTGCAGTGGCATGACCTCAGCTCACTGCAACCTCCATCTCCTGGGTTCAAGTGATTGTCATGCCTCAGCCTCCCAAGTAGCTGGGGTTACAAGCATGCAACACTACGCCCAGCTATTTTTTCTATTTTTAATTGAGACGGGGTTCCTCTGTGTTGGCCAAGCTGGTCTCGAACTCTGACATCCAGCGATCCACTTGAGGGTCATCCTGGGTCTATCTACACCTCAGTCTCCCAAAGTGCTATGATTAAAGGCATGAGCCATGGCACCTGGACACCTATATTAGGTATTTTATTAAATGAGATAAAAGAGTGCCACACACTTAAACAGTGGCATAGTTCCATTTTATCTTCTAAAATCCTGTATTAACACCAGTCTCCTTCAAAAATTTTATTCTATTCTCTTGATAATCTACATATTACATTCTGCTGACATAGGTTTACAGGATATGCTAAACTATGTATGAACCATTTTAGAAATCTCCTCTTAAATTCATCTCCTAGAGAAATCTACTGATTTATTTCATTAAATTTACATTCATTCAAATGTTTATATATATAAAACCAGTTATATATATACATGTTTCTCTCTCTGTGTGTGTGTCTGTGTTTGTGTGTGTGTGTGTTATATGGGTGTGTATATACATACACACACGAGAAACTTTGTAGTGGAGAGTTTTATGTATATGTATATGTATAATGTGTATATATTTATTTACATACACAAATATGAGGAACTTTTGTAGTGGAGAGTTGTATATATACATATATGTATACGTATAATGTATATATATCTATTTATACACACACGAGGAACTTTTGTAGTGGAGAATTTTATCACATAAACAACAAGGTATGATAAGTAGATATCTCATACAGTTGTTATTTATCTGAAAAACAGTGAAATAAATATAAATTAGCCAGAGGTGGTTGTCATTTTTTAACAACCAATAGTTAGTAATAGTGAGCAAGTATTTATTGTACAACCTCTAGGAATCAAATAATTATACTAAAAACTTGAAATAAATTTCCCAAATCAATGTGTGGCCTGTGCTATGCCAATAACTCAATTCTCAACCCTAAATTAAATGTTTCTATTTTCTAAACAGAATAAGAGAATACATTGATCACTGACTTTTGAAATAGTCATGTTGGTGTTATCTTTATTCCTTAGATTAATATCCCTATCATTGTTTTTCTAGCACAGACCTAGACTAAATCCTCCTTGAGGACCATCCTGTGTCTGTCTGCATGATTAGGCTCATTAATTTAGTTTAATTACTTTATTCAAATTATAATGAAATAATTCTTAGATCTATTCTTTTGTTTTTGGTTTAACCCATGAAGTAAAACCAGGCAGTAACAATAACAGCAGATGATTAAGTACAAAATATTTTTAGGTTTTGACTAGCAATGTTATTTGGTCAAAATTAAAAGAAGTTGAGAGAGAAAGGCATTCTTCCACTTTCAGAAATACTGGAAACGAGATACTTATATACATCTAGAAATTCTACATCAAGCATTCTAGCTATGTTTTTCAAATTAATAATGAGGCTTATAAGACAATTAGAAAAATAATCTGGAGTTATAAATTTTTTAAAGTATGTTAAAAATCAGAGTTAAATCTGTTAAGAAGATTGATGGTCTGCATCATTTTAGGCAATTTTGGGACCCTACAAGATGGAAAGTTGAAAGTAAGATTTCTCACAAAAATTCCACACTCCCTCACAACTTGCTGAAGGGCTCATCCTCACTAAAAGCTAGAACTATGAGAAGAAAGAAAGAAGAAAGAAAGAAAGAAAGAAAGAAAGAAAGAAAGAAAGAAAGAAAGAAAGAAAGAAAGAAGAAACAAGAAAGAG
>NW_012123820.1:8402261-8434892 GCF_000951035.1 Colobus angolensis palliatus | reverse complement strand
GAAAGAAAGAAAGAAAGAAAGAAAGGAGGGAGGGAGGGAGGGAGGGAGGGAGGAAGGAGGGAGGGAGGAAAGGAAGGAAGGAAGGAAGGAGAGGGAAAAGAGGGAGAAAAGGAGGAAAAAAATGTGACAAGAAAGTTTGTCAGTCTTGGCTTGGGCTCATAATGGAAAAGTAAGACTTCTCAACTGAAATTCCACAACCATAAAGCTGTTCATATTAGGTTGTAGAGTTAGAATTTATGTTATCTATATATTCCAGGGAGTCCCCTAAAAAATTAACATTAAAAATGGTTCCAATTTGGTTATAACTCAAGGACACTTAGAAAAACCAAAAACAAAATTCATTGGAGGAACATGCCCTTCACCAAAACTTCCAAGAATTCCAAGGAATAAAATCTAACCTTGGAAGCATACGCATTTATTTATTCCCAGACATTGTGCTTGGCATTAAGGATGTAGTGAAGCTGAAACTTTTCTTCTGAAGGTTTTAATCTAAGTCCTCTGAAATGAATTGACAATCAACGGATTCACAGGAGAAAAGATATACAAATTTATTCATGTGCACATGGACACAAAAGTCCCACAACTATGAAACTCAAAAAAGGGACAGATAGTTGAGGCTTAAGTACCTTCTTCATAGTGATACAGAACAGCTGGGTTCCTTGCTAAACCCCCCCCACCCTCAAGCCTGGAACTTTGGCCCTAAGTGAAAACAGCTGACCCCATTTTTCACCCAAATGATTACCTTTTGGCCTGCCATGCTCTATCCTGTTCCCATAAAAAGACTTCAGCTGGCAGAGCAACACAAGGAGTTGAGTGTCTGAGATACAAGGTGCTGAGCAGTGGGGATACAAGCTGCTGAATGTCAAAGATACAAGTGACTGATCATCAGAAATTATGGATAGATATGAGTAACTCCAAACAGTGTAGCTTCAGGAAAAGATCACCTTCTTCCCACACCATCCCCTTTCCAACTTCCATCCCAGAGAGCCATCACTCAATAAAATCCTCTGCACACACTACCCTTCAATTCGTCCATGTGACCTGATTCTTCCTGGACACTGGACAAGAACCTGGGCGCCAAGAGGGCAGGCACACAGATGCTGTTGCAGGGCCTGCACAGAGCCTGCTCCCACACTCACTTGCTCGCGTGCTCCCTCTCTCAAGGAGTGGTCAGCGGCAGGTTGAGTGAAATGAGTCACTCCAGTTCCCACCCATGAAGGCTGTCAATGTCAAGAGAACAGCCCCACGTCATCAAAACAGAGGAAAGCTGGGAGCTGTAACTAATTGTAGAAGGGGAGTAAACGATTTCCAGGGTAACTGAATGGATTTGAAGGCAGACATTATCTGGTAAATGATTGTCTTTGAAATTTGAATGATCCAGAGAGACAGACAAGATCTTGTGACAAAGTCTATCTAGAAGCAGTTACATTCCTTAGTCATCTACCTGTGATAATGAAATTTCAGGGAGAACACGGAAGGTAATTTTGTTGCTTTGGTGAGTCTGGTCATAAGGGACATAAGGAAATTTCAAAGAAAAATTCATCCCTGAGTAGGGGCAGAAGAGAAACAGGAGAGATCAGGAAGTCATTGATTCTAAGGCAGCCTCTAAGGCCTTCCTATTTTAGTTCAAAGTGCTCAGCATGCCAAAGTGTTAGACTTTTGGGCTATTGTTTTCAGAGTTCCAACAGAGACATACGGTGCACAAAAGCAGCCACAAATCAGTCCCCATAGAGTAAACTGACCTTTTATTTTAAAATAGTTACTCTAGATTTTGTGTCTAAAGTAGATTGAAGAGAAATAAGACAAGAGGAGAGATGAATGAGGGGCTGTTGCAATCATCCAAAAGAAAGAAGACAGTTACTTGGACGAGGATGCTAAGAGTAGAACTTTTTAAAAAATGTTGAAAATAGGAACAATAAGATTACTTCCAGATTGCATGTGGGGCCTTAGAAACAAAATTATTAAAGATAAAATCAAGATTTTTGGCTTGAATAAAAAGTCACAAAGGATTGAGTGACCACTAACTGTAGGTGTAGAAGACAGAGAAAGAAGTAGATTTAGGGGGAATAAAACTGACTTTTAGAAATATTATGTTTGAGATGCTGAGTGTTATAAAGGCCGTATGTCGAGAAGCTTTTGGAAATGAAAATATAGACTTACAGAAGTCTCGGCTAAAGGCACAAATTCGGAATTCATTGGTATCTAAGGAATATTTAAAGTGTGAATGAAACTATCTAGAAAAAATAAATTAAGGTAGGGTAAATAAAAGGCTAACTTCCAATGAGTAGCTAGTGAGAAAAGATTAAGAGGAAGTAATCAACTACAGCCAATCTGCTAATAAGCCAACTCACCGTGGTGGCTGAGTACAGATCACTGGATTTAGCAACATGAAAATAATTGGTCATTTTCATAAGAGCTGTTTCAATAGATTAAAGGGAGAAAAAGCCTTATTCGTGTCTGAAAATAATTGGAGGTGAAAGAAAATATTAAATGTAGAAAAATCTTTCAAGAACTTTTACTAAAAGAGAAACAGAAATGGGGCAGTAGCTGGAGAGAATGTGCATCAAAGTGAAACCATCAGGAAGAAAGTTTTACAAAATCAATTAGGGAAAAAAAAAACAACTTCAACTAGGCTTGCAGCACAATCAACAGCAATCATTAACTTACCTTGCCTTTTGGCCCACAACCTTGTAGCTAATTGCTGCTTACTGCCCAGGATAATGTAGCCCTTGACACAAGACTCTTTGTTCCTATTCTGTTCTAGAGATAAAATCTAAGACACTGTGAGATCATATGGTTTGCATTTGAATTTCTCCTTTTGGTTCTGCGTATCAATAAAACTACTGATGAAGGACTGAGAAAGGAGCTGACTTATGGAGGAATGCAGTTTTCCACATCCTGATAATTTTGTCTCCCTTACCCTGATCTCTTACCACTCCAATTTTCCAGCCTCTTGCCATTATCATTCCCCTTAAAAACTCTTACCAAGAATGCCTTAAAGGGATAGATTTGAGGCTTGAGGATTTCTCCCATCTCCTCACTCAGTGGCCTTTCATTCTCTGTTGCAAACCTCACCGTCTCACTGTGTTGGTCTGTCGCTACACAGTGGACATATGAGCCTGGAAGTCCTGTAAAAAAAAGAGACACCTTTTTTTTTTTTTTTTTGAGATGGGAGTTTCGCTCTTTTTGCCCAGGCTGGAGGGCAACGGCATGGTTTCGGCTAACCACAACCTCTGCCTCCCAGGTTCAAGCAATTCTCCAGCCTCCTGAGTAGCTGAGATTACAGGCATGCACTACCACACCCAGCTAATTTTGTATTTTTAGTAGAGATGGGGTTTCTCCATGTTGGTCAGGCTGGTCTTGAACCCCCAGCCTCAGGTGATACACCCATCTCAGCCTCTCAAAGTGCTGGGATTATAGGTGTGAGCCATGATGCCCAGCCAAGACCTTTTCTTATAACAAGATAAATTATAGGATGTTTCTATGTTGGTAGAAGCGCTCCCATAGGTAAGGAAAAACTAGTAACAATAAAAAGGAACAATTGCTAGGGCCTTATTATTGAGCAGGTAAAAAGGAAATAGGTTCCATTGACCAACTGGAAGTGTTGGTCTTAGGAGCATGAATCATTGAATTATGTCAGGAGGAAAGACCATGTTATACTGAAGGGAACCAAAATGTTTCACCCTGAAATATACTTCTTTGACGTATTTTGAGATGACTGTTCATAGAAACAGGCCTACAGACAGAATAGTCCTGAAAAGCTGTCTTTGGTGGAGATTTGTTTCTGTAGAGGAAATCTGCACTGATGCAGTAAGGCATTCTCTGAGGCCTTGTATAGATATAGAATAGATCAATTAATATTTGATACTTCTCAAAGCCTGAAAGAAATATTTAGCATTTATTCTCTCCAAGGACTGCTACCTGTGAGGTTTCATCTACATAACAAGACGACCTTGGCTAGCCCATCCTCTTCTTCCCTTCCTACAACCTGTTTAGCACCATAAACTGTTTTGCCATGATTCCATCCCCTATTTTTTCTGTAACCTCAAGATATTATAAAAGCCTCAACCATCCACCCATTTATTTGAGCTCTTTAAAAGATCTCCATGCACAGTAACAAATTTGTATGATTTTCCTCCTGTTAATATATTTTTTATCAGCTGATTTTTCAGAGAACCTTCGGATGGTAGAGGGGAAGTTTTACTTTAGCCCCTATAAGGTGATGAGGATGCATAAAAATGTTACGAACATCTATTTATTTAGGTCTTGATGAATTGGAATGATTGTAGAAATCAGAATAATAAGACAGGAAGCTGAAAATTTACAAGATGATAGTTTTAGAACAAAATGACTAAAATTAAGTTTATAGAATTCTTGCAACTTCTGTTAGTAATGAAATCTGATGTATGTTCATGGAGACAAAGTTGGATGGAAGATGAAATCAGTGTAAAAGAGAAAGTCAAGAACTTAGAATACAAAATATTGGCAGAATCATCAATGGAAACAGCAAAATCATGAAGAATAGTAACAAAAACAGTGATAGGAGAGACAAGGAGTTAAGTTATTCAACAAACGTTGAATAATAGCCCCAGTTAGCAGCAAATTAAAGCACTGGTTTATAGAATTGCCAGATGAAGTGCAGGACACCAAATTACCTGTACTAATTTATTTGAAATTCAGATTTAACCGTGTGTCCTGTAATTTGATTCCCTGCATCTGGAAACCTTAACTTGGTGGTACAATCTGATAATAGAAGATTTAAGTTTGGAGTTTTTAGATGACAGAAAATATGAATGATATGTAGGCAGTTTAAGACAGAATATGTCACCCCAAAATGTGCCTTGTTAGCATAAAAATGATTTTGAGTTGATTATTTTGAGAAACGGCAGACATAGAAGAAGTTAACATTTTATAAGAAAACATAAGTTAACATTTTATAAGAAAAATTTATATCTATAAAGAAAATTTCTATTTGTAAGGGTGTCTCCCTCTCCATGTTAGGAATAAAAGGATGATTCTAAGCCACTAGATAATGCTTATCAATGGAGAAGGCACCAACTTAAATCTGCAAAACAAACCTTACTGTTGTTTACTGTGCTTTTTTCTGGTCACCTCTCTATCACTGGCCTCTTAATACCCTTATTTCTTTGTTCCAGTTGAAGATGACATTTAAGCCTACACTCTTAGCTACCTGAGATTTACTCATTTTTCTGCATATCTCCTATGTGTACATGAAGTATACATGTTTATAAACTTCTATTGTTACTTTTTTCTCTCTCTTATTGACTTGTGCCTTGTTACAGGTGTCTGTCCCAAATAAAAACTCAGAAAGGGTAGTGGGAAAATTATTATTCTTCTCCTATAGCAGCCATAAGAATCAAGAGGACAAATTCCTTTACTTCTGATTCAGTACTACCAGGAGTGAGCAAGAAAGTCAAGAGTATCTTCAGAGAAAAATTTCATGATGTAGAAAATCTGGGGAATGACAAATCATGAGTTCTAAAGATTAGGGTTGAAGAGCATACAGGGTTGAAAAGAGATGTGGGATAAAGTTAGTAACAAAGGTGTTGTCTTGAGCAAAAAGAGATTTGAAACTGGTAAATAACCTTAGCATACTATGGTTCTTATAGTTATGGACACAAGTAAAATTGTAGGGCATAATGGTATTTTTCAGGTGGGTCTCCAAAAGCTAGTGAGACTATGATAATTGAAGTGGGAGAGGAGGGATTTTTCCAATACTATGTACTGTTCTGGGGTATTTCGTTACTTCTGCCAGGGAGGATGTGAATTGGGTAGAAGATGAAACTCCTGAGCTTTGTCTCTTGCCAATGAAGATGTGGAAGTGAATGAGTGGGTGATCCAGATGAAGTTACGAAATAGGAAACAATGTAACCAGACTGTTTCCAGGAGTCAACTCATTCTGTCTGATAGTAAGAATGAGAACTGATAAGTTTGTAATAAATGGATAATTGTATAGTTTGTTAGTGAGAAATAAAAATGAAAACCTAAACCCCACAACTGACTGACTGGATCCCCTCTTGGGCAAGGGGATCCTAGAGTAACCTTCAAAACTAAGTTACTGGCCATGACAACAGAGGAGGTCAGACGTGCCTGCTACATCCCCTCCCTCACTAAGGGCCATTAGACTCTCTTTCTTACAAGCTAAACAGAAGTCTACAAAGGATGCACCGTAAGGACTTTTGGGTTCTCTGTGTACTTTTGACATCAGACAGCCAAAAATTTCACCCTCGGATTATGTTAACACTGCCATTTTTTAAATGGGACATATGAAGGAGCATGAAGCTTAATTATGCATGCACTTATTTATTCTTTTATAAATATTAATTACTGTTCCTGTAGCTTACTCAATACGTACGTTTGCCCACCCTGCCCAGCATAAAATTCCTATCCCCTTTTTCCTTCCCTTGATGTTTCTGTTCCCACGTGCATTGTGCATTTCATCTTTTACAACACCATGCTCAGCTAAAACAAAAATAAAGATTCCTGCTTAAGTATATTTGATTCTGTGAGCATATTATATGCTTGTTGAATTATGCCTTCCAAAATAGAATTTTTCAAATTAAACTTGTATTATTATAGATGATTATACTTAAGCCATTGATAATCTTTGTTACTTCTAGAAAGATGCATAAAATTATCTGCCATATGAATTATTAAATAGATTTGTTATAAAATTGAAAATGTTTATTGGCCTAATGAGTGAGAAATTAAATGAATTAAAGTTTTCTCATCTCTAAGGCAGGGGCTAGAAGATGTTTTCTGTAAAGATCTGGATAGTTAATATTTTTGGCTTTGTGAACCATAAGCTTTCTCTGCCAACTACTCAGCTCTGCTATTACAACATGAAAGTAGCAACAGACAGCACTTAAATATAGAGGGTGGCCAGATTTGGCCCAGTTGTTTAGCTGTAGTTTTCAGATCCTGCTCTTAGGTATGATTTTTATTTACTTAGGTTTATTGTAGTTGCTGCTTGCTTTCATTTTAACACTGAAATCTCAACAGCATTAAGATAAAGTCCAAAATGGCAGCACCTAATATTAAAATGGTTAACAGTCATAAAATGATTTAATGGATGTCACTTAGACTCTGGCTTTTCCTCTAGCCATAATGGGTTGTATTTTTGAGAACTATCCTTCCTGATGGAAAAGTGTTGTTAGTAACTGAGCTGAGGTATTTTGATCATGGTTAATTTGCAACAGTCTTTAAATAGCCCTGTGTTCAAAAACCAATTGAAAATCCTCCCAAACAGCTTTTAAAGATGTATCTCTTACTCATTTCAGGTCTCTGTTGAAATGTCTCCTCAGTAAGGTTTACTTCTGGATTTCCCAATACAAAATTGCGATACCCTCAGGAACTCTTTGACACTCCCTCTTCCCTGCTTTATTTTTTCAAACTACTTATCAAACTTCATATGTTGTATTTCACCATTTACATTTTAGTTTCTGTCTCCTCCCACTTGAATGTAAGTTCTACAAACAGAAGAATTTTCATGTTTTTTGCTCATTGTTGTATTCTCAGTACGAAGAAATGCCCATGAAATACAGTAGACATTCAAAAATAGCTGTTGCATAACTGAATAAATGGTTATTGATAAATATGTTAATATTAGCCAGATGTAATCATCTTGGAAAGTATCAAAAGAGATTTTACTCTTTGATTGAAAAAAAGAAAATAAAGTAATATATTTATTACTAGTGATAAATTCAATAAAGCTTGAATTACAGTTTTAGTGTTGTGACTTGGAATAAGTCAGTGAACCTCTTCTTAGAGGCATCTCATTTTCCTCAACTATAAAAAAAGAGTGTTAGACTACATTGTCTAGGGTGTGTTCTCACTGGTTTCCATTGCTTTTACTCTCTTATTACTAGATCTATATCATCCGACTGGTCTCCTAGCTAGGTAAAAGCTAAGCAGGGATCTTAATACCACATTAGTGGAAGGAAAAAAAGTAGCCTCTACTGTTCTGACTGTCAATCATCTCCAAACCTACTGAAATACTCCTGAGTACCAAGTTCAGTAAAAAACAAATTTAGGACAAAATTGAGACAGGAAGGTGGGAAGGGCTCCCTGGCAAAACTCCAGCTCGCCTGTGCACTGGGAAAAATGCACACTGGAGTTTGAAGTTTGTGCATTTGCAGCTAGGGAGGAACCTTGCCTCTCCTCTTCCTGGGTGGAAACTGAGATTCAAACTGCGAGGCAGGAAGCGAGCCAGCAGGGATCCTGGCTTTGCAGACAGTCCCCATTTTTCTTCTTTTCCCTTTTCACCCAATAAAACACTGCCTTATTTACCCTTCAAATTGTCTGTGAGCCTACATTTTCATGGCCGTGTGATAAGGATCCCCATCTTTAGCTGAATTAATAAAAAAGTGCTGCAACATTTTTGGCACCCAACATGGGGCTCAAGAAATGATGAGTGAAATGGGGACTCTCACTGTGGTTTCTAAGCCTTTTCATCCTCAGATTTCTGAGCTTACTGGACACCACACCTCCTCCCCCATTGTTCCCAGGGGTCAGGAAAGTCGGTCAGCCTTGATCTCCATGGCCTTTTCTTTCCTTTTTCAGGACAGACCAGTGAGCAGTGGCTCCCTCTCCCTTTCCCTCCCTTCCAGGGCTGTGATCCATAACCCAGGGGCCCCACATCGCTGTCCTGCTATATGCCGCAGGAGCTTTGCCCTTCCCCAGCCAAGGGGTTTCACTCCATCAGACAGTAATTAAGCTTTTGTCCTGGTGGAGGAAACAGTTACACAAGAATAAGAGATTCTTCCCCAGGCATTTTTAGACTGCTTCTTTTCTTCCCCTTCTCTATCCCTTCGGCAGGTAACTTTTAAAGTTTTGTCTTTTTTTCATTTTGGAAGACACCTTACTAGGCTAGGAATGATAAAGATCACTGTTTATATTCTCTGTAAACTTTTGGTTGTGAAAAAGGATATTATGGGGACTGGGTTTCCTTCTGTCTATGTAGTTATATGTGTGTGTATGGTGTCTTTAAAGAGCTCTAATTATTTTGGCCTAAGGAAAGACAAACACTTGGATCAAATATTTTTAAACAGAAGATAAAAGCTGTGGTACCTTCCAGTTCATGTGACTTTAATCTTTGAGAATCAGCCTTAAAGACTATTGGTAAAATGCAGGTGTCATTAAAGTATAAATAGGTAAAGTAAATTATGCAGGTTGGATGCAAAGTTTGCTAAGTGTTTAAGGTTATAAACCACTTTTTGGGTTTTGAGAACTTTTCAATTTACCAGCTTCACAATTGGTAAGTCCTGAGGATAACTGAAACTACCCATGCCCTTAATTATGCTGGAAGAAGGCAAATCTTGGCTGCAGTTAGCACACAATTAAAACAACTTACCAAGTTTTACATTAAAGTTAAAAATTTCTAGGAGTTACCAGTATAACATTATAATACCATTATAACATTATAATACCGGAAATAGATTTATGTGCAAGTTGTGTAAGAACAATAAAATGTGTTTTTGTTTGTTTGTTTGTAAAAGGTTATAACAAGGCATGGAAATGTAAATTTTTGCCTAGGGTTAAAGAATTATTTTAAATTAAATAAGATAAAGCTGAAGGTTCAAACAAGTGGTGGAAAGATTGTGGAAATTAATCCTGCAGAAGAGATTCTCTGTGAGAAGATAATGACTAAATTCAAAAAAGGTATTATATGATCATTCCGTAAATTGAGCATTGAAATAAAAGCATAGCAAGGTTTTCTTAATGCACTAATCTGCTCTTTGGCAAAATCCGTAAATGGTTATAAAAGGTTTTTGCTTCATTAAATTTCTGAGTCATCACTTGGGCAAAATAAATAACTTATGATAATCTGGAATTCTATTTCATAATATCAAGTGTTTCAGACTTCGAACATATTTAACAACCTTCGCAAAATCATACTTCAGTTTCAAAACTGTTTTTCCTAATGCCTGTTTTTTTGGATACTTCAGAGGACCACTGAAACATCCAGAAAAGAGGTAAACAGGATTATTTGACATGTTTAGGTACATGGGATTGCCAAAATGATGTTCAATCTCCTACAGGTTATATTTTGGTAAATAATACTAACATATATTCCAAAATTGTATGGCATTTCTAAAATTCTAATGTCTAAGTATATGCTATGAATCATAATTATGGTTGTTATGTTGAGTTATTGCAAACCAGGGAGATTATCAAACTTCTTTATCAATTGTGTTTCTAAGTGTAACTACCCTGGACATTTTGTTATTTACAGACAATTGTCTTGTTTTAGTCTTTTTCAAAAGATGGTTTATAATAAGCTATAGAACTGTGACAGGTGCTCTCAAATATGGGCTTCTGATAACTATGAAGGCTGTAATATTGGAATAAAGAAAAATGTACAGGACTCATGAAAAGCTGAAATGCTTATGAAGAGCATGTATTTTCTAAGAAGAGAAGGGAACCAGGAATGCCCGCCTCCCTCTTTCTAGATGGGTGAACATTCTACCTCCAGGTATTTGCCAGGAAGAGATGGGAACCAGGAATGACTGCTGCCCTCTTTCTACATGGGTGACCATTCATCTTCAGTCGGTACCCCTTTCGAATGCATCCTGAACCCCTGGGACTCTTTTGAAAAATGCTTTCTTTCTTTTTTCTCGCCCTCTGTTGTCTCTTCACTAATAGGCAACTGGGTCTCTGTACTATGGGACACTGCCCTCAGATGCATCCTCCAAACTGGAAGGAGTTAATTTCCCAAACGTTAAACTGGTTGGCTTAGGATTGGGCTGAGGAGAAGCGAACCCAGAAGCCCACCATGCCGGCAAAACAGTAACGTTTCTTTTTACCAGTCAGGCTTTTGGCATATCCCTCTCCCTGTGCAAACTGGTAAAAGACCTCAGGATTTTTGAGCTATCTTTACCCCTCCCCTTGTTTCATTTCAATACATGTTTTCTAATAACTTGGTTTGTCTCTTCTTGCCTTCAGGCCATCAAACTCCAAATTGTCATGCAACCAGAGCCTCAAAAGATGACTCCTTCTGCTGGGAACCCTTAGATAGGCCTCTGAGGGAGCTCTGACCGCCATTTTCCAAAACAGCATCCCCCGTGAGCAGGAAGCAGTTAAGGTCTGCCTTCATCCTTATCCTTAGTCTACTGGTGGTTCAATATACTTCTTTAAAGAGGGGAATGAGGCAGACAGGTGGGAAGGGCTCCCTGGAAAAACGCCAGCTGACCTGTGCAGTGGGAAGAATGCACACCAGGATGCAGGAAGGAGAAGCCTGGCCTCTCCTCTTCCTGTATGGAATCTGAGATTCAAACTGCAAGGCGGAAAGCTTGCCAGCAGGGATTCTGGCTTTGCGGAAGTTTCCTGTTCCCACTCTTTTCCCTTTTCACCCAATAAAACCCTGCCTTACTCACCCTTCAAATTGTCTGTGAGCCTAAATTTTCATGCCTGCATAAGGACACCCACCTTTAGCTGAACTAAGGAAAAAGTCCTGCAATGGAATGATATGGACTCATTTTTCTATTTTTCTCTTTCTAAATACAATTCAACACTGTCAAAAGACAAAGTTACAACAAATTCAGATTACTTCAGGCTACTTTTTTGTAAGGGTTAAAAACGGTCTGTTTTGGATCTATCCATTTCCTTAAAAGTTTCAGCTTGATTAAGTGGCATTTAGCATGAGTGACCTCATTTTGGTTTAGTCTGGTCTTTTAGGGTCTACGGCAGGAGCTCAGTCCAAAACAATGGTCTCCCATAGTTTTTGTTTAACAAAACTATGGAATTAATTAAATAATAATCACAAAAGGACACTGAAAGGTAGAAAGTAAAAGTGTCATAAGGACTTGAAGAAAGACATAGTGGTGGGTTCTCTGGGTTTTCCTTTTACCTGCCAGAAATCTCAGACAAGGTGCTGAAGGGAGCTACACTGTAGAACTATCAAAAGGAATGGTGGTGGGGGAGAAGAAAACCCTCATCTTGGGAAAGCGAAAATCTGGCAAAGACTCAGCAGAGGACCCATGCCAGTGGTGGCAGTAGCCCAGTTTGTCTGATGTGGTACCAAGAGCAGACTGCAACCTGGCTGACCACCCGATAATCCACAGACACAGGCAACAGGCAGACCACTCCATCCACACTGGTGGTACCAACAGGCCTATTATCTCCCGGGCTTCCACCCAGCAACAGAAGGTAATCGAGGCCTGGGGTCCTCCAGCTCTCTAACCAGTGACAGTGCAATGCACACACCCTATCCGTTCTTGTCCTCCAGCCAGTGACAGAAGATGGCTCATGTCGATGCTTGCCTCCCTGGATAAAACTAGCAGATAGAGTGAAAAATCCAATAGCACTTAGTGACCAGAGAACAGGTCAGGAGAAACATTCTCAGTCCTATATGTCTGGATACCCCTTATCCTATCTATCACCGGACAGCCTAGAGAAGCACATTCTGCTCCCAGAAACAGCACCACCCCAGTGATCCCGCAAGAGTTCACATAAGCCAGAATGATTTAGACAAGAATAGAATTACAAGGACTCAGAAACCTAAACTGTCATTGGGATACAGCCAACAAAAGTAGGCTAGTTACTACACATTGAACCTAAACAGGCTGACTGCCTGCTAACATAGAAGATTAGAACAGGAACAGCATCTCCTAACATAATATGCAATATCTCAAGGACGCAACTGAAAATCACAGGTCAGTCCATGAATCAGTGAGATCACAGCTTGAATGATAGAAGAATCAACTGACACCATGACTGAAATGAATCAGACAGTAGCACTGTCTGACAAAGATGTCAAAGCAACTTTGAAATTATTATCAATTCCCTTGCAACAAATGAAAAAAAGAAAACCCATCCACGTAAATTATAAAAAAAGAACCAGGTGAAAAATAGATGACTGAAAAATACAATAACAATTGTTTAAAATCGCTATATACACCAGTTGTAGAGTGGAGAAGACAAACGATAGAATCAACGTACTTGAGAAAAAAAATATTTACTCAATTTGAACAACAAAAGGAAAATAAGGTAAAAAGAAAGTGAGCGGAATAGCAGGAACTGTGAGACAAAAACAAAGGCAAAAGTCTGGCATTTATATCATCGGAGTCTCAGAAGTAGAGGAGAAAATGTGGGACTGATGGACTACACGAAAAATAATAGCTGAAATCTCCATAAATTGTGTGAAAGGCGATCCTGCAAATTCAAGAAGCTGAGTGAAATCTGAGTAGGATAAACACAAATAAATGCCTTCTAAGACATATTATAATTAAACTTTTGAAAACTAAAATTAAAGGAAAAGTCTTAAAAGCGACCAGATAGAAACAATGTATGACCTTTAGGAGAACACCAACTCCAATAACAGTGTATTTCTCATCTGAAACCTTGGAGGCCAGATAAATTGGCATAGTATTTTTCAAGTAGTGAAAGAAAAAAAAATTGTCAACCAACCACAAATACTATATCTAAAAAATTTTTCCTTTAGCCATATAAAGGAAATAAAGACATTCTCAGACAAATAAGAGCCAAGAGAATTTGTCACTAGCAGACCTACCTTTAAAGAATGGCTATAGGAAGCTCTTTAAACAGACAATAAGTGATAGCAGAAGAATGTTTGGAACTACAGAATGAAAAGAAGAATAACAGAATAAGTAACAATAGGGATACATATATTAGACTCTCCTTTCTCTCATGAGTTTCTAACACAATATTTGATGGTTGAAGCAAAAATTAAAATACCATATGTTATATTGTATAAATAGGTGGTACACAAGCCTGTTAACAGAAATATTGGAAAAAATTACATTTCAGTGGTGGAGGGTAAAGGAATCAAAGTGGAAATAAAATTTTAGTAGTGACTCAATAAAGCATTAAGGCAAGTAGGCTGTATTAAATTATACATTTTATACTACATAGAGCAACCACTATGAAAAATCTGCAAAATGATATACTAAAAACGAGGTTAAAAAAATATTAATAACCCACATGTATATAAAAAAAGAGAAACAGAAAGGGGAAAGAGAAAATAAGTGAAAATAAATAAAACAGCAGCCTTAGACCCTAACATTTCAATCATTACTTTAAATATGAATTACTTATATACCAGTTAAAAAAGATTGGCACAAGGGATTAAAAAAACCATAACCCAACTTTATACTGTCTACAAGAAACTCACTTTGAACACAAGGACATAGGGAGTATAAAATGAGAAGGATGGAAAATGTTATATTGTGTTAACATTAATCAAAAACAAGCAGAAGTAGTTACAAAAATCAATGAAATTAAGAGCTAGTTCTTATTTTAAAAAGTTAGAAAAATTGATAAACCTCTATTGTGACTGACAAGATAAAAAGAGAGCAGACACAAATCAATGCATAATGAATGAAACAATCTATCACTATAGATCCTGTATCCATAAAAGGATAATAGTGGAAAACAGCAAACAACTTTACATTCCAAAGTTAAAGTTAAAAGAAATAAAAGAAATAGACCAATTGGCTGAAAACCACAGACTATACTTTCTGAGGGTAAAATTAATGACCTGAATCATCTTATAACCATGCATTTAATTTTATAATGTAAAAGTTACCTCCAAATGAATCTTAAGGCCTAGATAACTTCCCTGGAGAATTTTACCAAGCTCTGAAGAGGAATTAACACCAATTTTACACAATATGCTATAGAAAACAGAAGAGGAGTGAACACTTTCTAATCCATTATATGAGACTATTGTCACCTTGATACCAAAACAAAGATAATACGGAAAAAGAAATCTGCAGACCAATAGCTTTCAATAAATTAGATCCACAAGTTTCAACAAAATGCTAGCAAACCAATTTTAGCATATAAAAAAGATTACGTCTCTTGACCAAGTGAGAATTATGCCCAAAATACAAGGTTTGTGGAACATTTAAAAGCCAATTAATGTACCACATCAATACATAAATACATGATGATCCCAAAAGATGCAGAAAAGTCATTTGACACACTTAACATTGTTTTCTTGATAAAATTACTCGAAAAACTAGTAATAGAAGAAAACTTGCTTAGCCTGATAATGGGTATATATGAAAAACCCACAGCGAACATGAGACTTAATGGTAAATACAATGATTAATTTTGGGTCAACTTGACTAGGCCGCAGGATGCCAGGTATTTGGTTAAACGTTAATTCTGGATATGTCTGTGAGGGTGGTTACGGACGATATTAGCATTTGAATTTGTAAACTGAATAAAGCAGATAGAACTCCTCAGTGTGGATGCAGATCGTCCAATGTATTGAGGGTCCAAATAGAACAAAAAGGTAGAGAAAGATTGGGTTCACTCTCCCTCTGCCTGTTTGAGCTGGGACACTGATCTTCTCCTACTCTTGGTGCTCCTGGTTCTCAGATTTTTAGACTCAGGCTGGAATCTACACTGTTAGTTCTCTGGCTCTCAGGACTTCAAGCTACAACACAGGCTCTTCTGTGTCTCCGATGTGCAGACAGCAAATTACAGGACTTCTCAGCCTCCATAATTACATGAGCCAATTCCTTATAATAAATCTCATTATATATTGTGTATTATAAAAATACACAATATATAATATATAAATATAAATTTGTCTAATATAAAATTATATATAAATATTCAATATGATCAATATAATATGTATATAGTAGCATATATTCATACCCAGAGGATATATATATATATATTCTATTGGTTCTGTTTCTCTTTAGAACCCTTACTAATATAGTATAAGGTTTAAAACATTGAATGCATTTTCTTTATGATCAGAACAAAGAAAGAATGTCTTCTTTCAGTACTTTTATTAAAAAATAGTATTGAAAGTCCTAGCCATTGAAACAAGGCCACGACAATAAATAAAAGGCATTAAGATTAGAAAGAAATAAAACTGTTCCTATTTGCTGATTCCATTTATATCATAGTTTTGAAATGACAAAATTATAGCAATGGAGAATTGATAGTGGTTGCCAAGGGTTAAGGGAGGGGGTGGATGGGGACAGGATGTTTGGTTTTCTGAGAGTAACATGAGAAATCCTTTTGGCAATGAACAATTCTGTATTTTGACTGTGGTGGTGGATACGTGGACTCACATGTGTGATAAAGTTGCTCACAGAATGAAAAAGACAAACACATACAAGTAAAATTGGAGAAATCAAAAAAATTGGTAGATTATATAAATGTTGATATTCTGGTTATAATATTGTACTATAATTTTGCAAGCTGATATTAGTGAGGGAAACTGAGTAAGATGTGCACAGAATCTCTCTGTTTGTATAATTATAACTTCATGTGAATTTAAAACAATATCCAGAAGGTTTTAAAAAGCACATTTAATGCCAAAATTATTTGTTTTTTATAACTCAAAATTGCCATCTCTGGGGACATATTATGGCAACTATTTGAAATGGTTCAAAATACTTCCATACCTCACTCACATTTACAGGATCATATAATTCAATAATAGTGGAATCATTATGAATGCACATAATCAAAGAGAACCAGAATTTGACAGTGCTGATAAGATTAAAATAAAACTGAGGCAGAATAGTATGGTTGAGAAAATAATCTGTGCCAATCTCTGTAATAAAGTGTTCAAAATCAGGTGTGTAACCAGCAACTTTTGAGAGTAAAAGGAAGTTGATGAAAGATATTAGAACTGATGAAATTACCATCAGCTCTCCAAAAGTAAAGACTATTTTATTATTTACAAACAAAACACTGATGTCTCTCCTCCAATTCCAGTCCACAGAGGAATTAAGGTAGCTCCAAAACCAAAGTTGCTTTTGTGATTACTAGTGTTCACTTAAAAAGCATCAGTCATTTTTCTTTAAAATTAATAGACATCTTCCAGAGGAAGCCAAGAATATTTATGTGATTGCAGTCAACTGAGGCTGAGTGAGATCAGGTTTTAGAAGGAGAAAATATGTGGACTGGATTTTTACGGATCCAAAAACCATCGCTCAAAGAGATTCTCACATAAACCCTGAGATTGATAAGGTCACTGAGTTTGGTTGCATCATCAAGTGGTGATTTTAAGGTACTCAAAGCCAAGATTTCATGTGCAGTCACAGGCAAGTCAAAGTGCCTGCTGTATAATGATGTCTGCTTTCAATTAAGCTCGTGAGGAGACATTTGCATATAATTGTTGACATGATTTCATGTCAATGTCTTTGCATCATATACTGCAGATGAGAACTGGAATTTATAGTGAGCTTGAACTTATTCTTGTAACTATTTCACAACAGAAAGCTAAAGTTCATTTGTAATTGTTTTCTGTATTTTAAAATAGACATTCTTTTCTAGATTTAATTATTTATATACAAAATGTTTTACATGTCTATCTTTAACAAGGAAAATGTCATTATGTATTATTTTCTTATAAAATCCCTAAGTAATTTTCCATCCAATAGGTCAGAGATTCTTTATTTTAAAAAAAGCTATTCTTTTCACCATTCATATGTACATTTCCAAATAATCAATTGTTACCTGAATTTAATTGAATGAGAAATAAATATGTAATCTTTTATTTTGAAATATCTTTGCTATATTCTGGATATGTCACAGGAACTTTTTTCTGAAATCTGAAATCATGCAAATGCCTTTCATTAAAATACCAGAGATTTTACTCCCCTGAAAATTTGCATTGTTAGGAATATATAACATAAAAAGGACCCAAATGCTATTAAGGTTTTTAAGCTGTCAACTGAATTCTGCACACTACATTTATTCTGTTTCCATTTGCTACCAAGGAAAAGTGCAAAGTCAAACATGTTCTTACAAAAAGCACTATAAGCTGCATGTAAATGAGACCACTTTTCCTGAGGGTCTATCTTCAATTTGATAGTGCCTTTAAGTGCTTGCTTTCACTTAGAATAGACTGAAATATACAAATAGAAATTGAGAGCAGTGAAAATGACATGTATCCAAGATTTTACCCAGGAATAAAAGAATCAAAACAGATTATGCTGTCTCTTTAAAAGACCTACTTTATTAATTAAACAATTACTTTCTATAAAAAAATAGATATTAAATGTAGAAACAAATGTTTCAGGCAACAATGACCAGAAGGAAATACTAATCTGGCAATTTTATTGAAAAATATTGCTGTGATTCAATGTCTGTCTTTTCTTATTTTTTCTTTCTTGGTCTAAATACCATTTTGCAAACTACAGATAATTTGGATTTATAGCTACATAAAAATAGTTACTTACTATACATGTGCCATTTTCCAACTGGTAGGAGTTTTACAGATGCGTAAGCCTGTTAATCCAGACCAAAACACTCTAACCATTTTCTTTTTCAATTCATGATTTGTAGACATATCTTAAGATTACAATATTAGATTTTATGGCCTGTTTTATCAAAATTATTCATATTATAATTGTTTTTACAGTGGTTTTCCAACTGGAACCCATTTTGGATGGGTGTGACTTTGACAGGCATAGTTGTATAGTGGTGAAAAATATGGTTTCTGTTGTCAGACACACCTAGGTCTACATTCTGTCTTCTTCTAACTGACTGTACTATAGAGGGTAAGTCACTAAATCACTCAGAGCCTGTTCCTCTGCTTTTGTACAATAGATACAATAATGCCTAACTCATCAGTGAAATAATACCTATAAATTTCTAAAACTGTCCTAGAATTTAGAAAAGACAGTACATGTTAGCTCTTACGATTTTAACTTGTTTCAATTGCATGTGACATTTTATCTCTGGAAAGGCATCTCTGTCCATAATAAAAATAATTTGTATTTTTTAGAGGTGATATGAAATGCAGATCAACCTAGTTTTCCTGTCAGATTGTGTATTGCATGTAAAAATTCATTTCTATTCTTTCTGTAGTAGAATACCTCCTCAGGCCCTTGAATTTGGATTTAGCACTTTACAGTCTTAGGCCAGTATATGTGAGCAGAGATAATTTAAGCTGCTTTCCAGCAGAAGCTTAAATATCAAAGTTACTACCAACTCTCTCAGCTTTCCTTCCTAAAAGAGAGCTTGTATGTCCTGCATATAGCGGCTTCTGCATCACGAGTCCTGGATCTGAGCTGAATAGAGATAACAACAACCAAAGTAAAGCAGTCAGGATAATTAATGTGAATGGAAAAAAAAAAAATGTTTGAGTGATAAGCCCGTGATATTTTGGAATTTTTTATTATCTCTGGAAAATTGACAAATACAAAAATTGATACCTAAAAATAGGGCACTACCATAACAAAAACTCTCTAAAATATGTGGCTTGGGCTTTGGGCCCGGGGCCTGTACTGGGCAAACTGAGATGGCAGTCTGGAAAAATGATAACTCGTAGCAGGCAACAGCAAGTCATAATATGCAACAGAGAAACAACTTGAACGGTAAATGATGTATGTAATAAATGTGTGGCTTTAGGGAAAGGATTTGCAAAATTCAGCGCTGTTAATGTGCCTTGGTTGCCATTTGCTGCATTGCACAAAGCATGGCGAGACAGGGGTATTTTCAGAAGGAATCCATCATTTTTCCTGAAGGACTAAAAGGAAAAGAAAAGAATCGAGGTATTTCAAGATTCTCATTGTTGAAAGATGCAAATATTCATCTCTGGAGCAATTAAGGCTGGTTTATGTTCAGTCTTTGAGCAAAGACCAAATCAAGGGTGAAATCTGCACAGCCTTTGTTAAAGCCTCTGATTGAATTAAGGCGGTCCCCAGGAAATCCTTTTAGTTGGAATAGTTGAGCAAAAAAAGACAAAGAATGTGGTCACCCAGAAGCATGAAACATTCCAAATACCTATAATACGTATAATTACCTTTAGAAAGAGGTAGTCCCACAGAGGCTGCAGATGGGCTACTGGGATGCCAATCTTAGTACTCAGATTTCTTCAGACAAGAAGTAGCATTAGACAACAGCTAAATCTGTAAAGACCTTATGATGCAGCCAAGGGAAATAATATTAAAAACTCCTTTAGGGTAAAACCAAGGACTATGGAGATCCACTATCAAGAAAACCAGCGTCTCTTTAGAAATATCGGACACTTCCAAGGTAAGGGACACATAAAGTTTTCCCAGAGGGATAATTTGCATGGCTATGAATCAGTGACTGCTATGTACTTTCCATTCTTTCTCTATGAAAGGGAGGACTTTATGCTGTTACTCTCTCTCTGTTCCATCATTAAATGTGAGGGCTGGAATGGGAGGAGGCAAATCATTTTGCTTTGGGTCATGGAGTCCTGGATTCTGATTCCTGATATAGAGGGCGTCTTTCATAAAATCACAGGAAGAGAGCTTGATGTGACTAAATGTGGCTTTGGAAATTCCTCTTTGGGGAGGGTGTGGGTGTATGTTAAATGCAAAAAGGAGGAAAGTAAATACTTGTGACTAAACAGGTTGATTACAGTAGATTTCAAATATCCAGTCCCTTCTTCCCTGTGGGAGGATAATATTCTGACCCTATTGACTTGTATCTGGACATATCATGAGCCAATGAAATGTGAGCAGATGTGATGTTTGCCACATAAAAATTTGAAGAATGAGATCAGGTTTTAGAAGGAGAAAATATGTGGACTGGAATTTTAGTCCTTCTGTAGCCTGGAGCAGAGGCTTAGCCTTTATATAACATGAGTGCAAAACAGAACTGGCTCTTAAAAATCACTGAGATTTTTGGATTGTTTCCTACCACAGTAAAGCTGATACAGATTGTCTTGAAACTCTCATGCTAAATTTGGAATTTTGCTGTTCCTCTACCAGACCAAGGAAACAATTAAGTATTTTCCCCTAAAACAATGTATAATCTGTCTTTCAAAGAATCATTATGCATCAATCAATAGAGAGAAATGGAGAAAAACTGCAAGCTTCAATGTTGATCTATGCTTCCAGCCATAAAAGTTTCTGAAATTTCAGAGCCTAGTTTCAGAGACTTTGAGTACCTATTATGAGTGTGGAAATAGTCAAAATAAAAATGGAGTCACTTATGTTAAAAACAAAACAAAAACCCTGACACATAGGACAAGGGAAGTCTAAGGAAAGAGGCTTCTCATGCTTGTATTCCTGAAAACAAAAGCTATCACAAAAGACTGCAAAACCCACAAACAGCACGAAGGTCATCACAACTTTTCACAAAAAATAATTCTGCCAAGGCATCTGTGGAGCAACTGCTTGTCCAGACTCAGGCTGCCATCACCTTGTTTTTGATCTTGGTTGCCAAGGGTACTCACTTCAAAACAATTATGTAATCCTCCTCATTTTTCTTTTAAAATCCTTTGTCTTCTCTACCTCCCTGAATACACACATACTTCACTATGACATGCATAATCCTGTCTCCATACCTTATTCTTTAATAAATATTATTTTCTAGAGAGACTGTCTCTGTTTGGTATTTAAGATGACATGGGTCGGGTATTATACAAATACTTTTGGTGCTTTGTATACAATTTTAAAAAATCTTTACAATAGGATATAAAGATTATTACTGCATGAAAAAGCAAATACTCAGACCAGTAAGCAATTTCCTAAAACCACAAAATCAGTAATAGGGAGAGCCTGAAGTCCATTCTAGCTGCGTCTCATCCCTGTATAGCCAACGTTCTTTCCATTAATCTAAAATGATTCAAGACCAGGTTTTCACATGTGTCAGTATACGTTGACAAAAATCACGGAAATCATCACTTTAAAGCTCCTATTTTGACTTATTTATTTAAATTTTGCATAACTGGACAAGGATTAAAGCTGGATCAGTTGATGTAATCTTTCCTCTTTTCATTATTGGACGAGCCCAATCAAAGCTATGTAAAGAGGAATGGGTTCATGATAAAATGTCTCTTGATTGTAAAAAACCTTTAAAAACAAACTCCTAAAAACAATATCTGATCTTGAAAAATCCTCTGAAATGTATGGCTAGCACATACATGACTAATGGATTCACATAAAATTCCCATCCCTGATAAAAATTCCCTCAAAGGCTTTCCATCCTATATATAATGCAATTGAAACTCCTCATATGACCTAAGGTCTGACATTATCTTGCCCTTCTCTCTCTCTCCAACTTCAATTTTTTCCTGTCTCTCAGACTCTTTCTAGGGTAGACAAACTGACTTTTTTTCTTTTGTTTTTCTTTCTTTTCTTTTCTTTTTTTTTTTTAAGACACGGTTTGACTTTGTTGCCCAGTCTAGAGTATAATGGTGCTATCACAGCTCACTGCAGCCTCAGCCTCAACCTCCTGGACTCAAGTGATCTTCCCATCTCAGCCTCCCAAACTGTTGGAATTAAAGGCGAGAGTCACTGCACTTGGCCTTCTTTTGTTTTTCCGGCATGTAGAATTCATTGTCACCTCAGGATAGTTGTACTTCTTGGTCTATTGCTTTCTCTCCAAAACTTCATATTGCTCATTCTATGCCAACATTATGGTCTTAATTCAACTGTCACCTTCTTAGAAAAGACTTTTCCGACAGCTTCTCCTGTCGTGTTTTATAATATTATTCTTCATTATCTTCTACATGGTACACAGGTACGTATCTATAAGTTTATTATTTTTCTTCCTTCAAGTAAATGTAAGCCTTACAAGACAGGTCACCATCTGATCACTTTTGTATCTGTAATGCCTAATAATAGTGCCTAGCATATGGCAGACACTCAAGTACTTTACACCCAAAATTCCTCCATTATAAATGCATTCTGTATTTAATGTACAAGTGGCATAAGTGAAAGTAACTAGTAAATTACTAGTAAAGTAGCTAGTAATTATGGATTTCTTAATTATTCTCTTATTATTTTTATTAACAAATTTGGATTTTAGGAGATGACATGGTATTGACATGAAAACTGACATAGTATTGGTAGCACTGTTGGCTATGAATAGAAATAGAATAGCCAAACAATAAACTGCTGTGTATGTTATTTATTTGCTAAAGATACATGTTTAAAAACTAGATATTCTATTGTTTCATTAGTATTCACAAAGTATTTCAAGAGATGAAAATATACCAGCAATTTTTTGTTTCATTTAATCCATAAAAATAGAGCATATATTAGCATGTCATATTAACCTTTTAATGGAAAATAAGGATGAATATATGTCTTCAACAAAAGCTATTCAGAAACCTCATCAAAAGAAAAAAGTAAGGGGTAGAACAGGTAACTACAAACTATATCTTATCTAATTTCCCTGAAACTACAAATTATATATGGTAAAGAAATAATGATGAAAATATTTTTATTTTTTTATTTTTATTTATTTATTTTTTTATTTTTTTTGAGACGGAGTCTCGCTCTGTCGCCCAGGCTGGAGTGCTGTGACCGGACCTCAGCTCACTGCAAGCTCCGCCTCCCGGGTTCCCGCCATTCTCCTGCCTCAGCCTCCTGAGTAGCTGGGACCACAGGCGCTGCCACCACGCCCGGCTAGTTTTTTGTAGTTTTTTTTTTAGTAGAGACGGGGTTTCACCGTGTTAGCCAGGATGGTCTCGATCTCCTGACCTCGTGATCCGCCCGTCTCGGCCTCCCAAAGTGCTGGGATTACAGGCTTGAGCCACCGCGCCCGGCCGAAAATATTTTTAATGCAAGCTTTTATATAACAATATTTTAAAATACCATAATACTAAAATTATGTTGGCGTTAATTTATTGATCTCTATGCCTAAGCAAAAATTAATTTTTTGTATTTATTATTAATACAAAATATTTCATTTATTTACAGGGTACATGTGAGTATTTTTTTACATGCATAGCATGTACAGTGATCAAATTAGGGTCACCCTTTAGTATTTATCATTTCTCTGTGTTGGTAACATTACAAATCGTCTCTCCTAGCTGCTTCAAAACATATAATATATTGTTGCTAACTATAGCTGCCCTTCTCTGATATGGGATACTGAAGCTTTTTTTTCTATCTAACTGTAAGTTTGTACCCATTAACCAATCTCACTTTATCTACCCACCCACCTACCCCACTCCCCACCTAGCACCCTTCTCAGCCTCTGGTTTCTATCATACTATTCTCCATCTGCATGAGATCAACTTTTTTAGCTCCTGCATATGACCGAGAAAATGTATTTGTCATTCTGTACCTGGATTATTTCACTCACCATAATGACTTCCAGTTCCATCCATGTTGCTTAAAATGGTAAGATTTTGTTATTTTTATGGCCAAATAGTATTCTATTGTGTGTATATCACATTTTCTTTATCCATTCATCCATCATTGAGCACTTAGGTTGATTCCAAATCTTGGCTACTGTGAATAGTACTGTGTTGAACATGTGAGTTCAGGTATTTCTTTGATATACAGATGCTTTTTCCTTTGGATAAATACCCAGCAGTGGAGTTGCTGGATTGAATTGTAGCTCCATTTTTAGTTTTCTGATAAATCACCATACCATACTATTTTCCATAGTGGCTGTACTAATGTATATTCCAATCAACAGTGTAAAAGAGTTTCCTTTCTCCACATCTTCACCAGCATCTGTTTCTCCCTCCTTCTTTCTCCTTCTTTCTTTCTTTCTTTCCTTTTCTTCCTTCCTTCCTTTCTTCCCTCCCTCCCTCCCTTCCTCTCTCTCTCTCTCTCTTTCTCTCCTTTCTTTCTTTTTTTGATTATAGCCATTCTAAGAGGCTAGTCAGAATATCTCACTGTGGTTTTAATTTGCATTTCCAAGATGATTAGTGATGCTGAGCATTTTTTCATATAGCTGTTGGCTATTTGTATGTCTTCTTTTGAGCCTCATCTATTCATATCCATAGCCCACTTCTAACAGGATTATTTGGTTTTTTATCGTTGAGAAGTTTGAGTTCCTTGTATATTTTTATTAATCCCATATTGGATGAAGACTTAGCAAATATTTTCTCCCATTCCATAGGTTGTCTCTTCATCTGTAGATTGTTTCCTTTGCTGTGTAGAAGCTTTTTAGTTTAGTACAGTCACACTTATCTATTTTTTATAGTTGTTTGTGCTTTTGAGGTCTTAGCCATAAAATCTTTACCTAAGCTAATATCTTAAAAGTATTTTTCCTAGTAGTTTTATAGCTTTGAGTCTTACATTTAAGTCTCTTATCTATTTTGAGTTGATTTTGTATATGGGGAGAGATAAGGGTCTAATTTCGTTCTTCTGAATATGAATATATACAATTTTCCCAGTATCTTTGATAAAAGAGAGTAGTTTCTCCCTACTGCATGTTTTTGGCACCTTTGTCAAAAATCAGTAGGCTGTAAGTACCTGAATCTTTCTAGACTCTCTATTCTGTTCCACTGGTCATTGGTCTATGCATCTGTTTTTATGCCAATGTCATGATGTTTGGGTTACTACAGTCTTGCAATATATTTTGATGTCAGGTAGTGTGATGCTTCCAGCTTTGTTCTCTCCTTTTCCTCAGGGTTACTTTGACTATTCATGCTCCTTTGGGGTCTATACAAATTTTCAGTTTGTTCTTGCTAATTCTGGGAATAATAATGTTGGTATTTTTATTGGGATTGCATTGAATTTCTAGACTGCTTTGGAATGTATAGTCATTTTAACAATATTAATTCTTCCAATCACTGAGCATAGG
Source organism: Colobus angolensis palliatus (assembly GCF_000951035.1). NCBI lineage: Eukaryota > Metazoa > Chordata > Mammalia > Primates > Cercopithecidae > Colobus > Colobus angolensis. Next base: position 8,409,407 of record NW_012123820.1, on the reverse strand, counting down.
ATGTCTTTTCATTTGTTTTTGTCTTCAATTTATTTCATTTGTGTTTTGTAGTTTTCCTTGTAGAAAACTTTTACCTCCTTGGTTACATTTATTCCTATGTAATTTTTATAGATATTTTAAGTGGGATTGCATTCTTGATTTCTTTCTCACCTAGTTCATAATTGGTATACAGAAACATTACTTAATTTTGTATGTTGATTTTATATGCTACAACTTTATTGAATTTATTGATCAACTCTAGGAGTTTTTGGTGAAGTTTTTGGGTTTTTCTAGATATAAGACTATATTATCAGAAAAAAAATTATTTCTTTTCCAATTTGAATACCTTTCATTTTTTTTCCTTCCCCATTTGCTCCAGCAGTATGTTGAAAAGAAGTAGTAAAAACAGGCATCCTCATCTTGTTCCAGATCTTAGAGAAAAGGTTTTCAGGTTTTCCCCATTCAGTGTGATGTTAGGTGTGAGTTTGTCATGTATGACCTTTATTTTGTTGAAGTATGTTTCTTCTATGCCAATTTGTTGACAGTTTCTCTTATGAAGGGAATAATTCTACACAATGCTTTCTTTGCATCTATTGAGATGATCATATAATTTTGGTCCTTCATTCTGTTGATATGGAATATCACACTTATTGTGTATGTGGAATTGTCCTTGCATGCGTGGTATAAATCCCACTTGGTCATGGTGTATTAGCTGCTTAGTTTGTTCTTGAATTTGATTTGCTAGTATTTTCTTGAAGACTTTTGCATCTATGTTCATCAGGGATATTGGCCTATAGTTTCATTTTTGTTGTTGTATTGTCGTCTGCTGTTGGTGTGAGGGTAATGCTGACTTCATACATTTTTTTAAGAAGAGTTTCCTGTCTTTAATAGTTTCAGGAGTATCGGTGTTAGTTCTTCTTTTTATGTTGGTAGAATTCAGCTGTGAATTCATTTGGTCCTGGGCTTTTCTTTGTTGGTGGACTTTTTATTAATATTCAATCTTACCGCTCAAAATTAGTTTGTTCGGGTTTTCTATTTCTTCTCATTTAATTTCAGTAGGTTGTGTGTTTCCAGGAATTTGTCCATTTTCTCTAGGTTTTCCAGTGCATCAGTATATAGTTGTTTATAGTAGTCACTGGCTGTCTTTTCTGTTTCTCTGGTGACAGTTGTAACATCTCCTTTTCCATTTCTGAAATTTTTTATTTGGCTGTTCTTTTCTTGGTTAGTCTATCCAATGGTTTATCTGTTTTGTTTATCTTTTCAAAAGATAAAATATTCATTTCATTTTTTTAATTGTTTTTAAGTCTTTATATTATTTGGTTTTTCTCTGATCTTTATTATTTCTTTCCTTCTGCTAATTTTGCATTTGATTTGTTCTTGCTTTGCTAGTTTCTTGAGGTTCATTGTTAGGTTGTTTATTTGAAATATTTCTACTTTTCTGATGCAGGCATTTATTGCTATGAAATTTCCTCTTAGCATTGCTTTGTCTGTATCCACAGGTTTTGGGATGCTGTGTTTCCATTTTCGTTTGTTTAGAGAAATTTTTGATTTGCATCTTAATTTCTTCATTGACCCAGTGATTATTTAGGAGCATGTTGCTTAATTTCCATGTATTTCTATAATTCTCAAGGTTCCTCTTAATGTTGTTGTCTGTTGTGGGAAGTCAGGGACCCTGAATGGAGGGACCAGCTGGAGTCACAGCAGAGGAACACAAATTGTGAAGATTTCATTTTAATATGGACATATATCAGTTCCCAAATAACACTTTTATAATTTCTCACACCTGTCTTTACTTCAATCTCTGAACATAAATTGTCACGATTTCATGGACATTTATCAGTTCCCAAATAATACTCTTATAATTTCTTACGCCTGTCTTGCTTTAATCTCTTAATCCTGTTATCTTTGTAAACTGAGGATATACGTCACCTCAGGAACACTATCGTATTGTATTAACTGTACAAACTGATTATAAAACATGTGTGTTTGAACAATATGAAATCAGTGCACCTTGAAAAAGAACAGAATGACAGCGATTTTAGGGAACAAGGGAAGACAACCATAAGGTCTGACTGCCTGCGAGGTCAGGCAGAATAGAGCTATATTTTTCTTCTTGCAGGGAGCCTATAAACGGATATGCAAGTAGGGAAGATAGTGCTAAATTCCTCTCCTAGCAACGAATATTAATAATTAAGACACTGGGAAAGGAATGCATTCCTGGGGGGAGGTCTATAAACGGCTGCTCTGGGAGTGTCTGTCCTATGCAGTTGGATAAGAACTGCAATATGCCCTGGTCTCCTGCAATACCCTCAGTCTTACTAGGACTGAGGAACCCTGCCCTGGTAAATCTGAGGTCAGACCAGTTCTCTGCTATCAAACCCTCTTTTTCTGTTGTTTAAGATGTTTATCAAGACAATATGTGCACAGCGGAACATAGACCCTTATTGGTAATTCTGAATTTGCCCTTGTCCTGTTTCCTCAGAAGCATGTGATCTTTGTTCTCCTTTTTGCCCTTTGAAGCGTGTGATCTTGTGACCTACTCCCTGTTCTTGCACTGCTCCCCCACTTTTGAAGTCCTTAATAAAAACGTGCTGGCTTTAAGGCTCAGGTGGGCATCATTCTCCTACCAATATGTGATGTCACCCCCAGAGGCCCAACTGTAAAATTCCTCGCTTTGTACTCTTTCTCTTTATTTCTCAGCCGACTGACACTTATGGAAAATAGAAAGAACCTACGTTGAAATATTGGGGGCAGGTTCCCCTGATAATGTCTACTTTTATTCTATTGTGATTTTGAGAGATACATTATATGATTTCAATTTTTTTAAAAAAATTTGAGACTTCTTTTGTAACTACCATATGGTTTATCTTCAAGGATGTTTCATGTACTGATGACAAGAATGTATATTCTTCTGTGTTGCAGTATAATATTCTGTAAATGTCTGTTAAGTCCATTTTGTCTGAAGTACAGTTTAAATCCAATGATTCTTTGTTGATTTTCTGTCTAGATGATTTGTCTAATGTGGAAAATGAGATGTTTAAGTCTCCCACTATTATTGTACTGGAGTCTATTGCTTTGGATTTAGTAATATTTGTTTTATGAATATGAGTACTCCAATTTCAGGGCATATAGATCTAGAATTGCTGTGCCCTTTTCCTGCTATGTTCTTTTATCATTATATAAGGATCTTCTTTGTTTTTTTTTTGTTTTAATTTTTTTCACTGAGTTTGTTTTATCTGACATAAGCATAGCTATGCCTGCTCATTTTGGTTTCTGTTTGTGTGGAATACCTTTTTCCATCCCTTTTCTTTGAGTCTGTATGTGTCTTTACAAATAAAGTGTGTTTCTTGTTGGCAGCATGTAGTTTGTTCATGTTTCTTTATCCATTCAGCCAGTCTATATATATATTTTAGGTGGAGAATTTAATCCATTTATAGTCAAGGTTATTTTTGATACATGAAGTCTTGTTCCTGACATATTGTTAACTGTTTTCTGGTTATTTTGTATATTCTTTGTTCCTTTTTCTCCTCTTTCTGATTGTCATTGTGGTTTGGTAGTTTTCTCTAATGTTATCTTTTGAGATTTTTTATCTTCCTCATTTATATGTTTGGTTTACTGATGAGTTTTTCACTTTTGTGTGTTTTCATGATGGTAAATGTCCTCTTTTAACAGGTTAAGGACTCCCTTGTGGATTCCTTGTAAGACCAGCGTAGTAGAGATTAATTCCCTTGCTTTGCTTCTCTGGGAAGGGCTTTATTTCTCCTTCATTTATGAAGAATAATTTGCTGTGTATAGTATCCTTGTAAGGCAGGTTGTTCTTTTCTTTTCTTTTTCTTTCATCATTTTGCATATGTCATCCCATTTCTTCCTCTTCTGTAAGGCTTACACTGGGAAATCCACTGTTGGTCTGATGGTGGTTCCTTTATAGGTGATTAGATGCTTTTCTATTGCTAGCTTTAGAACTCTTTCTTTATCTTTGACTTCAGACTGTTTGACTATAATGTGCTGTGGTGAGAGGACCTTTTTGCATGTATCTGTTTGGAGATCATTGAGCATTCTGTATTTTAATGTCAAAGTTTCCACTAGACTAAGAAAGTATTCATCTATTACTTTATTCAATAGACTTTCTAGCCCTTTTGCTCTCTCTTTGCACACAGGGACACCAATAATTCAGCCATTCATTTGCTTTATGTTTTCCCAAATGTCACAAAGGCTTTGCTTGTTCATTTTATTATTTTTAAAAAATTTTTCCCAGCTGTTTCACTTCAAAAGACCAGTCTTCGAGTTCTGAAATCCTTTGTCTTGCTAGACCTAGTCAATTGTTGAAGTTTTCTAATGTATTTTGCATTTTGTTCAATAAATTATTCAGTTCCAGAATTTGTTTGGTTCTTTTTAAAACTATTTATATTTTTGGCAAATTTCTCATTTATAACATGAATTGTTTTTCTGTTTTCTCTGTGTTGATTTTTAGAATTCTCTTGTATCTTGTCTAGCTTTTTAGAAATCAATATTTTAAGTTCTGTGAATCTTATGAATTTTTTTGATTGAAGATATGTTGCTACAGAATTATCAAGTGTTTCTATGGAGGTATCATATTTCTTTGCCTTTTTGTGTATTCTGTGTCCTTACATTTATATACATGCACATGGTGTACCAATCACTTTTTTCAATTTTTAAAATGTTCTTGCATTGGGGAGGATTTTTCCCTAAAGATGTATAGATATCACTGGGTGGCTGGGCAGTTTGGCTTTTATTTTGGGCGCATGCTGTAGTGTAGACTCTGTATGATTTATTTGCGGTAAACAGTATTAGTGGTGTCTGTGATTTCCTCAGTGGCTCAGGGTATGATTATGAGAGAAGGCTGTGGTGAAGTTTTGCTGGGGACTGAGATGCCAGATGGGCCCATCTTCAGGCCCCAGTGGTAGCAGCACTGGGCTGAGCATGCCTGTCCTTGAGCCCCAGAGCAGTATGTGCTGGCTTCCATGTTAGCAGATACAGGGGGGCCAACATTTGGGCCTCCAGGTGACTTCCTTGGATGATGGTAGTGGCAGTAGTGGGATGAGTGTATGGGCAAATTCTCATGTCCTTTGGTGTTGGGTGTGATGTGGATGATGGCAGTAGCAGTGGTAGGAGAACCTACTGGAACCCAAGTGGCTTATGCTGGTGTTGGTAGTGGCTGCAACAGGGTTGGACAGGCCAGTCTCCTGACCCACAGGGATGCATGTGAGTGAATGTCAGCTATGGTGCTATTGGCAAGTTGGTTCAGATTGACCTCAGCCCCCAAGAGAGATATTCAAATGCCAACAGTGGTGGACTATGCTGAGTGATTCTCAGGCCCCTGGATGGCATGATCAAGTATTGCAAGGATGAACTGGGCTGGTGAACTTGTCCTCAAGCCCTTTGGTAGTACATTCAGGCTCTGGTTGTAATAAGCAGAGGCAGGGTGGTCCCCGGGCCCCTAGCATAATGCTCAGATGAGCAGTGCAGCAGCTGTGCTACATCTGGGAGGGCAGGGCCACTCTCACTGGCAGCAGCATAGGTAGGCAGCTGTAGGAAGCATACTTTGCTTGTGCCTCAGTTCCACAGCAGCCCACACAAGTAGTGTTGGCATTTGTCCTCAGGGCATATGGATTTGCCCAGCATTCCCTCTCCCTTATTGGCCCAGTAGCTACAGTGGCATCATCAGCCCCAGGGCTGGACACATTTCTTTGGGGGCTGGGTTCTCAGAATGCTGCTAGCCGCAGGCCTGTCACCCAGGTGGGTGGGGCCACTCTCAGTCAGAGCAGCATAGCAGGCAGCCACCGAGAGTGTGATTTCCTGGCCCCTCAGTCCCACAGCAGCCTGCCGGAGAGGTGGTGGAATGTGTCCTCAGTGTGCATGAAAGTGTTCAGCTTCCTTTCTCCCTCTTTTGTCTGGTGGTAGCAGTGACAGTGGCAGCCCTCAAGCAGGAGGCGGACCTGTGGGGGCTGAATTCTTAGAGAAGTGCCGGCTCCAGCTCTAAGCTTGTTTGAGGCAGGGGTGGAACTTCTCTCCATGGGAGTAGCGTAGGCAGGCAGCTGTGGGGAGTACAGTTTGCTTGTGCCTTAGTTTCACAGCAGCCCACGGCAGCAGTGGTGAGATCTGTCCTTGGAGCACATTAAAGTGCCTGGCCTCCCCTCTCCCACCCTGGCCTGGGGTAGCAGCAGCAGCTTCAGCCCCGGGGCAGGATGCAGTCCTTCAGAGCCTGAGGTCTCAGAATGGCACCATGCAGCAAGTACGCAGGGCTCTGAATCCTGTGGGTCTCTGTGAGTGCCCTCTCTGGAGCAATGTCTCTGTGCAGTCTGAAGGTAGCTACCTTTTTGATAGTCACAAAACCTGCAAGGGTGGAGAGGCTGCCCTGGAGCTAGGACTGTAAAAGTCTGTGGCAAGAATGTGGATCCCTGGGGTCTCTCGCTTACCCTTTTTCCACATTCAGGAAGTTCTCCTGGCTCCTAGACCAAGAAACGATACTTAATGTGTCTTGCATTTTACATCTGAGAAAGGTCCAAGGTCATTTAGTCATTCAGATGAGAAAAAACGATGAATAAAATCGATCTTGACTTTCTCAATGTCAACTTTCAAATTGCACAGCATCAAGCATGTACTTTCCTTACACATAGTAGTTGCTTAATGAATATTTGGTTAAAGGAATGGTTATTGGATGATCTAAGAAACAATTTTGTTAATTTGTTTTATCTTCTTTGTCTGTAAAGTCTTTGACCTAGATAGTTAACAAGTAGCAGAAAGGGATTTTTTTTCTTCTCCCAGCAAGAAGTGATGTTTAAAATCTGGTAATATTACTTGTAGAATCAGGTTCATAATATCTCATATGAATTTAGTCTGACACTAAGGAAATCTACCTTATTCCATCTTTTTTTCTAATGACTTGTAAGTAAAACATTTTTCTTACAATTTTCTCAAAACACAGTATATGAGATATATTTCTTTGAGGTTTAGACTCTCCACACATACCCTTTCTCACTGCTGATAACCAATAAATGTCTATTATCTTCTTTTTATTCATTGGAGACTTTGGGACCAGCTCACAACCTAGTAGACCATTTCTACTCTCCTCTCACAGATTGATGTTCCCACACACGTGTAATTTGATAATCTCACTGCTATACTCTCCTCCCACAGATTGATGTT
>NW_012123820.1:8397085-8401680 GCF_000951035.1 Colobus angolensis palliatus | reverse complement strand
CCACACACGTGTAATTTGATAATCTCACTGCTATACTCTCCCTCCCACAGATTGATGTTTCCACACACGTGTAATTTGATAATCTCACTGCTATAGACCGAACTTTTCTGTCTCCCCAGAATTCATATATTGAAACCCTAATCCCTAATGTGACGGTATTTGGAGGCGGGGACTTCAGGGGTGGTTAGGTCACAAGCGTAGATGCCTCATGAATGGGATTAGTGTTCTTATGATCCTGACCCTAGAGCGTGTCCTCACCCCTCCTCTATGTGAGCTTATGGGAGAAACTGACTTCCTTTGAAGCTGGACCCTCTCCAGATTTTAAATCTGAGAGCACCTTGATCTTGACTTTTCATTATAAGTCACCCAGTTTATGGTTATAACAGCCCAGATGAACTAAAACATGCATTTCTGGACCTATTTAAACTTAATGGCCACACCTGCCCCTCTGCATCAATCTTCCAGTGGCCGTCGTCATCTAGGGAGCTGTTCTAACTCAAAATTTGAAACCCCCTGACTACTGTTCGTTTGCCTTTCCTTCTTTCCCGAACTTCATCCAATTTTCTTTACCAAGACTTTGACCTCATGGGGACCTTCAGTGCTCTGACCTCTCCATTTTATCCTCCTCTGTGATCCCTCTGTAATCCTTATAATCCTTCTATTTTATTTTAGTCTCTATTCTTTCCATGTTCAGTACTGGCCTCAAAGTTGATTACATGAACTATAAACCATTCTATAAGCCTATCAGCATACCTACATAGTTATTTATTTATTTAATATTTTGTTTATTTTTTTATGGCTACTCTCTCCCTTCTCTTCCTCCTTCTCTTTTTCCTCCTCCTTCTCCTCCTCTTCCTGTTCACCCTCCTCCTTATTTATCCTCCTAGCAAAACTGCAACAAAAGTGTCTAAGGACTGCTAAAGAAAGCACACAGCTAGACAGGGACTTCCATACATTCATGGACTTCTATACATTCATTCTCTACATTCATGGCCTCCAACCTGAACAGGGTCCTAACAAGGTTTTCTACTTTCCAATCCTATAAATATTATATAAATCTTATTAATGAATCTTCCTTTTTAAACTACTAATTACTCTCTTTTTCTTCAAATATTCTCTTCTAAGGTCTTTTGATATTGCACTTGTTGAATTTTCTTTGTGCATCCCAACTCTTCTTTCTTTCCTTGGTAGACTTCTATTATGCTATTCATATGTTTAATGATAATATTTATTTCTCCCTCAGTCCACTGCTTTACTCATTCTATAGGTTTTCCCTGAGTACTCCCATTCATTGTTTTACATATTGATAAGTCATAGATCTATATTTCCAACTCAGCTTTTCCCTTAAGTTTATGACTCATACATTCAGGAGCATACAGAATATTTATTTCTACTTAGTAGATCTGAAGTGTCTTAAATGTATCACTCTTTTCCTGGTTCCTCCACCAATACTCACCTAATGCTTCTAGCTGGTAACCTGGTTCTTCCTCCAATACTCACCCAATACTTCTAACTAGTAACAATTTTGGCTAATTTTCTCCCTGATTTCCCACATACAAGAAGTCACTAAGTTCTGTCAAATTGTGCCAGTAAATAATTCTCTAGGCCGGGCGCAGTGGCTCACGCCTATAATTCCAGCACTTTGGGAGGCCGAGGTGGACGGATCATGAGGTCATGAGACCGAGACCATCTTGGCCAACATGGTGAAACCCCGTCTCTACTAAAAATACAAAAATTAGCCAGGTGTGGTGGCGCACACCTGTAGCCCCAGCTACTTGGGAGGCTGAGGCAGGAGAATCACTTGAACCCGGGAGGCGGAGGTTGCAGTAAGCTGAGATCGTGCCACTGCACTCCAGCCTCGTGACAGAGTGAGACTCAAAAAAATTAATTAAAAATAGTAATTCTGTAATCTTGGTTCTCTTCAGTTCTACTGTCTTTGTATTGACTTGGGCCTTTGTTTCCTCTGGCTTGGCTTCTGTAACTACTATCTGATTATTATTTGTCTTATCTTCTCTTTGTTCAGAATTTTCAAAGTGACCTGTATAAAGGAGATTCGGATCTATTGACTTTTCCTCCTAATACACTCCCTATGGGGTATATGATCTAACATCATAATTTCCTTTCTAAGCCTCAAGACTTCTTCCTCTGTTACTCTTGTCTCACGCACTTAACAGGGACATACCAGGAGTATAAGTATGTGCAAACACATACCCTCTTCTGTCTCCACTCCTTCCAGCAAATTCTGATTCAGCCTTTCTAATTAACATCAGAAGTCACCTTATTCAGGAAGTCTTACTGGACTTCTCTATGTCCTTGTCTCAGCCACATAAAATAGGTGCCAAATTTGGTACCTGACAAGGTTTGGATGTTTTGCCCCCTCCAAGTCTTATGTTGAAGTGTGACCTCCAATGTTGAAGGTGTAGCCGGGGGGAGACGTTTAGGGATGGAGCCGGATCCCTCAAGAATGGCCTGGTGCCTTCCCCGTGTAACAAGTGAGTCCCATGTACTCTGTGAATTTACATGAAAGCTAGTTGTTAAAAGATCCTGGCATCTCTCCGTTGCTCCCTCTCCCGCCATGTGACGTGCCTGCTCCCCCTTCACCTTCCACCATGATTGTGAGTTTCCTGAGGCTTCCCCAGATGCTGGTATCATGCTTCCTCTGTAGCCTGTAGAACCATGAGCCAAAATAAATGTTTAGTTTTCTTTGTAAATTACCTAGTCTCAGGCATTCCTTTATAGCAATGCACACAGACTAACACAATACCCTCAAGGTCCTGGGTATAGCTGCATTTGTATAAATATCTATTTATGTCTATATCACTGAGTAGAAAATTTTCATTTGAAGGTAAGTACTGGTTTTTATTCCTCTTTGTAGCTTCAGCACTTAGCTAAAATATTATTTTTTGCAATATTTAGTACTTCTGTACATGCCAGTACTCTATCTGGACAGTTTATTCAACTCTTCTCTCTGTGTGTATATCTTACAGATTTCGGTCGGTTGTGTCACTTGCTGTTATGGGCTGCCTGACACATTTTATTCCCCATCATAAATCTTCTATTCCCAAGATGAAATGTGATTCAGGCCTGGCTAGTCATGGTGCTCCACTGTTCTGGACACAGTGCTCGATTCAGAGATGGATGCTTAACTAAAGCAGAGCCCACCTGATTTTTTTCTTTGACTTGAGAAATGAGTGAGGCATCCTTTTCCACATGTATTGCCAAGTTGGGGAAATCTCAGTGTGTGGCTGATGATAGCCATTTCCACCAGCCACACAGAGGAAATCTGTTTGCAGGAAAGATGAAACCGGAAAGCAGAAGGAAGCAGAGCTGAGAAATCAGGAGAGCAAGCCGTGATGATCTTGTATGACCGTAAAGTCAGCTGGGTCCGAAAGCGCTCCCCCTCGGTATTTCTCTGCTATGTAAGCCAGCAAAGTACCTCACGGTAACTGAGTTTGATTATTGACACTTTCGTGAGAGCGGTTTTCAGAGTGCAGTTTGAAGTGTACCTTGACCCTAGCCCTTCTCTAAACTCACCAGCCCACAATATATATAATCCACTCCGGGCTGCGTAGATCTATTTTGTCTATTTTCTTCTGGCATCTTATACATAATAACTGAGCCTTTTTCTCTCTCTCTCACTCTCTCTCTTTCTCCTTCTGCCTTTTTTCTTCCCTCCATACACACTCATAGTACCAACTCCATGCATTTGCTTATACTCCTCCTTAATTGGGTTACTACTGTCTGTTCTAGAGATTCTACATTTTATTTTTTAGGGCATGTCCCAAAGTCCTAGGATATGTGATTTTAAAAGACTGTTTACTTTTAATGAATTAGTAACATTTATTTTATATAGCTACACTTAAGTCAGTGTCGTAGGTGTTAATTTTGGGGGTGGATTTTATATATTTAATTTATGTCTGTCCAGTGTTCCTGTCATTGGGGAACCACATATGTCCTGTTTCATTTTCAGAGTCCATCTGCTCACTACATGTGATTCAAGCCTAACTTGAAAGATAGGCAAGTGATGACTCAGGACACAGACTTCTTCCCAAGCTATCAGAAGAGCACCTTCTTTCCCCGCTGCTACTGACAGGTACATGGTTAGCAGTCGGAGGTAACCTTTAAGACAGTAAAAAAAAAAAGGCAGAGACAGAGACACAAGATCAAGATACAGAACCAGATCTCTTTCAAACTCTTAAATTCATGCATGTCAGAAGCTAGTTTATGTGCCTTGATCTTCACGTTAAGTGAAACAAAGCTTGTTTGTCTTGTTTTACTTTTCCTTGCTTAAAATAATTTGAGTTGTATTTCTCCTATTCATTTAAAACTGAAAGAGTTCTAATTAATACATGTGGACGCCAAAATGCAGAAGCTAGAGCCCCTGTCCTCAGGGAAGTTTTAGATCACTGCCAGTGGAGAAGAAATACCTGCAGAGTGTGCTACAGTGCTGCATACAGCATAGCACATAAAATGAACCGCCCAGAAGAAAAATGTTATTTAGAATATAGAAACTATAGATTGATGTGTAAGAGTTAGAGCTTAGACATGAAGAAACACACTATATAATAAATATTTATATAATATATTAATCAGTA
>NW_012123820.1:8393196-8397035 GCF_000951035.1 Colobus angolensis palliatus | reverse complement strand
CTGAATAAAATTAATAAACGATTCTTTACTTCTTATATCTTTGTGCATGTATTAGATTTCCTCCTTTCTCCCCAGTTTTATATAAAATATTAAATTAATAACTAAAACCTGGAAACTTGACTAAGAGCTTTTCTTTCAAAAATCATTAAATTGCTTTTTCTAAGAGAATGGAATATAGAGAAAGCAACCTCTCATTACACAAAATTTATTCATAATTTTAAGTGAGCTTGTCAATGTTGTAGATGCTAAGAAGATATGCAACAAAGACATTAAAATCAAGTAAATATCTCACCATGAGTTACCATTTCAGAAGAGACTATTTTTTCATAAATAAAGTTCCTTAGGGAAAAGAAAAGACACAATGAATTTCAGATAACCCTTGCTGTGTTTCCAAATTCAAGGCATTGATACCTTTATAAAATACACATAACTAGATTATGTGAAGGAAAAAACGGGGTATACACTGGGTCAAAGACAGTTCACCCAAGTGGGTTTTGTTTGCAGTTTTATTTACATAGCTTGGAAACAATAGCATCTCTGTAAAAAATATGTAGTGCTTAGGGCATATAGAGACAGGAATAGTCATAGCTCATTGTGAAGAAGATGTAGGTCTGTCTATTCTCTTATAAGTCAAACCTAAACTAACCCATCTTTCACCTCATATCCCAAATCTTCCTTTTTCTGTATTCCCAATCTTAGGGATTGCATCATGGTATACAAAGCACTAGAGTTGGAATCCTGAAAGCTACGTTCCAGCCTTCCATTTCTTTTCATCTCCATTTCTGCTTGCTAATTGTGCTTTGCTAACTTCAACACTTCATCCTGAAAGCAGCATCTTTTTCACTATCCTCTTCTTTCAATTCCTACTTCTATGGCCTTGACTCTGACAGTGTCACCTCTCCTCTTTGTCTAACTCTACTTCCAGAGAAACAGACTTGCAGAAACAAAGATGGTTATTTATGAGCTAGGCCAGAGAGTAAACAACAACAACAAAAATCACAAAAACAAAATTACCTGTCCTGAAATAAAATACCCAGGTCAAATTGGAAAAACCAGGAAAAAATAAAAAAAAAAAAAGATGTCAGGGGTGGGGAGACGATGCTTTTTGTTTGGGGCTAAATGTGGAGGAGAGTTATGAAGAGCTGAGACAGAAAGTGGGAAGAAGGAAACATACACTGGGCATCCCATGAAGAAGGCATGTGTGAAGTGGCCTGGATCAGTTCTGAGACCGTGTGCAATACCATGGTGTTTGTTTTGTGGTCCGTGTGCACAAGCATGATTGAACCACCTGTATTACCGTGGGCTGGACAGGGAAGACATTCAGAACCCTTGCAACAATCTCCCTACCTCCAGCAAATTTTCCACACTTACTGAACATGTTTTCCCTCAGTTATCTGTTCATATTTCTCTCCTACTTGAGACCTTTCAGTGACTTTTTAATGGCTGTTCTTGGCATGAACATATAGGAGAAGAAAAAGAATTTTTTCTTCAACTCTCACAGGGTCTAGTTGAAATGGAACACTGTACAAAAGATAAATCAATGAGAAAAACAAAAAGAAATATATATATATAAAATATATGTGTGTGTGTGTGTGTGTATATATATATATATATATATGAAGAGAGATAGCCAGGGAATGAATAATTCTCAAACAGGTGGCTTCGAATTTCAGCTCACATAACATCTTCAACAAAGAACAATAAATTTTTAGAGAAGAGGCAACAAAGAAAAAGGATTTTCACTCTCTAGGGGTGGTAACTTAAAAAAGACAAATAATTGGCAGACAAACACTAATTAGTAAAGGTTTTTCACAAGGCCAGCAAGAGTCTAAAGTTGTCTTCAGCGGTTAACCTTTGTTCTCCTTGTAGAGGGTGATTCAGGATCTGTCTTTGTAAATCTATGACCTGCTTTTAGGCAAAGAGAGGGAGGGCAGAGAGCTTTCCTGCATCTGCTCCTTCTTAACTGTCTTCAGCTCAACAATCTTCCATATTTTGGAATACTTCCATATTCTGATCTTCCACTAAAGCCATGCTAATGACTGTCGAGAATTGATCTTAGGCCAGGCACCATGGCTCACACCTGTAATCCCAACACTTTGGGAGGCAAAGGTAAGAGGATCACTTGAGGCCAGGAGTCCAACAACAGCCTGGGCAACATAGTGAGACCCCATCTCTATGTTGTAAAAATATATTTAAAGTAATGTATTTTGATCCCTTAGTGCCAGTGGAATTCAATTGACCGTAATCTGCCAGCTCACTTTTGCTGGCCATGCAGGGCTTGTTTTAATATACTACATCTATTACTACCCCTTACAACCCCTTACTACTAGTAAGACATGTAGTATATTAAAACAAAAGCCCTGCATGACCAGTAACAGTGAAAGTCAAAGCTACTTTCATTTCCTTAATCCAGGTTCTCATTTTTCCTCCTTTTCTTGCAATTCTGTATACTTTTGGTTGGACTACTCAGGAAAAGACCAAGAGGGGGTTTGGTGACAGATTTGTGAGTCTAACTATCACTTTCTACACGTGGCTCTTCAAGATTGAGAGAGTCACTGTACCTTCAGCAGTGGAAGCTACAATATTAGCATAACAAACAGGCCCAAATGACCCTACGCAGGTCTCTTTCCCCATCAGTTGAAAGCAGGTGCCCCCCTTACAAGTCCTGTTCCCATGGTGACTTTGGCATCTACAGCCAAAAGAACCATGAATGTTTGATTCCCTCCTTTCTTGCTGGAACTTTGCAGTGTGTTCACATGAGTTCATGAGGCCTTTATTCCCTTTTCTGGGGCCAGGAAGACCTTGGCCTCACCCTAATCATCATTCTGCTTAAAGCAGCTAAAGTATTAGAGAGCAAGTGAGGGAGAAAGTGGCTCTGTGCCACACACACACAAAAGGTATATTTACGTGTGGTTTCAAGCTGTGCTGGGACTGGTCATGGCTGAATAAAAAACTTTAAATACTGTCTGCCTACCTAAAGTCCTACACGAAGCAGCAAGGTCATCATTATTGCTACCATCTATGTCAACTTTGGGGACCTCCTGACTCAACAGCTACAGACACATTGCTTTCTGCTGAAGCTGCAGTTTTTGCCCCTTTTTTGCTGACTCAAGCTTGCCAACACTTTTTGCTGAGGAACCCACCTCAGTGAGGGCATTTCCTGCCACATTGTCAAGATAACATCTCTGAAATCTCACCTGTTTTTAATGTAACAGTTAGGAGAGTTTTCCAGGGCAGCAGGGTTGACCACAAGAAATTCTTTATATTTATTTCAGTCATTTCTCATTCTTTAGTGGGTGACCTTTATTAGCATTATAAATTCTCTGCAGTATCCTCTGAATACTATGAGTCTGTCAATTTTGGGTGGAGCCTAATTTATCTGTCTTAAGGAACTCTCCCTAAAAAGGTCAAAGCTTTCTCAGAGGACAGGAACCTCTGCCTAGGACTCTGAGACATTATTTTAGATAGAGAGGTTGAAGAAGGCCTCACTGAAGAAGTGATATTTCAGAAGGATTTGTGTAAATTGTGAAAATGAACTGTGTGGGTATTTGGTGGAAGAGTGGTCCAGAAAGTGAAACAGCAAGTTCAAGGATCCTGAAGCAAGAATCTGAGGAGTACAAGAGAGGAACAACAGAGAAGCCAATGTGACTGAAATAGTGTGAAGGAAGAAACGTGTGGTAGGAAATTGTTTTGAATATAATATTTGAAGGAAGACCTACTGAAATATTATAACCAAATAATTTCTTATTATACATCATCAGTATTGATTAATGTATCGAAGAGATCAAGTCTTGCTCTGTCACCCAGGCTGGAATGCAATGGCACGATCTCAGCTCACT
>NW_012123820.1:8382522-8393146 GCF_000951035.1 Colobus angolensis palliatus | reverse complement strand
TCAAGAGATTCTCCTGCCTTAACCTCCCAAGTAGCTGGGATTACAGGCATGAGCCATCATTCCTGACAAAAAAATAAAAATTCTGAATACTATACTTTCTCATCGTTTTTTACATATAACCTCTTACATTTATGTGTTTTGCCCTCTTCATCCCCTCCCCCTCTTTTTGGTCTTACTTGTTATCTGTCTTTTAACTTACATCAATAGCAAATTATGCTTTATGAAGTTTAATATTTCTGGAGAACTCAGTGCCACATTAACTCAGAGTGCTAAATACATGTTGTTCTAATATTGAAACCAGAAGGAAAATGGCCACGTCCTTTTGAGAATGTGGAAGAAGACTTCAGGTTATGCAAGGGTTAACCCTGTACATGAAATAGAGGATGATTATATTGGCCACTGAGTAAACAAAGAAAAGGAGACAGCTCTGCTCTCTTATTGTAATTGCAAATTTATTTTTTATAGTTTCTATTTTCCTTTAAACTGCCTTAATCTGTCTTCCTGCTGTGACCTATTTCCAGTAATGCATATTCAGAATAAAAATAGTAGTTCAAATCATATCAGAACTCAAGTTACTCCTTGTCGAGCAGAAACACGTACTTTTATACAACAGTGAAATCAATTCCCCTCATACTAATTATTTAATTTCCATAATACACTGACAGTATTCTGCTATTAAGTATTCATATCTAAAACTTGTTTTGTAATATTTTAATAGTTCTTCCTTTAAACAACACTGTGAGGAAATACAGTTACTATTTTATAGATCGAGCAACAGAGCAGTTGGAAAGTTAAATTATTGATCCGAAGCCGACAATGAGGCTCTGCTTATGCTTGTAACCAGGGTGTCATTTGGCTTAACGGATCTTTTAGTTCAAATGAGTTGATTGAATGAAAAATTAATCAGTCAAACTGACATATGACCAAATTGATCAACTACTAACATTGATCATTTCAGGGTGGTGTTTCTCGAACGGGCCCACAAACCATTTCAAACTGCATGCTTGTATCAAAACAGCTCATGCGCTCCATTAATATATACATTTACTATATACCCACACAAAAAAATTAACATTAAAATCAAAAAACTATGAATTCTGCTTCTCACCCCAAATATACAAATAAGAATTTCCTGGTCTAGGGTCCAGGACTCTGCATTTTAAGCAAGTATCCCACATGATTTCTTCTGCATGCCACCGTTTGGAAATATGATTGTTGGTGGGCAGTATTAGAAAAGTGCAACTGAATTACTTCTAGGGTGTATCTAGCATTCAAATAAGTAGAAATCCTTGATGTTAATTAACTAAGCCAGGAAGGAGTAGAGTAGACCTAGCTAAAACTTTGATGATTCTAGATGCTCTTTCAGATATTAAATGCAGCCCCTCAGTCTACCTGAAGAAATTTTAAAATATTCTATTTTGATTTTATATCTAAGAGATATCCCCTAGTGATCAAACTGTGGTCTATGTATATGTATATGGCCAGGTAAGGAAGAATAAAAATTTGTAAACTATTCAATTTATTGTGAATCAAATATTTAATAACACCACAAATGTATAAGACAGGTAAATTTACTTTTATTTAGTAATTGGGCCATGTAGTACATAACTCTTTCTCTTTCCGGCATATTCTTGATTCCCTACCTTGAATCAATACTGCCATCTTCCTTTTAACTCAGATAAGCAACCAATGCCAATCTCAAATTCTGCTGCATGATGCAAAAAGAGCTCCAATTATCATTTATCACAAAAATTCCCTTATTCACTGACTTAATGAATCCATACTAAGTACCTACTGTGTTTGATGTAGATAACTATATAGTCTCAGATGTTCTTGCCCATGACTTTCATTTTCAGAAGATGAGCTTGACTTCTTTGCAATGAACATTGATGATAGCAAGAACTTCTGTTAATTTTTTTATCCACATCTTGCCATAAATTGTAGTACAATTATGTCTGATTTCAAGCTGTGAATTTGTTCTAATGCAGACCAGCAGACTTAGCCTCTCCTCCTGGTACTTCTGAGGAATCCAGGCAGCCCAGACAAGCAGGTTTGCCCCCAGCAAAACACCCCCTCTCCATCAAGGGACAAACTGATTAATTAAACGGGTCCTGCTCCCTGTGCCACCCACCTGGGTGAGACCTTCTGAAAGGAGTTGTCAGACACCCTATACAGGAGTGATCCATCCTATTGGCATCAGGTTGGTGCCCCTCAAGGTCAGAGGTCCCAGAAGAAGGAGCAGGCACCCATCTTTGCTGCTCTCCAGCCTCCTGGAGTGACATCCCCAGGCACAGGAGTGAAGCAGATGAATAAGGCCTGACGTGAACCCTCAGTAAACGGCAGCAGCCCTACAGAATAGGGAGCGACCTGACTACTTGAAATAAAAGCGAACAAGCAGAAAGTAACAACAACAGCATGAACAACAACAACAACAACATAAAAGGCCCCCACAAAAGCTCCATCCAAGGGACAGCAGCCTCAAAGACCCAAACTAGACAAACTCATGAAGATATGAAAGAATCCATGAAAAAATGCTGAAAATCCAGAAGGACAGAGTTCCTCTTCTCCCCCAAATGATCGCAATGCCTCTCCATCAAGGGCGCAGACTGGGAGGAGAATCAGATGGATGAATTGACAGAAGGAGGCTTCAGAAGATGAGTAATTAAAAACTACAATGAGCTAAAGGATTATATTCTAACCCAATGCAAAGAAGCTAAGAATGTTGATAAAAGATTAGAGGAATTGCTAATTCGAATATCCAATTTCGAGAGAAACATAAATGACCTGATGGAGCTGAGAAACGCATCACAAGAACTTAGTGAAGCATACACAAGTATCAACAGCCAAATCGACCAAGCGAAAGAAACGATAACAGAGTTTGAAGACCACCTTGCTGAAATAAGACATGCAGATGAGAATAGAGAAAAAAAGAATGAAAAGGAATGAACAAAGCCTCCAAGAAATATGGGACTTCCTAAAAATACTGAACCTACGATTGATTGGAATATTAGAAGGAGAAAGGGAGAATGGAAACAAGCTAGAAAACACACTTTAGGATATTATCCAGGAGAACTTCTCCAACCTAACAAGACAGGTCAATATGCAAATTCAGGAAATACAGAGAACACCATTAAGATACTCCATGAGATCAACCCCAGATTCTCCAAGGTCGAAATGAATGAAAAACTGTTAAGCACAGCCAGTTTACGTACAAAAGGAAGTCCATCAGACTAACAGCAGACTTCTCAGCAGAAACTCTACGAGCCAGAAGACATTTTTGGGGGGCCAATATTCAACATTCTTAAAGAAAAGAATATTCAACCCAGAATTTCATATCCAGCCAAACTAAGCTTTATTAGTAAAGGATAAACAGAACCCTTTCCTGACAAGCAAATGCTGAGGGATTTTGCTACCTCCTGGCCTTCCCTGCAAGAGCTCCTGAAAGAAGTACTAAATGTAGAAAGGAAAAACTCGTACCAGCCACTGCAAAAACACAACAGAATATAAAGACCAAAGATACTATGAAGATACCACATCAACTAGTGTGCAATATAACCAAATAGCATCATGATGGCAGGATCAAATTCATACATAATGATACTATCCTTAAATGTAAATGGGCTAAATGCCCCAATTAAATGACACAAACTAGCAAAATGGATCAGGAGTCAAGAACCATCAGTGTGCTGCATTTAGAAGATGCATCTCACGTGCAAAGACACACATGCTCAAAATAAGGGGATGGAGGAAAATTTACCAAGCAAATGGAAAGCAAAAAAAAAAGCAGGGGTTGCAGTCCTAGCCTCTGACAAAACAGACTTTAAACCAACAAAGATCAAAAAAGACAAAGAAGCACATTACATAATGGTAAAGGGAGCAATTCAACAAGAAGAGGTAGCTATTCTAAATATATACGCACCCAACACAGGCGCACCCAAATTCATAAAACAAGTTTTTAGAGACCTACAAAGAGACTTAGACTCCCACACAATAAAAGTGGGAGACTTTAACACCCCACTGTCAGTATGAAACAGATCAATGAGACAGAAAATTAACAAGGATATTCGGGCCTTGAACTCAGCTCTGGATCAAAAGGACCTAGTAGACATCTACAGAACTCTCCACCCCAAATCAACAGAACATACATTCTTCTCAGTGCCACATGGCACTTATTCTAAAATTGACCACACAAATGGAAGTAAAACAATCCTCAGTAAATGCAAAAGAACTGAAATCATAACAAACATCTCCCAGACCATAGTGCAATCTAATTAAAACTCAGGATTAAGAAACTCACTCAAAACCACACAATTTTGTGGAAATTGAACAGCCTGCTCCTGAATGACTCCTCGGTAAATAATGAAATTAAGGCAGAAATCAAGAAGTTCTTTAAAACCAATGAGAACAAAGAGACAACGTACCAGAATCTCAGGGACACAGCTAAACCAGTGTAAAGACGGAAATTTATAGCTCTAAATGCCCACAAGAGAAAGCAGGAAAGATCTAAAATTGACACCCTAATGTCACAATTAAAAGAACTAGAGAGGCAAGAGCAACTAATTCCAAAGTTAGCAGAATACAAGAAATAGCTAAGATCAGAGAAGAAATGAAGGAGATAGAGACACAGAAAACACTCCAAAAAAATCAATGAATCCAAGAGCTGGTTTTTTGAAAAAATAAAAAAAACAGATAAACAACAAAATAGACCACTAGCTAGACTAACGAAGAAGGAAAGAGAGAAGAATCAAATAGACACAATAAAAAATGATGAAGGGAATATCACCACCAACCCCACAGAAATACAAACTACCATCAGAGAATTCTATAAACCGGCGTGAGCCACTGCGCCCGGCTGCTGTGAATACATTTGTTTAGATGAGATCAATGTTTAAATTGGTAAACTTTGAGTAAAACAAATTACCTTCCATACTGCGTGTGGGCCTCTTCCAATCAATTGAAGGCCTTAAGGGAAAGCAAGCTGAAGACCCTGAAGAAAAGGAAATTCTGCTTCCACTGTCTTCAAACTCACACTGCAACATCAACGCTTCCCTGGATCTCTACGATGTCAACTATTCTGCAGATTTTGGACTTGCCAAACCAAATTAGCATGAGCTAATTTCATAAGACAAATTGTTCTCTCTCTCCCTCTCTCTCTCTCGCTCTCTACACGCGCACACACACACACACACACACACACACACACTTGTTCTGTTTCTCTGAAGGACCCTGACTAAAATACCTGGTGATTTTTGGTATCCTACATGTGCAACTGTGAGCTGACTGTACCTCTCAACTCCTTGTTGTTTCCTAGCCATTTCTAACTCATCCTTATGAATTCTGATCGCTATTACAGAGAATAAGGCATTTCTATACAAGGCAAATTTGTCCATCTTTGTTCTAAACTTCCCCTGGAATCTTAGGAGTTCACTTTTTCTTCTTTCCTACCCGGTCACTTCCTCCTTCCTACCTAGCTCCTTTCCTTCATCGTGTAAATGTAAATCACACGAGGCAAAACTGGAGAAGAATGGAGAACTATTAGGATTATTTCATTTCAGTTCACAGAGAGAGAACTATAAAATCATGTCTTAAAACAAGGAAGATTGAAATAAATTTTGAAAAATATCCTGAAGAAAGAATCAACAAGATTTGGCCATTGGTAGATGGCCAATTTGGAGTGAGGACAAACGTCTCAATTTTTTCCCTTAGTTATCTGAATAAATAGTAGTGAAAAATTTATAATAAAAGGGGAAGAGGGTTTATTTTGAATATAATTTTAGTGTTTTGACATGGTCTTCAAAGGTCTTTTGAATTTGTTCTCACCTACCTTCCCGACTTTATTTCCTATCACTTCTCTAAGCCCTTTGAAATTCCCTTAATGAGTCAAGCCTCTTCGTACTTCTTTCAACTTCGAGCGCCCCCACCCGGGAACTCCTAGTCTGACTTGTTTATGGAATAATGCCCAGGTCATATTTAAGTTGCAATTCAAGTGCCAAGTCTTCAGTGGAACAACTCCTGACTCTGAAATGATTTTACCATACTAGCTAGGTCTGTTGCAATTTTCAACCTGTTTTCCATGGAGACTATACTCTCCTTGAGGAGGAGGCCTACGCCTCATTTATCCTTGTATTCCTAAAAAATGGCACAGTGCTTGGCACATCTAAATAACTCAATAAATGTTTATTAAATGACATTTTTCACACAGCTAATATGACTGTGTTCTGCCTTCTTGTCCCCACCATGGCTAACCTCTAGAGTTAAACTCCAACTTGACTGGAAGGGACCTGTCAACCTCATTTTTAAGATTCTTTATCTTTAGCTATGAAATAATGTTTCCTCTAAAAATTAAAAAATAAAAATAAAAAACTGTCAAGCTAAATGCCCTTGAGACAACCTTTTTCCAAACAATATGACGGGAAGGTTCACTTTCTCAATACATTTATCACTTCAACTTTGGCAACAGCTTCATTGTTGTTAAGGATACTATCCAGGCACAATATGCAGTGAAGCGGATCTGATAATGACAAGGAAGTTTCACAAATTCTTAACATAGTCCATTGGGTTTATGTGGAATTGGTGAACTAGAAAATGTCTCTAATGTGTAGTTGCATCAGTCCCCTAAGGGGTTAATTCAGTAGTTCCACGGCATATACCACCAGATGAGATCCCATGTGACACAGTGAAGAAGTGCAGTGAATGGAATTAACCAGATGCCATATACTTTACCCTAGACCTTCAATGTCCTTAAATTGATCACTATCTTTCTCAGCCATGTGACTTTTCTATAACGTAACTTATAAATACAGGTTACTGACCAAATCTATAAAATATATCTTTCATTACTAGTTGAGTGAATGTTTTTGAAGGAGTGGATATAATGGTGAACAATAACAACCACAAAAACTTTATTTGAATCCTAGTGTCACTATTTACTAGCTGAATGACCTAGGACAAATTACTTAAATGCTCTATTTCTTTATCAATAAAATGAGAATCAAAGAGTTATTTATAAGGTGGCTTACAGAATAAAATATAATTGTATATTTTAAGTATCTACTACAGAGGCTGGTATTTATTGTATACATAATAAAATGAGTGTCTTTATGATTTGCTCAAAATACAAGTTCATACTACATTTATACTGTCAAAATCATTTTGAAAAAAATCAATGTATATAATCTGATTTATTTTTCAAATGTAAACATTCACTGTTCTTTCCTAATATGAACATACTATAAAAATTTTCTACAATTTGGAAGTATGAGTAATAAGGGAAAGTTTCCTTGTATCATCCTCAAAATGATAGTCACTATTAACTATTTGCTGTAAATGCTGTCACATATTTTCTGAGTATACTTTTCTACAAAAATGAATGAACAAACATATACATATGTTTAATTCTGTAGCTTCTTTTTATTTAATTTGTCACACGAAATTTTCTTTGTCATCTTTACCACCCTTGCAAAATAAAAAGAATACTTATTTGTATTTGCAACCTTGTTTTAGTCCATTTGTGGTGCTATAACAGAATACCTGGGACTGGGCAATTTATTAAGAAGAGAACAAAAAGTGTAAATAACATACATACATACCTAAGGACATATAGCCAGTAAGTAGTACCAGAGGCCGGGAAGCTGAAGCTCAAGGTACTAGCCGTTTCAGTTGACTGATGAGAGTTGCTCTTTGCTTCCAAGATCGCACTTTCTGTTGCATCCTGCAGCGGAAACTAATGCCGTGTCCTCACATAGCAGAAGACAGAAAAGTAAGAGAGCCCAGTGTTGCCTGAAGCCTTTTTATGAGGAAATTAATCTCATTAATGAGGGAGGAGCCCTCACGGCCTAATCATCTCTTAAAGGCCCACCATCATCTGAATTTTAGAGGGGGCACATTCAACCCATAGAAAACCTAATTGAAAAAAAAAATTGTCTTTTTTGTAAGCAGTGCGAGAATTCCTTGGAAGAGGGAGAAGGCAGCCTTTGTTAAGAGAATGCTGTGACAGCCTGGCTATAAGATGGAGGGTAGTGCCTAGGACTGAGTGTCAGACTGGCAACCAGAAGTTCTGAAGAAGAAGGCATCTCCTCTCCCGGAAAAGGAGAAGAATGTGGATGTTTTTGGAGAAGTAGAGTGGAAAAGGCCAGAAGGAAAGAAGAAAGAACTAACAGGGATAACCTCTGGATGTGTGTTGGTGCGTTGCGGGGGGGCGGCGGTTGGAAACCCGGGGAGATGGTGAGGGGGCTGGGAGAGAGAGATAGAGAGGGAAAGAGAGAAAGAGAGGGAAAGAAAGAAAAGAAGAAAGAGAAAAGAGAGAAAGAAAGAGAAGAAAGAAAAGAAAGAGAGGAAGAGAAGAAGGAAGGGAAGGGAAGTAGGAGGGAAAGAAGGAAGGAAGGAAGGAAGGAAGGAAGGAAGGAAGGAAAAAAGATAAAAAGGTTTGTAGGCAAGGTATTGTAAATATATATTTTTGCATTTACTTATGTCATTATTTTGTTAAGGGTTATATTTTCACTTATATATCATACCTAACTGACCCCCTATTGTCGAATATGCTAAGTTGTACTCCTTTCCCAGCAACCAAGAACTTCTGAAGAACTTTGACCTCTTTTCTTCTATAAGAACTCTGTTCCAAATGAAAAGTTCAATATTTGTTTCCCAAATACATGGTAAAATCTCATCTTAGAACTTCTTATATTTAACCACACACTTGTGAATTTTATGCATTTCTATGAAATCCCTTGAATTTAAATTCTGCCTTCTCTTAAAAGCTGTTTGAGGTTTACCATCTCTATGAGGCCATATGGGTTATTTCCTCGCAAGTCATTTGTCGTTTATCAAGCATCCTCAAACTTGTAAAGCAAAGCTAACTTCAGCCTTTTATTTTATTAAAATGAATTAATCTAAAAAATTATTTGAATAGTGGATCAACACAAGCGCTTCAAGAGGTGTAGTTCAATTTAAGCGTTAATTGGGGGTCTGGAGTAGTGGTTTAAAGCCACTACTATTGTTTGAGGATGCTTGTTGTCATGTTCTATGCATTCGTTATCTGAAAAACTGGACGATAAGTGCCTGAGATTAGGAGCCTCGCCTTATGGACAGCACTCATCATGGAACTCACTCTGTGAAAGTCTACCAGAAATATTTTTTAATGTTCGTTTTGAATATTTTAAAGAATTTCACAAAGAAATCATATCCCCAAATTCTAAACCATTAAGACTGCCCTCAGAAAAAAATTCTGAATTAAATACTAGTTCATACATTTCCTATTATCAGCCCAGGTACTGAAAATAATGATTAAGAAATAATTAATAATAACTATATATTTAGTGCCTATTGGGTACCAGAGACTGTTCTAAACCTTAATATAATCAGTGTATTTAATTCTTACAACAAGCAGAAGACAGGTAGTATTACTTACTGAAATGTAATGTTCAGTATGCAAAGAACTTAAAAAGTGCAAGTAACATACATACCTGAGGACATATTGCTAGTAAGCAGTAAAGTTGGGAATTAAATTCAGAATTGTTTTACTCCAGCTTTAGGCTACTACTTCAGACCCCCCAGTTAATGCTTAAATTGAACTACACTTCTTGAAAAGCTTCTGTTGATTCACTCTTCAAATAATTTTTTAGATTAATTAATTTTAATAAAATAAAAGGCTGAAGTTAGCTTTGCTTTATAAGTTTGTTTAATGAAGCAATAGCCTCTTGAAAATCCTCTAGGATTTTAAATAAACTCTAGGTCAAAACAGACAAATTAGCATAACATTCATATTAATGTCTCTGAAAGTGTGTTACAGAAGAAGTCAATGCTTTGGAATCTATGCAATGCCAGATATATTATTTTCAAAGGGGCTTTGGTTACTCATTATAGTGATGGATGACTGTGATGAAAATATCCACATCTGTCCAAGTCTTTCCTTCAGTGTTTCTCCCATAAGAGTAACACAGTGACACACGATGAAGATTATTTAATGAGACTGGTGATGGGATTATTTGCTAAAAGAGTAAGTAAATTTGATTTTCACATCACACAGTCTGACATTCCTTATGACATTATCTACTGATTTTATTTGACCTTGCCATTGTTAGAATTAAGAAATGTCTGAATAGACAATAACCAGTTCAACAATTTTCAATACATCGATTGTACCTCATTATAAGATAAATTCAAAGACCCAAGGGAAACACATTTAAGAAGTATAAGACTAGTAGATTAGATTTAGATGGTCCTTAATATACTATACACGGTGTAGAATTTGTGATCACAGTTATTGAAATTATACTTAAGCAACACACAAACACTTCAAATTTGAGAAAATGTGTACACAAAAGTCCAGTTAATTTAAGAATATGATAAAAAATATAGTAGGTATAATTTTTTGGCCTATGCTATGGTCTAATTTGCCCAAATATCACACATAAGTGGGTTGAGCTTGCAGGTACTCAAGAGAGTAAGCAGTTAGTAATGTTGTGCATACTTTGCATCAATAACTATATTTTCTGAGTAATACCTAACAAGGTTTTGTTCCAAGGGAGATTAAGCAGGAACTAGAAGATAGCAGAACCAGCATTAGAAGCAGACTTCAGGGTTCATGCTCGTGACTCCTCTGTGATGCTCCCTCTTCTGAATAAAA
>NW_012123820.1:8307128-8381112 GCF_000951035.1 Colobus angolensis palliatus | reverse complement strand
TCTTTGGACTTGAACTGAAACATCAGCATTTGGATCTCATGTGTGCTGGCTTTCAGGCTGAAGCTGTATCATCAGCTCTCCCGAGCTGCATCTTCATCTTGCCATTTGATTTTAGAACTTAGCCTCCATAATCACATTAGCTGATTCTCTAACATAAGTAAACAACAGTCATCCCGTTGGTTCTGTTTCTGTAGAGAACCCTGACGAGAAGAGTAAATTTTACATACGTTTAAATAAATGCGACTACATAATAGAATTTCCTTTCATCAAATCACTTGAGGCAAAATAATTCATCTGGATTAGTATCTAATAAGATTTTTATTTTAGAGCAAATGTCATAGTTTAGTAAACATTAATATGCAGATAACTCTTTACTTCTGTGTAGAAATATTTATTGAAAAATTGGTTTCTTGATACCTACTTTTATTAGACTTTCTCTCTCGATCCTATCAAACCCAATGCTTTTCAAGAGTTGCAAAAATAGTTTTTCTTATTAATCCGAGAAAAACATAGTAAGTGTTTAGCTTTAATATAATTAAGAGTTTTTGAGCTACTATCTGTTTTGTTAATTTTTTGCCCTACGCTCATTATTGTAGATTGATATCTACAGTTTAATAAATAGTTAATGAGCCCTCCTTACATGCTACATTCTATGCTAGGAAATGGAAAAATAAAAAGAAATAAGACAGAGTCTCTACATCTGTGGGGCTTAAATACAGCCATACACTGAACAACAATATTTAGTTCAATAATGGATGACATATACTGAAAGTGGTTCCATAAGATAAAATGTTGTATTTTACTGTACCTTTTCTGTATTTAGGTGTGTTTAGATACACAAATACTTACCATTGTATTATAATCGCCTACAGTATTGACTACAGTAGCATGCTATACAGGTTTGTAGCCTAACAGCGATAAGGTATACCACAGAGCCCAGGTGTGCAGTGGGCCGCACCATCCAGGTTTATGTAAGCACTCTCTCTGATGTTCACACTAGGAAGCTGCCTAACAACAAAATTCCCATCTTTAAGTGAGGCACAACTATAATTTATTCCATACTTTCTCCCCTCTTTCCTGTTCTTTATTAATACATTTGCTTACTCCATTGTGAGAAGTATAGTAAGTGAATTTACCAACCTCCAAATTCACAAGTAGAGGGAAATGTCCTTGACACTATCTACCAAGAGAATTTATTTATGTAGTCAGAGGAAGAGTCTAGACTTTGTTCCTGAAGTGACCTTGGCACCTGCTAGTTGTAGAATATTCCTATGATGGCCTGAGAAAGTGCAGGTTCACATGAATAATAACCTTTCTATTCTGCTCATGCCACCAGTGGCAGCATCAACTTCTCCCAGTAGCCTCTTTGTCAGTGAATATGGACAAGTGGAAGAGAAAAACCGCAGAGGAGAATCTGAGCTGAATTTGTCTTTCACCTATCAAGATTTACATTTTCTTTGTCTTTTTTTTTTTTACCTTTTTTTTGTTGTTGTTGTTGTTTCTGTATTCTTTGCTCTATATTGTGTGGGTACTTGCCACAAAGTTTATGTTTTATCTCTAAATGTATAACAAAAAAGTATTTCAAAAGATGAATGTGAGCTTTATAATGGAGTGGTTCAATACTAGGGCTTTCCAGTTAAATGGACACGGATTTGAAAGGTGATCCTACTATTGTATAGGCACATTTCTTAACCTCTCTATGCTCAGGTCTCTAAAGTTAGAATAGGATTAAAGATAATACTAATCTGTTAGTATTTTCTCGCACACTGCGTGCAATGATATTTTAAAGGGTAGCTACAGATCAAGCATCCTCCAGTGGTAGAAGGGGTGGGATATGGTCCGGAAGTAAAGGGTTCAGAAGATGGGGAGAAAGGGTGGAAGACTTAGTAACTTGCCTTTTCTCCCTTTAAGATTTCATATCTTAGTGTCTGATGGCTTCCTTATACCAAGACAAAGGTTATAATGTCAGGTAACACCATAACTAAATGAGAGTCACTTTCTGGATATGATAAGTGAATTTAGAAAACAAAATTAATGCTTGAAAACACAATATTTTCACTTTTAAATATATTATTGTAAAACAGTCTCAGAGGTAAGTTAGTATATTTTTAAAAACACAATTGTTTCCAAAACCACTGCATTTATTAAGAGTGATAATAAAATATGTCTCCATCTACTTTAACAGTATAGTAAGTCCTCACCTAATGTCACTGATAGGTTTTGGAAACTGCAACGTTAAGTAAAACTATGTATCAAGAAACTGATTTTCCCATAGGTTAATTGGTAAAATGAGAGTTAAGTTCCTATATTTCTGGTCACAAAACATCACCAAATTTCTAAATAAAGGTCAAAACACTTCCAATATTAAAAATAGAAATAAATGAGAACTATACATACATTGAAGAAAGATTAATGAAAATAAGCAATCTAATCATATTAGTCCATTTTCATGCTGCTGATAAAGACATACCCGAGACTGGGTAGTTTATAAAGAAAAAGAGGTTTAATAGACTCACAGTTCCCCATGGCTGGGGCGGCCTCACAGTCATGGCGGAAGACCAAAGGCATGTCTTACATGGCAGCAGACGAGACAATGAGAACCAAGCAAAAGGGGCTTCTTCCCCTCACAGAACCATCAGATCTCGGGAGATTCATTCACTACTATGAGAACGGTATAGGGGAAACTGCCCTTGTGATTCAATTAATTCCCATCAGGTCCCTCCCACAGCATGTAGGATTTATGGGAGCTACAATTCAAGATGAGATTTGAGTGAGAACACAGTCAAACCATATCAATAATTACCCAATTATTCCATTTCAGTTCGCAGATGCTGCACCCCATCCCCACAGCCCAGGGAGCAAGGCAGGAACCCACCGTGGACAGAACACCAGCCAGCTGCGGGGCACACTCACACACATCCATGCTGACTGAGACCTGGACCACTCAGACATACGGCCACACAATTCACCTGGCGTGGACGTTTTGGGAATATAGGACACTTTGGGAATGTAGGAAAAGAGAGTGTACCCAGAGAAAGAAAACCCACGCAGACATGGGCCAAGTGTGCAAACGTCACATATATATCGGCCCCAGGCAGGGAATCAATGTTTCTTTCTCATCAAGGTTATAATGAAACAACACTGAATGAAAGGATGTTATTTAAGGGTGCGCTATATAAAGGAAGCCTAGAATCAACTACCAAAAGGAGCACAAAGAGACACTTGTGAATACAGCCTCGTGTTATCTCCACCCGTATCATGGAGCACCATAAGACAGGATTCATTGGAAACCTGGGAAGATTTGGGGCACTTGGGGTTTGCAGAGTGGGAGAGAAATCCCTTCAGAGGAAAGCTTCTGTTCTCTAAGCAGATGATACTGGCTTTTCTACATGCTGTATTGCAAATCAAAGAGTTTTAGATCGTATGGCCTCTGCTCCCACAGTCGGGTGGGCTGCGGAGGGGAATCTAGAGGGGCGTTCTATAGAGG
The DNA here is from genome assembly GCF_000951035.1 of Colobus angolensis palliatus. NCBI lineage: Eukaryota > Metazoa > Chordata > Mammalia > Primates > Cercopithecidae > Colobus > Colobus angolensis. The sequence continues at coordinate 8,377,625 of NW_012123820.1, read as the reverse complement.
CGCTATGGGAGAGAAATTTTAGAAAGCATGGGGCATATGACAAATGAGGCGGTTCAGTGAAGACCAAAAAAGATAGACACTTACCAAAGACTACTTTAAAAATTTGCCTAATTGGTCGTTTTAGCTACAATTATCACATACGTGTAACTAAAATAATCAAACATAAGAATCCTTATTCCTTCTCCCCTCGTGCTATACATTCACTCACACTAATACCATGGATGTTTAATCATAAGAGTTGGAAACAGATGGATATCAGTGTCATTCTCTACACACTGAGCCTGCGCTGAGAACATTTCTACCACTGGATTTTTCAGGTGTGTTCCTCACCATAAAAGAAATGAATTAGCAAACAAGAGCAATATTTGCATGATTGATGATCTCAGTGACCTTTCAAATCCTGACAATTTGCTCTTTCCTGGGTATTTCCAATGGCACTATCATTAGTAGTACCCTATTAGAGTCATGTTTTACATTTTGTTCCTAGACTTTGTATCTGACATATTTCTCTTTAATTTCTAACCCAGAGAAGGCCCATAAAGAATGTCATGAGAAAGGCAGCTCTCCTCTGAGACTTGGTATTAGGCAAAAAAAAAAAGACCTGTTTTCAGATCAGCTGCTCAGGCGGAATGACTCTCCAAGGGCAGTCTCATTTCTCTGAGGTGAAGTAGATCTTCCCCCTTTTTGTCTTTCAGGGACTAATGAGATACACAGGTCTTCAACGCCAGTCACCTCATGGACTCACCAGCTACTTTCTCAAGGAGAAGTCAGCGCTGGGAGCAACTACAAAAATGAAGCCACTCTGATTTAGACAGCACAGAAACGCAGGCGAGGGTTTCTCTCTCCTGTCTCATTGGATCATTTTTCATGCTTTACCTGGGCTTCTAGGGGTCGATCTATCTTTTTTCTTATTTTTATTTTTATTTTTTTCTGCATTCTCCGCTTTAAATGTTCCCAGTTCTGGCTGGAACTTGTCTTTGAACGAAGAAAGATTTACTTCTTTCTTGATTCTTTTATTCCTCTCATTTTTGTTTATTCTCTTCCTGGCTCTTAGAGCTTTTCTCTTGATATTGTGACTGTTGCATCTATTTTCTTCGTCTCTCACCTCCTGCCCATGAACTTCTTTATGAGGAAATGTGTAGGATACCAGAAAGAGCAACAATTTGGCTTAAAGGGCTGTAGCTGTGTGACCCTAGGCACATCAGTCAACTCCTTATCAACAACAGTTTCTTTTCTCTAAAATGAGGATGTTAGATTCTATTATCTCAGTAGTTCATCTCAGCAGTAATTTTCTATGGTTCCTTTTCTCACAGTGCTGTCTACCTTGCAAGCCCAGGACATGTATATTAGTTCCCTATTGCTGCTGTAACAAATTGCCACCAGCTTAATGGTTTAAAGCAAGGCACATTTATTATTTTATATTTCTGTAGATCAGACATTTGACATGGTGTCTTTGTGCTAAAATTAGAGTGTTGACAAGGCTATGCTTCTCTCTGGAGCCTTCAGGGAAGAAGTGGTTACCTTGCGTTTTCCAGCTTTTGAGAGCACCTGCATCCCTTGGGTCATGCCCTTTTCCTCCATTTTCAAAGTCCAAAACAGGATGTCAAGTCCTTCTCTCCTTGCATCTCTCTGAACAACTGTAGCCAAAAAGATTCTCCATTCTAAGGACTCCTGTGATTTGACTGGGTGCCTCTACATCATTCAGGATAATCCTCTGACCTCCAGTTCTATAACCTGAATCACATCACAAGGTAACATATTCACAGGTTCTGGGGATTAGCATGTGGGCATCTTGGCAGGCAATTATTTTCTGCATTCCACAATGATACAGAAGAGCTGGGCTCCTGGCTAAACCCCACCCTGAAGCCTGGGACAGTGACCATAAGTGAAAATACCTGACCCCATTTTTCTGCCCTAATGTTGCTTTTTTGGCCCAGTCTGCCCCTATTCTGTGCCCGCAACAGACCTCAGCTGGCAGAGCAACTCAAGCTGCTGAATATCAAAGGTGAAGAAGCAACTGGCCATCCGAGACTATTGATAGATGTGTCTTAACTTGAGACAGCACAACTTTGGAGACGAGCCCAGATGGAGACAAACAGACTTCAAAGAAAGATCGCCTTATTCTTGCACCATCCCCTCTCCAGCTCCCCTTCTGCTGAGAGCTACGTCCACTGATTAATAAAATCCTCTGCATTCATCACCTTTCAAACCATTCGTGCAACCTGATTCTTCCTAGATGTGGAACAAGAACCTGGGTACCAAGAAAGTGTAATAGGCTGTCACCCTGACTCTCCACTAAGCTGGTAAACACTTAGCTGTCCACAGACAGCAACTGCTAAAAGAGCATTAATTTTTATCACACCCCTAGATGCTGCCATGGGGCTGGAACCCAAAAGCATTTGCCCCAATTCCAGCACCCTCTTGCCTGTGTGCTCCCTCCTGTGAGGAATTGAGCCCAGTGGGTTTGAGTGAGTGAAGCTCATTCCTGTCAGCATCAAAGTGGCAGGCTGGACCCAGAGCCCGTGCACTCCAGTTCCCACCTGCAAAAGGGTCAAAGGAACTCCTCTGTCTCAACAACATGTTACTAACACAAGCATCTTATGTCTGGTAGCATCAAATTAAGCAAAAGTAATCAAGTACTTCTGTCCTTTTTCACACTCTTGTTTCAGATGGCATCATAGAACGACCCTGCTCAGACTCAAACTATCACCATCCAGCACACACTCTTCTGAAGCCATCCCCACACTGTCCCTCAGATTAGATCTTTCAGAAACCTTCATTCCTGCCTGTAACTCTTCTGGCTATCTACTGTCCCTGCCTGAACTCAGTTTGCTGTTGCTTGTATTTCAAAGATTTCCCCCTTTCTACATTAGCTTCTCAACATCCCACCTTATTTTTCCATTATTGTTCTCCTCTCCTTTTATCTTTGGTCATTCTAAGTGACTACTGCTCTCTGGCTTTATACTCTACATTCCTAATGAGGACAAGCCCTGACACTAGACTTTTGGCTCCCTGCTGTGGTTTCAAAACCCTTGAATATAAAAGACATATCTTCTCTTGGACCTCCCAAGAATCTCTTGAGATTCTTGCTCCAACTATGCATTTGCCTCTTTAATTCCTTCCAGTTATCATGATCATTCAACAGGACAAAGTCATAGGTAATTGACCAATGCAGCCACACAAGGCTCTGTGCTCAGAAGAGGGCCCCATTATTGGGGCTGAATGGTGTGTTATTATTGCCATCTTGAAATTCTTAGTAATTCTATCTTTGAATTTATGTTTGGTTAGTAAAGTATGACAGCATAGTTGAAGCACGTACCAGAGACTTGGAGCCTCAGCTCACTGCTATTTTGCTACCATCCTTCTTTCTTGGTAGATCCTAAATGTAGGAAAAGGAAGAGTCAAGAATGGTGCTGAATTGAGAGGCAGAATCCAGGGTGCCTTTGAAACTCTGAAGTTGCTCAACCTAATGACATGTTTCCTTGGGCAATCCTGCACCCAAGGAAATATGACATTAATTAATAAAAGACACCGGCTGAGTGTGGTGGCTCATACCTGTAATCCCCGCACTTTGGGAGGCCAAGGCAGGCAGATCACGTGAGGTCAGGAGTTTGAGACCAACCTGACCAACAAATTAGCCAGGCATGGTGGCACCTGTCTATATTCCCAGCTACTCAGGAGGCTGAGGCCGGAGAATTGCTTGAACCCGGGAGGCAGAGGTTGTGGTGAGCCAAGATCGCACCATTGCACTCCAGCCTGGCAACAGGGCAAGACTTCATCTCAAAAAAAAAAAAAAAAAAAAAAGACACCATGAAAGGCAGACAGAGAGAGAGAAGAAAGAGCTCGTCCTGCTCTTTGAACATGGAGCCCTGACTATTTATTTCGTGCTGGCCCCACAAATTATGTAGTTGTAGTTGGTCCTGTCAGTGTCATTTGAGTTTTATCAACTTCAGCACTTTTGACATTTTGTCCAGATAATTCTTTGTTTCAGGTGCTATCCTCTGAATTGTAGGGTATATAAAAGCATCCCTGGCCTCTGGATACCAGTAGCACTTCTCCAAACCGTGACAATTGAAAATGTCTCCAGACATTGCCAATATCCCTGGGAAGTGGGGTAAAATCATCCTAGTTGAAAATTAATGGTTTGCTTTTTGAAAATTTAATCCTTATTCTTGACCTTCCTGTTTGATGAAGGTACTTATTTCTACCCTGAACTCTAAGTCCAACTACTTTAATTGTCTAATATTGAGTAAAATCACAGGGGCTAGAATCCATCTTGGATTTGAAACTAAGCTTTGACCTTTATTAGTAGTATTAGTGTGAGCAAGAAAATCTTACAATCTAGTTTTCCCAGAATAGAGGAGAAAAATTATCTCCTCCTTCTACTCTCCTAAGTTCACGGTCTCTATTACAAAAGACAGATTAACAAGGGAAAAGTATACAAATTCATTTAACATAAGTTTCACATCACACAGGAAATGAAGACTTTAATAAGGAAATGAAGATCTGAAGAAGCATTTAAACATGAATGGGCATTTTTTTTGTAGTAGATTTGATGAACTGTGGGAAGTTGTGGAGAAATATAATAGGGCAAAAAGAGTATGATTTAATGGTAATAAACTGGGAAAACCTTAGCAAAGCCTATCTGTTCAAATTCTTCTCTGTGTCCCTGTGTCCTCAGAAATAAGGATGTTCCTTTCTTCCTGCTATAGAGAAGGTACCGCTAACCTGAGGACCTTCTGACCCGCTTGAGGAAACGGTCAGAAGTTTCTTCCTAGGTTTTATGACCTGCTTCAGTGGAGAAGGTAAAGGAAAAGGTCAGAGTGAACTTCCTGCTTCTGTAATCTCAAATTATTCCTTCACCTTAAAATGTTTAATATGCCAAGGTGCAATATTTTGGGGTGGTGTTACCTGAACCCCATCATTACCTTTAAGTGAAAATAATAATTACAACATCTACAATAAAATATTATTGTGAAAATTAAATGGTATCATATATGTTAAGCTCTTAGCACAGTTCTTTGGTCTGGCACATAATGGATAATCAAATGATAATATTACTATTATTATTATTATATTGGTATTATTAGAGCCAACTCCATCACTCCTAGAAAACCATACAGTGCTGGTTCCTTTGCAGTGTTAACTTTTTCCTTTTACTGATTTTTGTTAACTTCTTCAATGTAACATAACCACTAGTAGTTTTTGTGCTTAATGTTGGTCTTCTTTGTCTATTGATTTAAGTTAATATCGAGTCCTTCCTAGGGGTCATGGGGTTTTGATAACAGAAGCTAACGTAGTTGTATCTTCTCTTTCCTGCAGGGTAGCCCAAATGCCATGTCTTCAAATTTTATTCCACTTGGATCTCCTGTAGAATGGCTGTTTACTATGGAAGGGCTGATTCCAATTCTCAGGTCAGTCACTTACAAGGCAAAAACCAGCTAGTCTAGACTGGTAAAGGGCTTTCCAGTTCATTCATTAGCCTCCTCTGATTCTCTCAGGGCTCATTCAGATGTTCCCATTCCCAAGAAAGGCCTCTTTCACAAGATAACAATTCAACACATATGGAAGCACAAAAAAAAATTCTGATTTCCTCACCTAAATAATAATTAATTACTAATGAAGATAATGGTGGCAAAGACTATTGGACTTAAGAAAGAACCTATGAGGATGTATCACAAGAAAAATCCTTTTAAAAATTAAACTATTTGCAGACATGCAGAAAGTCAAAACTAACAATCAATTAAAGAAGCATTTCTCAGATATGGCTGTAATAACATAGCATTCCTATAAAAATGAACATTTAGGTTAAATATAAATATATCTTTACACACAGATGCACTGACACCCACATGTACACACAATCTATTTTTGGATCTACTGAATAAAGCATCATTAAAGTGAAGCAATACAAGTTTCAATTTGTTTTCCTAAGTCAAGTATTAGCCTAGAAGTTATTCACCCTAACCAAAGCACTAAGTTATTTAAGGAAACACCTTGAATTAATTGCTCATTTTCATGTTCCCTGCACATTCATTCAACAAATTGAGTCTTGTTTTTTGTTTTTAATTCTCAGTTCAATTAAACAAATAAATGTGGCTAATCACCAAATCTACTGAACGATTTACTATTATATTCATAGAAAGAGCAGCGATTGTGTTAAACATGTTGGCAGTTTCATTCAGCTGAAATGTGTTTGTGTACCCGTAGTTCTCTGCACCTGACCTATCACCACACTGACCGCTTTGTACTCTGTGCGATCCCTGTCTGTCTGCTGCACTGGACTGACAGACTTATGCCAAAATTCCTGGCAAAGGTTAGGCCTCAAAACATATTCACTAACTTGTGAATGTTCTACGTTTTGACAGTTTCCACCAGGTTGAATAACTTTTTAAGAAAAATTTCTAAATCAATACAGTAAAATAAATGGAAAAAATCAAAAGATAGTATATATGAAAAGACAGTATTTATATATAGATGCACCTGTTTTTTTAAAAATTGTTTATAAACTCATTTGAAATGAGGAGATATGGTTTCTATTATTTAAAAAACACATACTAAAATTCAGAAAAAAATTTTTTTAGGGAAACAGATGAAGAAATGTAGACATAAACCTAATAAAACTGAAAAGAAACTGGTATATGCTATTTACCTGATGTTAAAGAATGAAACTAAATCTTAAAAATTTAAATTTAAAATTAGAAACCTCTTATTATTAAACAAATATATACCAATCTTGGCTGTATCTGGGGTAAGAACTTTTTGAAACCAGATGATGTACTCCATGTAACCTAAAATGTTTCATGCATATTCATTTAAATTCCAAAGAGGATCTCATTATCTCATCCAAAAAAGAATTAATGATCCTTAATGGTTTCCGATGACACTTGTCTTTGTCCATTTCTCAAACGTGAAGATGACTTTAAGCATACAAATGTTGCTGCTCATGCTTTGACCTCTAAAGTTTCCTGCATGATTACAGGATTAAAAAGAAATTCTTTCAATACTTTGTTATGAATTTTGTATTCCTCTTTTACATATGTCAACAAAACTATACTTGGGTTTGCTTTATATGTTTGTACCAAGTTTTTAGAATTTAAAAAATTAGCAAAATAAGAAAGGGGCCTTTGTTGAGTCTTAGAGGAAAACGAAGTACTGATGGTAAAGGCCCCTGTGAGCCCTCACAGGGATTTGGGATCTATTCCTAAACACAACAGGAAATCACAGAAACATCTTTAGAGATAAGCAAATCAAACAGACCTGGGTTCAAATACAGCTTTACTGTCCACTCAATGCCCTCAGCTACTCAACAGATGCAAAAATAGTAACTATCTCATTCGATTATGATAACAATGATGTGAATGTAAATGACTTAGCATGCTAATGGGCACCTAATAAAAACATGCACATATTAATATATTCAACTCAACAGTTCATTGAGAATCTCACACTAGACATAAAAATGAACCAGTTTATTTTTTGTCCAATTACCACCTTCAAACTGTATTGCCAATTCTTCCTTTTCTGCCTTTTAACAGTATCTTAGACAAATTTTGTAACTCTCTAGCTACTTTAGGTCCATTTTGAAATTCTAGTATCATACATTATTTTCAATTATTCTGACCACAGCTACTCTGATGGTTGAAGAGGACTTGAAGTGGACAGAGGGACTGATCTGCCTTTATTCTTCCTCCTGCTCTGTTACTTTACAGTAGAGAGTCTATCCTGGTCTGCTTTTGAGATAAAGGCAATCTCTTTCTGTGGCTTCTATCATCTGTTGTTAGATGGTACTATGGTCTGAATGTCCTAAAATTCATATATTAAAACTGAATTAATATGTCGAACCTAAAATTCATATATTGAAACCAAATTCATATGTTGAACAAAAAATGCATATGTCAAAACCTAATGGAGGTGAAACCTTTGGAAGGTGATGAGGTCATGAGGGCCAAGTCATCATAAATAAGATTAGTGCCCTTATAAAAGACACTCCAAAGGCATTCCTCACCCTTTCCACCATGTGAGAACAAAGAAAAAGATGGCCACCTATGAAGAGGGTCCTCAACAGACAGAAAATCAGATGGAGCCTTGATCCTGTACTTCTGGGCCTCCAGAAGTGTGAGCAACAAATTTCTGTTGTTGATAAGCCATCCTGTCTATGGTATTTTGTTATAACAGCTTGAAGAGACTAAGACAGATGGTGCTTCGGAAGAGCAAAGCGTGGAGGTAATTGTCTGCTTACATTCCTGGACACCTGTCTGGATTGGAATTGTCTCACATGGTACTATTATTCACATCTAGTGGATTCTGCCAATATGGTGGTCTCATGTGGACTGCCCGTGGTTTGATAGTAATGAATTCATCTTCACTCCGCTACCATTCAAAACTGAGAACTCCCTCAGAGAACAACAGCCACATTTCCGTATGGTCTGACAATGTGTCCAAACCCCAATCCTGAAGGATATTGTGTTGCTTTGCTAATCTGCCGCTCGACTACTTCAAAAGCTCTTGCCTCCTCCTTTATCTACTGTGCTCCTTCCTGTAGAAAGGTATTGTCTGCTAAATCTTTTTAAGAAATCTGGTATGGGAAAGGCACCTTTTTCTTCCAAGGCACCCTACAGTTACAAACAACCAGGGAACAATTTTCCTGAAACATTGTCAACTTTGAAATCTCCATTTGAAAAGTGTGAACCATACTCTAATTTCATAAACATTCCTAAACTCCAAGGAAAGATGTTAAGCTTGCTCAAGAACTTCATCCTGCTTTTCCACTGGTACAACCCAAGCCAGCTTGAAGACTGTAACCCACAAGGAAACCAGCCTTAGGCCAAGAGTCCAGTCTCTCCCTGTAGGACTCTCCAATCTCTCTAGTGATTCTCTTCAAGCATTACTTCCTCTGACTAGTAAAAGTATAGGAGTTGGTGAGGTTAGATATATTTACCATAAACAGTACACCCCCCTCAAAACACAAGATCCCTAACTCTGATTCTTCTCTCCTTATACCCATCCCCAGATGGCCTCCTGTATGAAGTAGGAGGGTTATATGATAAAAATAGCAGATATGGTTCTACCACTTTCTGATGAAAATATGATGGATTTCTCCTAGTAATTTTGGAGATAATTGGGCTACTTCCTCATATAGGAATGACATAACCTAGTGTGCAGAGCAAAGATGAAGAAGCAGCTGTGATTTTGGAAATGGAAAAGAACAGAAAGGAGCAGGTTGAATGTTTTGAGCTAAAGCAAAGTCTCACATCGTAAGTAGGATAACAAAAAATTATCAAAGATGGAGAAGCAAGGATACCACCTTAATAATCTATACCTAGCTTTGGCTGGCAATGCCTTTTCTTTCCAAGGTTGCATTATTACGTATACAAGGCAGCTAACAAAGTCATTTTAGGAGTTAATATCACCAAGATCCATATGGAACATTTATTCCCTTTTGCATTCTGAAGATATGGATTCCATATCACAGATGAGACTTTCGCCATCACTTCATTGGCTTTGTTTGGAGAATCCTACTGGTTATTCATGTAGTTGTTGGCATGGCTCCTGCTGAGTGCTAGAGTGGTGACAGTGAGTTATACAAGGTTTTTCTGTGAGAATTGCTTTGTTGTTAGGAATGCACTCAAGAATATATCTAATACATTTTAAAACATATATATATGTATACATATGTAACAGTACTCCAATTTCTTCTTTTTCACTGTCTGTATTGGGAGCTTTTATTATTTAACTTATTAGTTAATATCTCAGTTTGATAATTTGAAACCATTACTGGCAAACCATTTATTTTCAGTTGCAAATAGTTAGGGAAAGTTACATTTTTATCTTATCCTTAGGCATTATAAATTCCTGAGTGTTATGCAAAGCATTACTAGAATGATTTGCACAACAGGGGGTTCAGTTTTTAATAAAAGTGACTCTTATTTTTAATTATAGCAATTAAGATCTTCTTATTGGCAGCCAGGCTACCGCTTTGCAGTCATGAGACTTTGCTTCTGCCATTCCACTGGGCTTACAATATATCCTACTCTTTCGGTTATGAGTCTCAAGATTATTGAACATAGATAAGTAATATACAGAAGGCATAATTCCTGAAAATAAGTCTGAAGAACTGCTTTTATCCTGGTAGGCTCAGACTCTTCTCATATCTTAGGAAAAGGAAAAAGAAAGAAGCAATGCATAAAGAATGAAGATGTATCTTTGCAGAAACCTTGGATGGAAATATTTTGTCACTGTAACATATTGTGAATGAATATTACACTTCAGCTTGGTACATACTTGAACAATATGTTTTAAACAAATGACATGTTCGTTTTCTCACTCTCTATATGTGATCCTCATAAAGAAGAAACCCCATACAGGAATTAAAACTGCCAAAATGCTAAGCCTTGTGACAGTTCTATTTCTGTGGTAGACCTAATTAAACCTGAAATTTTCCAATATTTTCACTGACATCATTTATGTTGTAATTAACACTTTTTACTGGTAAAGACAGTTGTTTTCAGATGAAGTCTTTCATCTTGTTGTGGTTATAACTACAAAACTGAAATAACAAAACCATAATTATGAAAATTTCCTGGCCACAAGTTTGCACATGAGACTTCTCTACATCTGAACAACAACAAAAGGTAATTAAATGCAGACGGGTATAAGATTGCAGAAACATAGAGCACTGCCTAGTGTTTCTATCTTTCTGGTGTATTTTAACAATATTTGTAATTTGGCAAGCTATGTAGATGATGGCATTATTATAAACCTAGAAAAATGTATCTTTTGAGCAGATGGAGCAGTTAACTACAACAGTGGGAATGAGGAAGAGTCAGAGAATTATATATAAATATTATATATAAATATTATGATGACACCTGGAAGTCTGTACAATTTATATGTATAAACTAGCATAACAGTTGGTAACATATGAATCTGTAGTCTGACACACATACACACACACATACATATATGTATATCTTCTTGGATATAAAGTGTTAGGCTGGATATTAATGTAAGTATCCAGTAGATAATTAATCAAATTCACTTCTTAATAATACTTTAAAATCCTCAACATGTATGTTTTTAAATTTCCACATTTTACCCCAATTCATTTCAATAAAAAAAATTATAGAGAAATAGAGCTCCATTTATAGCAGTTTTCTTTTAAGTGGAACAAGGTTGAAATAAATGGAGAAAATTGACATTCTACCTTATTGGTCATCATAAAAAATGAAGAGAAAAGAGATGCTGCTGTTACAGAATGATTTGATCAATTGTATTGATAGGCTGAGATGAAAGTGCTGAGAACTGCACCTCAGGTTGGCACAGCTCACTGAAAGCAAATTTGCTGTGAATGATGATAATTTGTACTGAAAGAAATTAGTGCCAATTTGATTAGGAATTGCCCTTCTGTTCAGATTTCAGTCGCTAATATATCCTGTCGTGGTTACAGCTTTATCTAGGACAAAAGAGTTAAAAAAAAAAAAAAAAAAAACCGGTCCAGAGGAGAAAAAGAATGATTCAGGGACATTCTCCTCCTTTGATTTGTAATTTTTTAAGGGTCAAGAAAGGAGCACAAAAGAGATGATATAATCATACTTTACATTTCATGAAAATCTATCCATTTTCCCCACCTGAGGGCATTATAATAATTTATCTTAAGCTTGAATGAAGCATGAAATGAAAGTGTTTCTAGCTCCCGTTTCCCCTTCATTTTATGAGTGAGAATAATAGATCTTCTATTTTAAAAACTCACATTCATACAAAGCATATTATCATTTGTAAAGTACTTGCACAACTTTAATTTTTCTTAATTTTCACAACAACTAAATCAAGGTCACAGGAAGACTAAGATTCCCAGGATCCAGGTGCTCATGGAGAGTACACTTCACTGTGCTAAACTACTAGCTGTGTCCCTCCTAGGGGAACTGAATTGTCTCTCCAGCTCTAATTTCGCTGTCATTCTATCCAGTAAGCCTGTGCAATTCTTTTAAAGTTCTGAAGAGGTTCTACAAACCCATCTTAGTCAATATTTTCTTAACTTTGATGTGTCAGGCATAATAAGAAAGGTATTGGCTGGCCTTGCTTATTACTAGGTGGCAAAGTTCACATCTCTTTTCTTGAACTTTCAAATATAATTAGTAAATACTTGAATAAAACCTTTATTGAAGCGTTGATGTAAATCAACTGAGAAATCAAACAATCACCAAACTTTAAATATATATTATGTATTTATTTTTATATTTTAATATATATTTAAATATATATTATATGCACTACATGTAATATATATTATATATAGTATATATAATATATAGTATATAATATATAAGTATATGATATATAATACATATCTATATATCTATAAATATATATTATGCAAGGAGTTTGGGGAATAGGTGATGGGGAGAAAAAGTGAAACAAGGTTCTTACCTGAACGTTTACAAGGCAGAATTTCCTCATTCATGTCTTTTTTCAAATGTCTCCTTTTGGAGAGGCTTTCAGTCCCTACTCTAAAGAAATTACAACCCCTCACTTACATCTCTCTGCCATACACACATACTATGCCTTTTCTCCGTTTTATTTTTCTTTAGGGCAATTATCAATACCTATGTTTTACTAGTACAGCTATACTCCATATAATTCCATCTGCCAACGATGGACTACATACAGTGTTCTCATATGAACACTGAACTGAAACATTCCTGTCACCTAGTGACATGGTAGCCACCCTAACATTGTAGCACAACACACGCCTTTCGCCGTGATTGTAAGCTTCCTGAGGCCTCCCCAGCCATGTTTCCTGTAGAGCCCGTGGAACCATCAGACCAATTAAACCTCTTTTCTTTATAAATGACCTGGACTAATGTGGTTCCTTATAGCAATGCAAAAATGGACTCATACAGAAAATTGGTACCTAATAGTATGGCATTACTATAAAGATACCTGAAAATGTGAAAGTGTCTTTGGAACTGGGCAGAGGTTGGAACAGTTTGGAGGGCTGAGAAGAAGACAGAAATCTGAAGAAATGTCTGGAACTTCCTAAAGACTTGCCAAATGGTTGTGAGCAAAATGCTGACAGTGAAATGAACAGTGAAGTCCAGACTGAGAAAGTCTCAGATGGAGATAAGGAATTTATTGGGAACTAGAGCAAAGGTCACTTTTGCTATGTGATAGCAAAGAAGTTGAAGGCATTGTGCCCCTGCCCTAGAGATCTGTGGAACTGTAAACTTGAGAATGATGATTTAAGGTATCTAGTGGAAGAAATTTCTAACCAGCAAAATGTTCAAGATGTGGCCTGGCTGCTTCTCTCAAATCATCGCTATGCTCAAGCAAAGATCACCTCTACGCCTAAGCAAAGAGGTTATCTGAAACTGGAAATTATACTTAAAAGGGAAGCAAAATGCAAAAGATTGGAAAATTTGCATCCTGACCATGTGGTACAAAAGAAAAACCTATTTTCTGGGGAGGAATTCAAGCTGGCTGCAGAAATTTGCATAAGCAAAAAGGAGCCAAATATTAATAGCCTCAATATATAATAGGCATTAATGGGGAAAATGCCTCAAAGGCATTTTGGAGACCTTTGCAGCACCCCTTCCATCACGGATCACAGGCCTGGAGACCTAGGAGGGAAGAATGGTTTCCTGGGCCAGGCCCAGGACCCTGCTGCCCTGTGCTATCTCAGGACACTGCTCCCTCTGTCTCAGTCACTCCAGCTTCAGTCATGGCTCAAAGGGCCCAAGATATGTTTCAGGCCACTGCTCCAGAGGGTGCAAGCCACAAGCCTTGTCAGCGTCCATGTAGTGTTAAGTCTGCAGGTGTGCAGAGGGCAAGTGTTGAGGCTTAGAAGCCTCCACCTAGATTTCAAAGGATGCATGCAAACTCCTGGATGTCCTGGCAGAAGCCTGCTCTATGTGTGGAGACCTGATGGAAAACCTCTATGACGGCAGTGTAGAAGGGAAATACGGGATGAGAACCTTCACAGAGAGTCCCCACTGGGGCAATGTCAAGTGGAGCTGTGAGAAGATAGCCACTGTCCTCCAGACCCCAGAACGCCAGATCCTCTGACAGCTTGCACAGTGTGCCTAGAAAAGCTTCAAGGACAGAATGTCAGCCCATGAAAACAGCTGAGAGGGCTGCGACCTGCAAAGCCACAGCAGAAGAGCTGTCCAAGGCCTTGGGAGCCCATCTGTTGCATCATTGCATCGGTATAACCTAAATGTGAGAGATGGAGTCAAAGGATATTATTTTGGAGCTTTAAGATTTAATGATTGCCTTGCTGGGTTATGGACTTGCATGGGGCCTGTAGCCCCTTTGTTTTGACAGATTTCTCCCTTTAGGAATGAATGTATTTACCCAACTCCCATATACCCATTATATCTTAAAAGTAACTAAATTGTTTTTGATGTTATAGGCTCATAAACAGAAGGAACTAGCCTTGTCTTAAATGAGAATTTGGACTTTGGATTTTTGAGTTAATGCTGGGATGGATTATGTCTTTGGGGGACTGCTGAGAAGGCATGATTGTATTTTGAAATATGAGAAGAACATGAGATTTGGGAGGAGCTAGTGGCAAAACTGTATGATTTGGGTCTATGTCCTCACCCAAATCTCATGTTGAATTGTAATCTCTAATATTGGAAGAGGGGCATGGTGGGAGGTGATTGGATCATGGGGGTGGAGTTTCCTCTTGCTGTTCTTATAATAGTAAGTGAGTTCTCATAAAATCTGGTTGCTTATAAAAGTGTGTAGCACTTCCCTCTTCTCTCTCTCTTCCTCCTGCTCTGGCCACGTAAGACGTGACTCCTTCCTCTTCACCTTCCACTATGATTGTAAGTATCCTGAAGCCTCCTCAGCCATGCTTCCTGTACAGCTTATGGAATCGTCAGCCAAATAAACTTCTTTTCTTTGTAAATTACCCAGCCTCAGGTAGTTCTTTATAGTAATGTAAGAATAGACTAGGCATTATTAGATAAGACTTGCATAGTAAACAAACAGACTTTATTGAAAAACATTTCTGACTACAGTCTTCTCTTGAAGTTTTGAACCATTTGTACATGGACTTTGTCTAAAATACTATTAATTAATTTGAAATCTGAAAATAGATGGGAATTTACTCAGATTTTTTTTTTACAGTTCTCCTAAACTACCTGGTCAAGAAACTTTATAAATGTTGTTGTTTGGGGTTGTTTTCCCTTTACAGACTAATCTTTTGTAAAATGAGAACTGCTATTAGCCAATTTGCTAATTAGGGTCATGTTTACTCTAGTGGAACAACAAAACACCCACTTGATCATTTATTACTTCCCATAAGAGTTCAAGCACTTGAATTTCAAAACCAGGCAAATTATCAGTTAGTTCTCAGTCAGCATTCTATGCCCAGTCAGGGTGGAACTGAAGAGTTTGTGTTAAGTTACTAGGCTTTTCTTTAGCTGAAATAATGAGATTACAATAATATTACAATCAGCATCCAATGACTCGATGATGAGTTTTTCTGTTTGCCTGGAATTCATAGTTTAGTAATAGCAGGTATGTGATATATGTGTAACTATATAGAGGTTTAAAACTAAAAATACTTTGTTTTAAGTATTTATTTAAAAAATGACCATTAAGCTCTCCTCTAACAATATACGGTTTTTAAACATACTCAGTTTTCTTATCTGTAGCCTGTGATTCAAGGTGAATGTAAGATTTTAAGCGAATCTCATTTAGGAAGGTTGCTGGTGCATTGCTGCTCTGCTGAAGCCCCCGACGCTGTTGTCTGTGGGGTGTACTTTTCTAGGCTTCAACTCGGATCTGCTCTGCAATGCTAAACAAGATGGAAAATGTGCTGCAAAACCTTTGGGAGTCAAGACTACCTGGAGGTTTGTTTATTCCGTTTATAGCACCAACTCAAAAGACAGCCTGAAGGATTAGAGTAATAAATAATATTTATTTTTAATAAAAATTTGGAATATGCCAATTCCTTTCAACATAATTCTTACCCTATCTATTATCTCAATAGTAAGGGTTACTAACGTTGATGTTTTGCTATTTGGAGTGTACAGACTATACACACCCTGATACATTAGAAAAGTAAAAATAATGATTTAACATTTAATATGGGATTATTTACTGATTTTATAACAATATATTCCATGTCGCTAGGTAAAGGGAAACTGGTGTATTTATTTTCATTCTGAATAAATTGTATGAACTCAATTCGTATGACATGTTACCAGTAACAATACAATATGTTTCAAGCTCCATTCAAGACAGGAAAGCAGTTTGCCAAGTTGTAAGCACACTGTTTTCACCCAAACCAATTATTCAATGTAATATTTAATAAAAAGGCTGAATAGCATGTGGTTCAGTGCTTGACAATTCATAGGATCCAAATACATCTTTTGAATTGAATTGAATTGGCTGAAAACCTCACATATAGAGAGACTTTTTGGAATGATGTTAATTTATTGTCTCTGAAGGAAAGAACACTTAATCTCAGGCAAACTTCCTCTAGTAAATTCTTATTTTGATTTATACAAAGGGCATTTATTACAGTAGTATAAACATGCACAACACTCTCCAAGAAAAAAAGAGAAAAATATGAAAGAGTAAACAATGAATCATTTAAAAATCTTTTTATGTGTTTTGCCTTGTTTTGTTATTTTTTGTATTAAACACAGCACTCAGTTAAGTTAAAATAGTGCTTAGTGTAAATTATTCCTGAGCTGATCCAAGACTTAATGAATAGGTGATTACTTAGCTGCAGGGCTTCAGAAATCCAAATTGCCTTCTTGAAACAAAGCCACACCCTATTATTCTGATCCCAGTAAAATATGTCATAAAGGTGGTGGCTGTGGATTCAGAAATCTCATCTTCAGTATTAAAAACTGAGACCAGAAACCCATAAGCTTCCAATTATTATCTTAGTACAAACAGAGAATATACCCCCTGAAACCTCTTCTGTAAGAAATTATTAAACTTTTCTATTTTTTCATACTTTTGATTTTGTTTGCCCATAGTAATTAGTAGAAAATTCTTAATGTTTATTAATAGTTAACATTTTTTAGCATTTACTACATGCCGGGCACTGTTCTAAGAGACATATATTAGCTTTAATCCTATAAAAACCCTGAGAGCATTTAATTCTACAAACTAATTTCCAAAAAGGAAGAATTAGAAAAAAATCACCAGCTCCTATTCAGAGTTGGGTACCCTTCCTTAGAACACCTCTGACTCTGACTCCATACATTCTTTCTTGGGTATTGTTAACATATTCCTGATGCCCACACATTTGTTCTTTCCTGACCACAAGAACAAGCACAGCTGCCTCGTCTGGAGACGCAGCATCTCAGAGGGGTATCAACACTATATCTTACAAAGCAACTAAACTCTTTGCAATGGGACCTGAGGGTTGTGTATCCAGGTACAAAAAGAGAAAGAGAACTCTTCCACTTTACAACACATGTGGCAACACGTGGACTATATCCTCACCTAATCTCAATGCCAGATGTCCAGCTCCCTTTCAACTTGTATCACATCTAAACCCTTTCCTCCTTTACTCAGTAAATCCCAGACCAACTTCCTGTCTCTGGCCTCAGCCAAAGCTTTTCCCACTATGACCTGACTCCTATTTTCCCTGTTAAGAAAGAAGTCAGGGCCAGATGTGGTGGCTCATGACTGTTACCCATGTACTTTGGGAGGCCAAGGCAGAATAAACACTTGAGGCCAGAAGTTATGACCAGCCTAGGCAACACAGTGAGACCCCTGTCTCCACAAAAGACAGAAAAAAATCAGCTGAGCATGGTTGCTCCAGCCTGTAAATGGAGCTACTCAGGAGGCTGAGGCAGAAGAATTGCTTGAGCCCAGTAGGTCAACCCTGCAGTGAGCTAAGATCATGCCACTGCACTCCAGCCTGGGCAATAGGGTGAGGAAGGAAAGAAGGAAAGAAAAAGAAAGAGGCTGGGGAGAGAGAGAAAGAAAAAGAGAGAGGGAAGGAAGGAAGGAAAGAAGGAAGGAAGGAAGGAAGGAAGGAAGGAAGGGAGGAAGGAAGGAAGGAAGGAAGGAAGGAAGGGAGGGAGAGAGAGGGAGGGAAAGAGAGAGAGAGAGAGAAGGGAGGGAGGGAGGAAGGAAGGAAGGGAAAAGAAAAGAAAAGAGGGAAGGAAGGGACGAGAATGAAAAGGAAGGAAAGGAAAATTATGAGAAGGAAAGGATGGGGGGAAGGAAGAGGGGGAAGGACAGAGGAAAGAAGGAAGGAAGGAAGGAAAAAGAAAAGAGAAAAGAAGAAAAGAAAGGAAAAGAAGTCAGAACCTTGCCTGAGAGAGACAACCCAAAGAAAGAAATTAAGAAAGTTGCTAGTGAGCCTCTCTAAGGGACAGACCAGTTTTGGGAAAAGCAGCCACAGTTGAAGAGGAGTCAGCTGTCAAGCCAGAGGCCCCTCCTGCTGCTCCAGCGTTGGCCCCTGCTGGGTCATCCAGCATGACTGTCCTGCTTCTACCACACCCTATGCAGGAGCCCGCTAAGAGGACACAGGCTGTTAGCAAGAAGATAGCAGCCAAGAAGGAGAAAAGAGAGAGGAGGAAGAGGGACAAGCTCAACAAACAAAAAAGAAAAATTGGCTCAAAAGGTGGCTGAACAGAGGACCCACAGTGAGGAAACTGCTGAGGGTCAGAAGCTGGACAAGTCAGAGAGAAGGAAGAACAACCGTAAGGGTGAGCAGAAGAGAGAACAAAGGTGGCGGGAGGAGACGAAATGCGATAGAAAGAAGCTAATGTTCCTAAAGACGAGGGAGTCCCACAGGATGAAAGCAGCATTTCCAAGGACAAGAGCAGGAATGCTGTAGACAAAGAAGTGACTTGAGCAGATTGTGAAAGAACCAGGAGCATGGAAGCTACAGGTAGGAAAACTCTTACCTAAGAAATGGGGATATCAGGCCAGGTGGGTGACTCACGCCTGTAATCCCAACACTTTGGGAGGCCGAGGCGGGTGGATCACGAGGTCAGGAGATGGAGACCATCCTGGCTAACACGGTGAAACCCCGTCTCTACTAAAAATACGAAAAACAAACAAACAAAGGAACAAAAACCTTAGCCGGGCGCGGTGGCGGCGCCTGTGGTCCCAGCTCCTCGGGAGGCTGAGGCAGGAGAATGGCGGGAACTCGGGGGGGCGGAGCTTGCAGGGAGCCAAGATGGCGCCGCTCACTCCAGCCTGGGCCACACAGCCAGACTCCGTCTCAAAAAAATAAAAAAAGAAAAAGAAATGGGGATATCAGTGTCTATACTTCCATATGAGGCACACTGCCCAGGAAACGGAGTCCTAGCAACTAGCTCCTGTGTCGGTGGCTCAGATTAATCCAGAGTGAGGATGGAGAGCCCTGCCCATGTGGAAAACCCACCAAGTGAAGAGACAAAGTCTATTCTGAATGAAAAGTTTAGAGAAATTATAGACTCATCCATTGCTTGAGCCCAGGAGTCAAGGCCGCAGTGAACCAAAATCACACCACTGCACTCCAGCCTGGGTGACAAAGTGAGACTCCACTTGAAAAAAAAAGAAGCCTCTTCTAAAATCTGAGTGGGGAATGGGCATAGATTTAATAGAGGGCATGCCAGTGTCCTCAGTTTTCTCTTCAGGTTGAAAGGCCAGGCCATCTGCTAAGGAAGGGGTGGATGAGAGTCAAGAAAGCCTGAAAATGTTGGGAATAATTGCTGACAGAAGCAAGATAGAAGATGGCAAAAGACGTTTTGGTGAATATTGTTGGATAACATAATTGACATAGATATGGACCCAGGGTTATTAGATATTAGGTAGTAGGTAGTATATCTGGTAATATTTAATAGAATATTTAGAAAGACAATGACTTTGATTTAACACAAATAGACTTGTAGTTTACTTCTTTGAAGTGATATGTCAATAGGACCCCTTGTCTAAAATGCTTTTCTGACTACCTGAAATTCCTCTACGAAAAATTCACTTATTTGACTATGAAAACTTTTCAAGACTGGCATGTTGGCTCATGCCTGTAATCCCAACACTCTGGGAGGCTGAGGCCAGAGGATCACTTGAAGCCGCAAGTTCATGACCAGCCTGGTCAGCATGGCGAAACCTCGTCTCTACTAAAAATACAAAAATTAGCCAGGGGTCGTGGTGTACACTTGTAATCCCAGCTACATGGAAGGCTGAGGCACGAGAATCACTTGAACGTGGGAGGTGGAGGTTTCAGTGAGCCAAGATTGTACTACTGCATTCCAGCCTAGATGAGAGAGTAAGACTCTGTCTTAAAAAAAGCTTTTCAATTCTAATAATTTTCTTCTAAAATCCTCTAACACTCTGAGCATTATTAGCTGAAGACAAAGCCACAGAGTAATGGAAACCTATTTTTTAAATAGAAGGTTACTTCCTAGGGACAGAGACCACAGAAGCTTTGAAACAGGACTTGGAGGTGTGGACCCTGAAAATGAGCAAATTAAACCTACATTGATTTTTAAATTTTTACTGCTGTAAAAATCTGACTATTCATCTCAAGAACTTCTTGATAAATAGTAACCACCCTGGAAATGTTTCTTTGCACAAAAGATCAAAATTATTTTTCCCCAGAGTTCCTTTTACGATCCAACTCCATTGAAGTCACAGTTATATTTATCCTTGGGTTTCTTCTATCACATAAAAGCTGCTAAATGCCATCTATTTGCGTGCGTGTGTGTGTGTGTGTGTGTGTGTTTTCCTTACTGAAGTTACAATGCAAGAAGCATTGATTTTGTTGACTGAAAAGGTGCTGTGCTCTCAACAGAAATGATAACTTGCCATTTATTACGAAATCTGACCTTGGTGGCACAGCAATGAAACCATTGAAGGGGATCAATGTGATATCTTGGGGGAAAATACCATTTAAAGTTAAGGTTGATGAAGGTCATTCTGTCTTATAATTCTTTCCTGTACCATTTACAGTCAGCAATGAAAACATAAGAAAGAAAAAAGATTAAAATTAATTTTTTTCTATGAAAAACTTTGACCTTGAAGGAGACCTGTTAATTTAGTAGAACACAACAAGGAGTCTTCATAGTGGGTGGCGAACAGAAGTGTTTTGCATAATTAAATGGGGGTAGATCCCAGAAAGGAAGCATAAGAGATTTCAGGATGAGGCCAAGTACTTGGGCAGGAAGCAAAGCAAAGCTGATGTATCACACTGCATTCATGCAGAGCACAGAGGTGACAACATCGTGGAGGATGAGACAAAAGTCAAAAGGAGTGAACTAAGAGTTGAAAACTGGACTTGTTTAATGGTCAAAAAATTTTTAATGGTCTAGTTAACATTTTGAGATAACAAAACATGACAGACTGTCTTATTACTTTCCTAAATATTTTCTTACCATGCACTCACACCACAATATGATTCTTTTAAGCTGATAAAATGCATATGTATTAATCCTTAGTGTTAAATGTAAAAATGTGAATTAAGTCTGAAATCACAGGCTTGGTAGTTGTGAGGTTAAAAAAGAATTAATTTTTAAAATGAAACAATAACTTGTGTTTTCTTTAATTTCTCTGAGAGTTGGAACTTCATTTTACTTCAGAGTTAAATTAGGTAATAACTGAAGTCTCCTCTTTTACCAAGTTGTAAATTTAATATGAAAACACTGCTTAGAATCTCTCAGTGAATGGTTCTACTCTCCACGCCTAAATTAAGTATTTGAGGTGCACCAGTGTTTCAAGATCACAATTGTATTTAATGTATATAACTTCAATGTGGTGAGTGGTACCCTGGGGTTTCCCCATTTGTCTGTAACACATGCATTCATATTAAAATATGTACAAAAAGGACAAAGTAAAATCATCACATAACTATTCAGGAGAACTTAATTCATTTTTTGAAGTGAAAATGAAGTCTTATGCTGATAAAGGGGGAAAAGCATTAAGTCAATATTTGAAGAGGGAGGGTGAATACCAACTGCCAATTTGCTAATCAGCTCTCATCAATGTCCAAGATGACTGTCTTTCATTGAGAATGCATTTCAGTTTCTGTTTATTAAATTTCAGATGGTTTACTACAACTGCCAACAAGCGGACTAATTGATGCCAATTACAGGGTCTTTCTCAGAGGAATTGGAATGAGTCCACACGATCACTTCACACACATGACTCATCTTCCCTCGATGTAATAATGATGATTAGCCACCTTGATACCACTATAGATAAAAATACAATCTCTGAATTGTCTTATAAGATATGTGATCTGCAGTTAAATCAAGATAATTTAGTAGTGGCATTCATAGAGCAAATTTCCAAGAATTTGGTTTTAATTTTAGTTTCCTCAGTATTACCATCTCTGTAGCAACGCAATATCCGGTTTCATAAGAAATAGGAATATATTTTTTAAATATTGTGGAAATGCTACTCTTGAAAAGTGTTTTTTTAGAAAAAGAAAAATGCAAAAATAACACAAGCTGTGCTACTATAACACACATGTCTGACTTAACAACACAAAAAGCATTTTAATCTAATTCTCAATGACAGTTGCTATTTCTGCTGTTGCTTTTTCTAATGTAAACAACTTATATCTCCAGAAGTTAATGTCCTGCCTCCCTAAAGCCCATTGAAATACTCTCTTCTATTTAAAAGCTATTATACAACTCCACAGCATCATATTGTATTTATTCTTATAGGTAAAAAAGTGGGATGAGCGTGGTGGCTCACACCTGTAATCCTAGTACACTGGGAGGCTGAGATGGGAGGATTGCTTGAGGAAAGGAGTTTGAGGCCAGCCTGGGCAACATAGTAAGAGGCCATCCTTTAAAAAAAATAGAATTCTTACATTGCAAAAAGAAAATCTCTTCTTTACATATTCTTAATTTTAAAAATGGCAGGATTATGCCTTAAAATGAACTAGGAGAACAGAGGATAAACTCTATCATTTATTCATGCTAGGATATACCAGACCTTGCACTAAGTATTTTAAATATATTTTCTAATTTAACCCTCAGAGTGTCTTTGTGTTGTAGATATAATGATGCCTTCTCAAGAATGAAGAAATGGAAACTAATTCTCTGGTAGCACCATTATGCCAAAAAGAATACAGCATAGGAATGAAAGGAGACCTGGAAGGGATGACTATGAAGTTCAAATGGTGAATGACTTTGTTCTGAGTACAAGTGTTTTACATATGAGTCAAAATAATTATATATATGTGTGTGTGTGTGTGTGTGTGTGTGTGTGTGTAAGTTCATATAGTAAGTAGGGTTTTTTGTTTTTTACTTAAAAATATATGAAGAAATTGAACTTATTTATTTTTTTTCTACATACCAGTATAACATTTGGTTCAAAGACTGGCAACTTCTCAGCTAAGTAAAATTATTGTTTTTTTAAATTCATTACCCCACAATCACCTAAATATCACCTTGAGAACACAATATCAATATACATATCCAAGGCCTACTTTTTTAAAAAAAATAAAGCCAAAAATCTAAATTTTCAAACATTTAGAAGCGAAGAAGATAATCCTGGAAATCAAAGGTGGTCAGTATTACCGGGAAAGTGAAGAAACTATCAAAAATCACTGACAACATGACAGAATTGGCCTACAGATTACAACTATCATTATTCCTACCTTGAATCCACTGAAACTTTTTTTTGTGTGTGTGGGTTTCAGATGAATTTGGAGCACTCAAATGCCTTGTTTCTCTCTGGACTAACATATACTTTATTCTATAGAATAAACTCTTCCTGATAATAACATTGTATGAACTCTCTTACTATTATCAGCATCACAGAATCTATAACTTCTGTAGTAGTAAATTTTAATTCATCATTTTTAAAGGTGCACTAAAGATTTAATGGTTAACATTTACTTAAAAAGTCACTCATTTATAACATATTAATAAACTCTCATAGGGTATTGGTCCATTTTCATACCGCTATGAAGAAATACCCAAGACTGGGTGATTCATAAAGAAAAAGAGGTTTAATGGATTCACAGTTCTACATGGCTGGGAGGACCTCACAATCATGACAGAAAGCAAAGGAGGAGAAAAAGCACATTTTACATGGTGGCAGGTAAGAGAGCATGTGCCTGGGAACTGCCCTTTATAAGACCATCAGATCTCATGAAACTTATTCACTATCCTGAGACAAGCGTGGAAAACACCTGCCTCTATGATTAAATTACCTTCTACCAGGTCCCTCCCATGACATGTGGGGATTATGGGAGCTAAAATTCAAGATGAGTTTTGGGTGGGGACACAGCCAACCCACATCAGATAGATATTACTCTTTTTCATGTCCCTAAAATAGGTTTTAATTTTTTAAATATAAGAATATTAAAAATAACCATGAAGCCCTAAAGTTTCACTAGTGAGGAACTCAAATAAATTACAGTTTATACTTACTTACCCGACTCATCCTTTTAAAGTAGTTCCAAAGTATCTTAGTAATGAAATAAGTATGTCCATATCATCTATCCAATTCCTGAAAGGAAAATAGTGGACAAGCAAATGAGCAAAAATAGCAAAAGTTTAAGATAATTGCATGCAGTCCCAATTACCTAGTCCCAAGACATTGCAAACTCACACTGAATGAAAATGGATGAACTATACTTTTGAAAACCTACATCAACTATTGCCATATTTGAAAATTTACCGGCCGGGCGCGGTGGCTCAAGCCTGTAATCCCAGCACTTTGGGAGGCCGAGACGGGCGGATCACGAGGTCAGGAGATCGAGACCATCCTGGCTAACACGGTGAAACCCCGTCTCTACTAAAAAAAAAACTACAAAAAACTAGCCGGGCGAGGTGGCGGCGCCTGTGGTCCCAGCTACTCAGGAGGCTGAGGCCGGAGAATGGCGGGAACCCGGGAGGCGGAGCTTGCAGTGAGCTGAGATCCGGCCACGGCACTCCAGCCCGGGCGACAGAGCGAGACTCCGTCTCAAAAAAAAAAAAAAAAAAAAGAAAATTTACCCATTGCATCACTTTTACAGATTAAATTTGTCATAACAGCAACAAAATCAAAAACAACAAAATGGAACTGTGTATCTTTGACTTTAATTCTGATATTACTAAATATATTCACAGAAACAGTCTGTCTATTCTGCTCTTTGCTTGTTTTTGGCAGTTGTGTGATTCCCTTTTCCACCGAATTTTCTGTTAATTTCAAGCTTAAAAGCAAGCAATTTATTTGGCTTGAGAACCCCCACACAAGTAAAATGAAAACGGTGCAAGAATACAAAGGATTGACTTAACAAGAGTCTAATGAAATCTGATAAACCTTTCTAGGAATTTCAGGATAATTTTCTCATTAATTAAGATCAAATACAGAAACAAGTGCCAAGGGATTTCAAAAGTTATGTTAATAGAAGCATGGAATTTTCTGATGTCTCCATAGAAAAGAAAAATAAGGTTATAGTCTAGAGATTTTCATTCTCTAAATGCCATCACCTGCAACCTTGGGTGCATGAATGAATGACAGATATAACCAAGTGAATGAAGTTTATACTTTGCACAAGAAAAGTGTTTGATTATTTTAAAATGCTTTTTAAAATATCAAACATCATATCAGAGATGAATAAAATTATTTTCCCTTAAGCCTATTTTCTAAACGACATGTATCAGACATTGTACACTGTATCTAAAAGCTTTTTTTATATACAAGTGTTATACAATGTCTGTAGAGAATGGAGCCCTAACATGTTGGTGATCTCATTTTTAACTGTATAATTTACACATTGGGAATTTGACAGGAAGAAAAATATATCAGTGTTGTAGTAGAACATCATTTTGAATGTCAAAAAATTCTCAGAGGACTTGGTAACCAGAGCCATTCAGTACAAAATATTCCATGTACTGTAATATACTGAGAACTATTCACTAATGAGAAGCAGAAAATAGTAAGAAATAAATGTAGGTGCTTAAACATGTGCTGGTATTCCCAGAGGAACACAGGGAAGCTCAGATCCATGTGTTATGGGAATTAAAAAGGAGAAGACTGGGCACGGTGGCTCACGCCTGTAATCCCAGCACTTTGGGAGGCTGAGGCAACTGGATCATGAGGTCAGGAGTTTCAGACCATCACGACCAACATGGTGAAACTCTGTCTCTACTAAAAATACAAAAACTAGCTGGGCATGGTGGCACATGCCTGTAAGCCCAGCTACTTAGGAGGCTGAGGCAGGAGAATCCCTTGAACTTGGGAGGCGGAGGTTGCAGCGAGCCGAGATTACACCATTGCACTCCAACCTGGGTGACAGAGCGAGACTCTGTCTCAAAAAAAAAAAGAAGATACTTGTCTAGGAGACTTCTATCAGAATTAACTTAAAATATACTCATATACTCTGGTATTACTACCTCACATCCAGATGTTTCAACAGAATCTTTCAGTTCTAAACAACCTCAACAGGAGATGAACATTTATGCCAATAAATATCTAAGATCTGAAATAATAACTCTTAGCTGGCTAAATCAATACAATAAAGAGAATTATTAGTTCAAATGAGGGAAGGAAATACAGGAATTGTACGATATACTGTAAGAATTTGCAAGCCATTAGTAATCTAAATATCATAAATAAGGATCAACCAAGTGAATTGATTATTGAATTCATTTATTACAAAATGGGAAGCTTAGATCATGACTCTACAGCCTATGCAAATCTTACTTCTAATTTATAAATGAATACATGGTATAAATATATTTTTCTCCAAAATACTGTAATAAGAATTCACATCTTCTCATTAAAAAGTTATTAAAATATATCTTATGTATTGACATATTTGTAATGCTTTATGTAGAAGTAGCTGAGACCCACCTTGCTTTTCTTATAATTTAGGGAAGAAAGTTCAAAATTAGCAGAGGATATTTTTGATTGAATGAAAAGAAAGAACATTTCAGTATATAATGATGAAATGATAGACACAGCAAGGCCTGCTTGTTTAGATTCCTGTTGTGTCCTGTGTCTTTGAAGATAAGGATGCTCTGTTCCCCCAGGCAGAGGGAAAGCACTTAACACATTAGGGTGTGATGACCTGGTTCAGGAGAAGGTCAGAAATTTCTTCCTAGGTTCTATGACCTGGTTCAGTGCAAAAGGGTTGGGGAAGGTCAGAGATTTTCCTACACAGGCTGATTCTCAGATTTCTTCATTTTAAATATTCAATATGCCAAGGTGCCACATTTTGAGATAGCATGTCCTGAGCAGCATCAATGTCTATTAAATTCATCATAATGATAGCTACCATTAGGTATCTACTACAGAAGACACAGTAGGCTAAGTACTTTAAATATACTTTAATCCACACAATACAGAACATTTCATATTAAACCCATTGTAGAGATGTGCAGAGCAAGTTGTGGAAGTGATAAACCAACGTTTTATCTCAGTTACATAGAAAACATTAAAGCAGGGATTGTAACCAACCCTCGCTGACTCCAAACCCCATGTTCTTTTCACATTATACTGCTTCTCACACTTACTTACTGTGAATAAGACACTGTGAATCAGACCCTGCGTTAGGTGCCAGGTACCATGGTAGGTGCTAAAAGCTTGATGTGGTCTGGTTCTGTGTCCCCACTCAAATCTCATCTTGAATTGTAATCTGAATTATAATGACCATGTGTGGGGAAAGAGATGTCGTGGGAGGAAATCAGACCAAGGAGGCAGTTCCACCATGCTGTTCCCATAATGGTGGGTGAGTTCTCATGAGATCTGATTGGTTTATAAGGGGATTTTCCCCACTTAACCCTGCACTTCTCTCTCCTGCCAACTTGGGAAGAAGGATGTGTTGCTTTTCCTTCCACCATGATTGTAAGTTTCCTGAGGTCTCCCCAGCCATGTGGAACTGTGAGTCAATTAAACCTCTTTTCTTTATAAATTATGCAGTCTCGAGTATTTCTTCATAGCAGCGTGAGAACAGACTAATATAAAGCTGAAGAGGCAGAATATGTGCAAAATAGTATACATTTTTCATGAGACAAATTGAAATTTAAATCCAGTTCTGCTCTTTGAGCACTCACTATATGACCATGGGCTGATTATGTACTTCTTGGAGTCTTGGTTTCTCCTCTATAAAATGGAAATGGCAGCAGGATCTTTTTCATTTGTTGCTATAAAGATTATTTTTATGAGCATTAAGTACCTACCACAGTGCCAGGCACATGGTATACAGACACAAAGTAGTATCTGTTATTATTGGTACTTCATAGAATTTTTCTGAAGATTAAATGAGTTAACATCAATTTCTTAGCACATCAAATATATTAGTTTTAACCTTTACCACGTACTAGAGAAATACAGTGCATACCTCTTGGGCCAAATAATTCTGGTTTTCTATGATGTTGAAACCCACAGATAATTAACAGGAAATTACAGACTTAGCCTAATGAAAACATAGTTATTGTTAGGCTTCCGAGCCAAAGCTAAGCCATCATATCCCCTGTGACCTGCACGTACACATCCAGATGGCCGGTTCCGGCCTTAACTGATGACATTCCACCACAAAATAAGTGAAAATGGCCTGTTCCCGCCTTAACTGATGACATTACCTTGTGAAATTCCTTTTCCTGGCTCATCCTGACTCAAAAGCTCCCCTACTGAGCACCTTGTGACCCCCACCCCTGCCCGCCAGAGAACAATCCCCTTTGACTGTAATTTTCCTTTACCTACCCAAACCCTATAAAACGACCCCACCCCATCTCCCTTCAGACTCAGCCCGCCTGCACCCAGGTGAAATAAACAGCCATCTTGCTCACACAAAGCCTGTTTGGTGGTCTCTTCACACGGACGCGCATGACCGTTATTATTGACTAAACTGCTTATGAATGCCGTCTGGGTTTTGCAGGTTATATGGCAATAAACAAACAGAAAATCATCATCAACAAGACGTCCTTCTGCTCAAGAAAAAATAGTTCTTGCTTTTTTGTCTAATATGCCAAAATTAGAAAGACTAAGTTTACTATCTTTGGATTTTGTAAATGATATTTATTGAAGGGATGTATGCTTCTTCTTTCACGATCTTTCTCCCTCTCTCTCTCTCTCTCTCTGTGTGTGAGTGTGTGTGTGTGTGTGTGAGAGAGAGAGAGAGAGAGAGAGAGAGACCAAATTAGTCCAACTCAAGAGGAAAACACATGTAACAAAAAGAGCAGATAAGGAAAAAGAATTGTGAAGACACCAAAATATGCTATCCCAAAATATGCCTCTTTGGCATCTGGAATATTTTGAACTAAAGGCTATTAAAAAGCGGCAAACCTAGGAAAAGCTCTAAAAACAGGGCACAAGTTTTCTTTCTATAAAGAAAAGTCTTATTTGGAAAAGGTATCTCTCTCTCCTATACCAGAAAACAGGAAGACTCTTAACAATTCTTATCAAAGGAGAAAGCACCAATGAAAATCTGCATAAAAATCTTATTAAATGTCCCTTACTTAACATACATTTTTAGTCACCTTTCCATAACTTGCCTCTTCCATATGAAGACCAAAAACCCTTTTTCTATCCTAAGGTGGTATATAAGCCCAAGTTCTAACTACCCCCTAGGGTTTCTCCTCATTGAGTACTCTCATGTGTATGTACAAGGCACATCTTAGTAAACGTTGTTTTTCTCTTGTTAATTTGTCTTTGGTCAGTCTAATTTTCAGAGTCCCAACCAGAAAACCTAAGATGGATAAAGAAAAAATATTGTTTTGCCTCCCTTGGAGTTGGATAGAAAAAAGCAACAGTTTGACCTTGGGAAAATTCTCGTCTCTTAACTTGTTGCAATCAATAAAAGTTGTTTGGTTCTGGATGGTTGTGATCCCAGAGTAATGGAAAATCTCTGGCAAAGTGTCGGAAACACAGAGTCTAAATCTGCCTTTGCTGTATCTTTTCGTTTCTGTGGGCCCCTTCTGTGAGAATAATAATAATGTCTAGCAAGTGCTGAGCAATGACCGTGTCAGTCTCTTTACATCTGTGTAATCATTTAATCCTGTAAACAATGAGATGGATACAGACGAGGGGCCATTGGTACTGGGATTTTTTTTCAAACATTTTTGTTTCAAAGTTACTTTGCACTAGAATCTGAATTACAACCGAGAGATTCTCGCAGTAGAATTTCATCCTCAACTGTAGGGGAGGAAATATTACTTCCTTCCACGCTGCTGGGTTCTTTGGCTGGCCTAAAATTTAAATTGACATAAGACACATTAATAGGAGAAAAATAATTTTAATTATGTATGTATGCATAGAAGTCCCACAAAAATATGGGACTCAAAGAAGCTGGATGATTCAGGCTTATGTATTATCCTGAGCTATACAAAGTAATAGGGGTTTGAGGGTTATGAGTGAGTAAGGAGGAAGGCCCAGTTAAGACAAGATGGTGAGGAAAACACCATAAAATAAACATAAGGGTTTTGTTTTTTGTTTTTTTTTTTTGAGTCTGTTGCCCAGGCTGGAGTGCAGCAGCGCGATCTTGGCTCACTGCAAGCTCCCCTCCCGGGTTCACGCCATTCTCCTGCCTCAGCCTCTGAAGTAGCTGGGACTACAGGTGCCCGCCACCACGCCTGGTTAACTTTTTTTTTTTTTTCTATTTTTAGTAGAGACGGAGTTTCACCGTGTTAGCCAGGATGGTCTCGATCTCCTGACCTCGTGATCCGCCCGTCTCAGCCTCCCAAAGTGCTGGGATTACAGGCGTGAGCCGTCATGCCCGGCCTGTTATGCAAGTTCTAAGTCCATGATTGAGGGTCCAGTCATGAAGAGTCTCTAGTCATTTAGTCATCTTCTATTCCTGAAGCAGAGGCAGACACCCTTACAAAAGGGTATTTCCTTTACAGATATAAATTTCTCTTATAAATGGGCAACTTCTCACAGATACTCTACAGTTTCTCAAAATAACCAACTCAAAATAATATGCAAAAGAGGTATATTTTTGGTTGGTGCGTCCTGAGTCTCAATACAACCAATACACTAGTGTAAAAATGAAAGCATCAGTCTAGGTGGGCTCAAGGACTCCCTTCCAACACCAACACTCTTTGCGCTTAGGTAGGTCTGAAAAAGATGACTTAACAAAATGGACTGCCTACAAGTGTGGGAATTATTTTAGCTCACAAACATGATGCTTCACAAAAAACAAATTCTGTTTTTCAGATGTAAGAAGTAGGGATAGAATACTTAATTCTTAATAACAATTTTCATAGGATAATTTTTGTTTTAAAAGCAGAAATCAAACTCTTCTCCTAAGAGATATTCTTACCCTTCTAACAGAATTTTATTGGTAAATGATTTCTCTTCCTACAGATCTTTTTCTTTAATGTCAATATGATTTTTTTTGTTATAGATTTAAAACATTGTGTTGTATTTTTTGTTTGTTCATTGTTTGTTAGCCCCGGGCAATATTTACAAGATTAAGAAAAAATACAGTCCCAAGCAGTGTGGCTTATCATCTGAAAGACAACACTCACACACGCATATTCCACACACAGACACACATACAACCTCCTCATAAATGACTCAATCCAGAGTTTCAGATGCTAAAGTCTGACAGTTGCCATCATTGACAGTTTCAGCCAGGGAGGGGAGAGGGTGTCATTCTCTCTTCATTCATTTTCACTTTTATTATGTAACTGTATAATGTGAGTGAAACCTGTATTTTAAAAGGAAAGAAAGGGGTAGCCTATTCACTCTCTCTAGGTGTATGCAAACCACTTGAAACCAATTAGGTGTCAACAGAATTGTTAATTATCCTGGGGTCACCACCTTTTGTGAAGCCTTTCAGAGTAAAAGAGAGGTGTGGCTTAGCACACAGCAGGTTCAAACAACCCTCTAATTGACAAATTTTATACTCAGCAGTTGGGTTGGCTGGAGAGGTTAAATCATATTTACTCTCCTTCACAGGAGAAAATGGATAGACCATTATGTTTATTATTCATTCATTTATGAAACAAATATTTATTGATTTGCTGGTTTAACTTTAGGGTTTGGCTACCAGTGGTTAATAAGAGAAGCAGTTACTGCCCTATGAATATTTCTTTATGAGAGGATACTCTCACTTCCCAATTTACAAATAATTAATTAAGAGAAACCGATTGTAGGATACATCAGAAAACTGTAAGTCTAGAGACTTCTAGAGCCTAGGCTGCTTTGTTTCCTAATTCTGAACCTGAAAAGTCAAGGCGCCATACCTTTACTTAGGCTAAAGAATTAACAGTCTTCATAAGCACAGCCCCACATCAATAAAACACCAGCTTTCTCCATCTACATTTTTCATTCCAAGATTCCCATTCCCCTTTGAAGAAGCCATCACCACCTTCCTTCTACCACTATCTCAAAATATAATATGGATTACACTGAAACCTACACTTTCACATAGAATCAGTTAAGAATTATACTTAAATCAACTTTAAGTTTCATTAGTAGCTTTAATATGCTGTGTGAAAAATCTCCTGCATCAGGAGCAAAAAACTCTGAGTTCTGATTTCTGTTCTTGCACTTAACAACCAACTAATATTGGGCAAGTTTTGACTTTTCTAACCTTCATTGCCCCCATCTATAAAATGGGGCTAAAACAATCTCTTATCCATTTAACCGTGTTAGTATAAAGCTTTAAAAATGCTGTATAAAAGACTAATTTGAAAATGTATCAAGAGTATTGAAAGGACATTAAAATATTTCACATCCAAGCACCCAAGCCTTTTTGTAAAAAGTGCCCCTTTACTAGACCTATGCTCTACTCTCACAATCATGCTGCATAATCTAGAGATTGTGCAGGTTCCTGTTTTTCTTCCTGAGGCTGACAAGGGTCACAAGACGCGCTTGGGTAAGGTACACTCATGTTGCAAAACCTGTTGTGAACCCTGTATGATTAACTGCCTTTGTTCTGCTTCTGTAAAACTGCTTTCCCGCCATAAAGTTTGCGAAAACAAGCCCTGCCCTTGCCCTGCAAGCCCCTGATAAACGTCATCAGGATTTCAAAAGCTAACTGAAATGCCAGAAATGGCGGGAGCCAACCATGATCCGCCTAATCGCCTTGTTCAAATGTCAGCCAATCATATATCGGATTTGTATAATAACTCTGTGACTGTGTACCCTAGACCATATAACACTGTTTTGAGCCCAGTTAAGCAGCTCTCCCGCTCGGCTCGTTTCACGGGTGTGTGAGAGTTCCAGGTTCGAACCTGTAATAAAGATCCTCGCTGTTTGGCTTTGACTCCGGACTCCGGTGGTCTTCTCAGGGGAATAAACGGTCTGGGCATAACAGTATGTAAATATAGAGCATAGAACATTGCTATGATTGCATTCTACAAACCGGAAATAATGTCTATAATCCACCCTGCATAATGGTTCAGTTAAAACAGTAGTTTCCACGGTCAAATCCACGAACCCCTGATGGTTCCTCGTACCCTTTTAGGGGGTCCATGAGGTCAAAATTATTTTGACAGTAATACTATTATGAATCCCCCAATTCTGAAACAGGTCTCAGTTAATTTAGAAAGTTTATTTTGCCAAGGTTGAAGATTTGCACCCGTGACACAGCCTCAGGAGGTCCTGACGACATGTGCCCAAGGTGGTCAGGGCACAGCTTGGTTTTATACGTTTTAGGGAGACATGAAACATCAATCAAAATGTGTAACATGTGCATTGCTTCAGTCTGGAAAGGTGAGACAACCCAAGGCTAAGGCAGGACAACTCAAAGTGGGGAGGGGCTTCCAGGTCCTGGGTAGATAAGAGACAAATGGTTACATTCTTCTGAGTTTCTGATTAGCCTCTCCAAATGAGAAATCAGATTATCTCAGGGAGCAGTGGGGTGACACTGAATAGGATGGGAGGCAGGTTTGACCTAAGCAGTTCCCAGCTTGACTTTTCCCTTTAGCTCAGTGATTTTCGGGGCCCCAAGATTTATTTTTTTTTTTTTCACACTATTAAGACATTATTTGCCTTTTTCACTCTTATTCTCTGAGAACCTAATATATGAAGGTTTCCTTATTAAAAAAGGAAATCTATGATGGCAGAGGGGTGTAAATGAAATTAATGTCTACATAATTAGCCCAAAGCTACCATATTATTTAGGATGTGAAGAGTACTGGTATTCTGACACCTTTCTTCCCAAGGGAAATGCCTTATTAGTGTCATATCACAGACAGATTGATTTACAATCATCCTTCTCTTTCGCAGATACTCTTACAAATGGATATTTCCTTCATAGATTTAGATTTCCTTATAAAAAAAATTCTACTCTGTTTTCTGAGCTTTTCCTGTGTCTGAAGTTTCCCAAAATAATCAACTTAAAATAACTCTTAATCCCAGAAGCTACATGACACATGATATCACAACAGATTAAAAGAAGAAGCAGATGTGAGAATCCAGAAAGGATTATTTTTTAAGCCAGATATTAAAGAGCTTTTCCAAATTATTTCAAAATGCAACTCTTCTCGGTAATTATTTTCTATTTTGGAAAATGATTCGAAATGTCCTTAAAATGTTATTTATAATAACATTAACATTTATCATGTACTTCAAATTAAATAAGAAACATGTTTAAATTTTTTCAATTTTAATGTTTAAGAGCGTGAATATTGATTAATATTATCTATCTATCTATCTATCTATCTGAGCTCTATAGGATCGTAGACAAGGAAATATACAGTTCTGACTTTCCGTCACAGTCACCAGAGCTCTAGGGGAGGAAATTTTGTCTCTTCCCTTTCTGATTTCTTATCTGAACTGCCTGTAACAAAAGACAGATTAACAAAAGAAAAACAAACAAAGTTATTAACATGCATACCTCCTGTATATACATAGGAGATACCCAAAGAAATGAGTAAATCTCCAAAAGGTGGTTTAGACTTCAGGCTTAAATACTATCTTCAGCTGGAACAAAAAGAGGAGACCAGTAATGGGGAGATGACCCAGAAAAGCACAGTTAAAAAAAAAGTGATGTTTGTTATATAGATTTAAGTCAGCGCCTTAGCCATTAACAAAATTTTCTTGTGATTTACAATCATCTTTCTCCTTAGGAGATACTCTTACAAGTAGATATTTCCTTCACAGATTTAGATTTCCTTATAAAAAAAAAAATTCTACTCTGTTTTCAGAGCTTTTCCTGTGTCTGAAGTTTCTCAAAATAATCAACTTAAAATAATTCTTAAGCCAAAAGTGGCATATTTTAGTGTGGCGTACTCTGGTCTCCTACAGCCATATTTTGAGGTAGCATATTCTGTTCTCCTATAGTCTGCTCGATAATTTTTTTAAGAGTGTAAAGAGATCAAGAGGCAAAGAAATTTGAAAACTGCCTAGCTAAAATAATATATAAAAAGGAGCTTTTTTTTTTTTTTTTTTGAGGCAGAGTCTTGCTCTGTCGCCCAGGCTGGATTGCAGTGGCACGATCTCTGCTCACTGCAACCTCTGTCTCCCAGGTTTCAAGTGATTCTCCTCCCTCAGCCTCCTGAGTAGTTGGGATTATAGACACGCATCACCACGCCTGGCTAATTTTCACATTTTTTTAGTAGAGACGGTGTTTCTGACATGTTTTTGACAATGTTGCTCAGGCTGGACTTGAACTCCTGACCTTGTGATCCACCCACCTCGGCCTCCCAAAGTGCTGGGATTACAGGCACGAGCCACTGCGCTCGGCCAAAAAGGACTTTTTAAATGTGAAGTATCATATTCATAAAAACTGTTAAAAACCAAACTAGAATTAAGTAATTTGTACATTGATTTGTATAATTAGCTGTTCCCTACTTTGTGTTCTAACCTATTTCACTACACGTTCGTAATAAAACCTGTTCTTACATAGGATTAAGAACACAGGTCCAGCTGGACGCAGCGGCTCACACCTGTAATCCCAGCACTTTGGGAGGCCAACACGGGCGGATCACCTGAGGTCAGGAGTTCGAGACCAGCCTGACCAATATCGCAAAACCCCATCTCTGCTAAAAATACAAAAATTAGCTGGGTGTGGTGGTGAGTGCCTATAATCTCAGCTACTCAGGAAGTTGAGGCAGTATAATCACTTTCACCTGGGAAGTGGAGGTTGCAGTGAGCCGAGATTACACCAATGCACTCCAGCCTGAACAACAAGAGCAAGACTGTCTCAAAAAGAAGAAAAAAAAAAAGGAACAGGGGTCTGATGGCCTATTTACATGAATTTAAGAAATAATCAAACAATATTAAATGATGGCAGAGGAGTGTAAATGAAATTCATGTCTACATAATTAACCCAAAGCCACCATATTATCTAGGATGTGAAGAGTAGTGGTATTCTGACATATTTTTCCCCAAGGGAAATGCCATATTACATGTCATATGACAGGAAATGCTATATTCCTGTCAAACAATTGAAGTTAAGGGTTGAGGTATGGGGGTACTCATTCTCTTCCCCTCTCGCTCTGGGAGCTGGGGGCATTGGTTTAGGAAACTAAGTATTCTTTTTTTTTTTTTTTTTTTTTGCGACGGAGTCTGGCTCTGTGGCCCAGGCTGGAGTGAGCGGCGCCATCTTGGCTCCCTGCAAGCTCCGCCCCCCGGGTTCCCGCCATTCTCCTGCCTCCACCTCCCGAAGAGCTGGGACCACAGGCGCCGCCACCTCGCCCGGCTGGAAACTCAGTATTCTTACCTGTACTTTTGAATCCTAAGACAATAAAGCAAAGGCAGAGAGAGAAACAGAAACTTCCCAGCAGTTGTGGCAGGTTTGAAAATTTAGCAGTGGGCTGGTGAGCATCTGCCCTACAGCAGTGGTACCAGCTGTGGTGGCAAATGAGAGTCCATTGTTGTTGGTGGCTCCAGTGTCAAAGACATCATCTTGGCTCTGTTTTCATGAGCCTAGTCTCTGTTGGTTCAAGTCCAAATTCTGAGTCTGATTCTGGAGCCTTCCCATGATGCTGCAATTACCTTATCCTTCCAGTTAAATTATCTGCTTATTTCACCAGAATTGGGAATTTTGTTGTTTGCTACCCAGAACCCAACAAATACTGGCTGCTGAATCAGTTCCAGTTTCACTATGTTCAAGCTAAGTGAACTTAGCCAAATTGTTTCACCTCCTAAAAAAATAAAAATAATAACAATTGTCTCTTCAGTTTTGGTTTATTGATCTGTATATTAAAGTTATTGTCATGAAGGTCAAATGAGATAATGCATGTAAAAACAGTACAGCATATGCTTGGAATACATTTGAAATACAATCAGAGAAAAGTACATTTCACAAATAAAATTACTGTGATTAATATGAGTGAATATAGACAAGACATTACTCTTACATTGTTTCAAGTTTGTTTTTTTTTTTTTCCTGAGGGAACATGTAGAGTTTAACAAAAAATAACAAGAACTTTCCTACCACACTCCTCTAATCCATTCCTGTTGCTGTATCAAATCATCATTCCTTCTTTCTACTTAGAGCTCGTTCAATACTGTTTTTTAAAGTGGTGATACTGGTATTTTGGATACGACAAGTGTTTATTGTATAGGGCTGCCCCAAGCATGGCAGGAATTGATCATCACTGATTGTTGCCCATTGAAATGGTTTGAATATATGTCTTCCCTAAATATCAAGCTGAATTGTAATCCCCAGCGTTGGAAATGGGGCCTGGTGGGAGGTAGGCATCATGGGTAGGGATCCCTCTTGGTGTGGTGCTATTCTCACAATAGTGATTTCTTGTGACATCTGGTTAATGCAAACTGGCACCTCGCCCCGCCCAACCACCACTCTCTCTTGCTCCTGCTCCCCCCATCTGAGATACCTGCTTCCCCTTCGTCTTACATCATTACTGAAAGCTTCTTGAGGCCTCCCCAGAAACTGATGCCAGCACTATGCTTCCTGTACAACCTGCAGAACTGTGAGCCAATTAAACCTCTTATAAATTACTCAGGCTCAGGTGTTTATTTATAGCAGTGCAAGAATGTCCTAACACACCCATGTACGAGCCAAGGAAAAGTTTATCTCCATCCTCTAGAAGTTCGCTGAAAATAAACTAACAAAAAGTGGATTACAGGAGAAAAAGGCATAGGAAATTTATTTTAATGTGCATATGGATACGAGAGCTATACACAAAGTGAGAGACTCAAAGATGTGCCAAATCATTGAGACTTAAATATTCTCTTCGTAGGGGAGAAATGTATGGACCCAGGAAGCAGACATTATTTTGAAACTGATTATCTTCGGAAGCTGGATGGGAAGGTTATGGGAAGGTGAGGGGCAGAACTGCACAGGAACAAAAATTGTCTTATTATGGAGATAAAATCCTCCAGGTAATCTCTGGGAGCTTCCTCACAAGAATAAATACAAAGTCTGTTTGGATGTGGTGATGACTTCTAGTCTCATCTCTTCTATGGTGGCTAATCTTTCCTTGTTAATTGATA
The DNA here is from genome assembly GCF_000951035.1 of Colobus angolensis palliatus. Lineage (NCBI taxonomy): Eukaryota > Metazoa > Chordata > Mammalia > Primates > Cercopithecidae > Colobus > Colobus angolensis. Next base: position 8,339,357 of record NW_012123820.1, on the reverse strand, counting down.
ATATTCCTTGGAAGGGCGCATTAGTCTGCACTTGTGTTGCTATAAAAAAATACCTGAGGCCGGGCGCAGAGGTTCATGCCTGTAATCCCAGCACTTTGGGAGGCCGAGGTAGGTGGATACCTGAGGTCAGAAGTTTGAGACCAGCCCGACAAACATGGTGAAACCCTGTCTCTACTAAAAATATAAAAATTAGCCAGGCATGGTGGTGGGTGCCTGTAATCCCAGCTACTCCAGAGGCTGAGGCAGGAGAATCACTTGAACCTGGGAGGCAGAGGTTGCAGTGAGCCGAGGTCACAACACTGCATTCCAGCCTGGGTGATGAGAGTGAAACTCTATCTCAAACAAAAAAGATTTAAAAAAAAGAAGAAAAAAATATATACCTGAGACTTGATAATTTATAAAGAAAAAAGGTAATTGGCTTATGGTTCTGAAGACTATACAAGCCTGAATCTGCTCGGTTGCTGGGGAGGCTTCAGGGAGCTTTTACTCATGGCTGAAGGCGAAGTGGGAGCAGACACATTACATAATCAGAGCAGGAACGAGAGAGAGAGAGTGGCAGAGGTGCCACACGCTTTAAACACCCAGAACTGGAGGGAACTCACTCACAACCCCCTACCACAAGGCTACCACCAAGGCATCTGAGATCCACCCTCCGACTCAAACACCTCCCAGGAGGCCCTGCCTCCCACACTGGGGATGACATCTCAGCATGAGATTTTGCAGGAATATATATCCAAACTATATCAGAGGGGCTCTTAGGACAATTGCATTTCCTTTAGGTATCTGTGCTAGGTAAGAAGCCTCATATACAGAAAGAACATAGACTTTGGATTCATCTAGGGATAGACTGCAGACCGTAGACAAGTTACTCATTCTCTCTGGGCTTGTTTTCTCATCTGGTAAACTAGAATAAGAATTATATCAACTGGATGAGATTGATGTGGGATTAAGTGAGATAATATGTGTAAAGCACTTCAAATAATGCTAGGCACAGAGTATGATCTCAGCATGTTAGCTGCTACCAAGCCATCACAGTAATGCTTTTAATTATGTATGAACTGGGACTGAAATCAGCACACCATCACCAGGTTTTAAAAAGCAAATGAGATGAAATATGTAAAATGTGTACTTTTTCACAGCAAATTCTCAGGAGATGTTAGCTGTTGTATTATCATCCTTAAAACTTTGGTTTACTTCCTGCAATATACGGTCAAGAAGATGATGCTGTGGTTTCCTCTGTGTCACTGGGCAAGTCTTTCTTCCCTGTAGTATAACAAATGGAGCTTTATCAACTACCCTGGCTTTTAGCAAAAAGTAAATTTTCAAACTGAATGTGCTTTAGAATAATTTTCAGACAGTTATAAATGTGACTCTCCTGCAAATATAAAATGAATATATGTCAAAAATTTCATTAAACTCATTAATGAAGGAACCAGTAGGATGTTAAAACAAGTTCAATGTAGAGTTTAAAGAACAAAGGTAAAGCCAAGAATGTTGAAAAGCATTTTCTAAGAGAGGCAAAACTGGTTAATATCCTGCAGGACCATATAATGTAATAATTGCTGTTATCTTTTCTACAGAGCAAAAATTAATTGTGTAGCATCCAGACAAAATTTACTTGCATTGATACAGACAAGAATCTCTTTTATTGATGTCAGTTTTCTATCATTTAACTTGTATTCCTGTAAGTTCTAGCCCATAGAAGGCCAGTTAAAGGTACATGGCCCTATGGAATCAGATCATCTCTGAAAGTTTGTGTGACAAGACTCAGCATTTTACCGAAAGGACAGCTGATAATATTTTTTGCCCATTTCCAATCTTGAACATTTATTTTCAAACAAGTGCTGCTTCCAAATGCTGCCCTTTCAAGAAGTTATTTATTCTATGACAATTTTACAATACATATTAGATAGTCCCCTCCTCTCTGTCTATACCACTGTGTGTATGTTTATAGATTTTTTAAAACATTGTTTGCCAACTTATTTTTCCAGTTGTTTTTATTTATTGGTATATAAAAAGACTACACATAATTAATGCATTCAGTTTGGTGAGTTTGACCCACTTGTGTATTACCATCACCAAAATTCAGGTAATAATTAAATGTTCTTATCATTATAATCAATGAAACTCATTAACACATTGTTATCACCCGAAGTACATGGTTTAAATTAGGCTCATCGTTTAAGTTGTACATTCTGTAAGTTCTGGCAAATGTATAATAACATAAATCCGCTGTCATAGTATCATGTAGAGTGGTTTTACTTTCCTAAAAGTCCTCTGTGCTCTATTCATCCTTTTCTCCCTCCAACCCCTGGCAACCACTGATCTTTTTACTGTTTCCATAGGTTTGCCGTCTCCAAAATGTCTTATATTTGGAATCATACAGTATGTAGTTTTTTCGTATTAGCTTATTTCACTTAGTAACATGTATTTAAGTTTTCTCCATGTCTTGTTATGGCTTCAGAGCTCATTTCTTTTTAGCACTGAATAATATTCTATTGTCTGAATGTACCACAGTTTGTTTATTGATTCGTCTACTGATGGTCATCTTGGTCATTGCCAAGTTTTGACAATTATAAATAAAATTGCTGTAAAAATTCGTGTACAGGTTTTTGTGTAGACACAGGTTTTCAATTCCTCTGGGTAAATACTAAGAAGTATGATTACTTTGTCATATGGTAAAAGTATGTTTAGTTTTATTAGAATCTGCAAAACTGTCTCCCAAAGTCCCAAAGTGGCTGTACCATTGTACATCCCTACTAGCAATGAATGAGAGTTCCTGTTGCTCCACACCATCTCCAGCAGTTAATGTTGTCAGTGATTTGGAATCTGATCATCCTGATCGGTGTGTAATGATATCTCATTGTTCTTTTAATTTGTAATTTCCTAGGGACACATGATGTGGCGCACATGTTTATATACCTATTTTCCATCTACCTATTTTCTGTATATTTTGTCAGTTCTTTTAAGCAGGGTGTTCATTTTCTTTTATTAAGATTTCAGAGTTCTTCATATATTTTGCATAACAGTCCTTTTTCAGATGAATATTTCATAAAGATTTTCTCCTAGTCATTAGCTTTTCTTCTTTTATTCTTGACCATATCTTTTGCAGAATAGAAGTCATTAATTTTAACATCATCAAGCTTCTCAGTTATTTCTTCCATGGAACATGCCTTTGGTGCTTTGCCTAAAAATTATCATCATACACAAGGACATCTAGATTTTCTCCTATAAGTTTTATAGCTTTATATTTCATATTTAAGTATATGATCCATATTGAGTTAATTTGTGTGAAGGTTGTAAATTCTGTGTGTAGATTCATTTCTTTGCACGTGAATGTTTAGTTGTTCCAGCAGAATTTATTGAAAGGATAATCTTTGCTCCATTGAATTGCCTTTGCTCCTTTTTCAAAGATCAATTGACTATATTTATGTGGGTCTATTTCTGGGCTCTCTGTTCTGTTCTATTTATCCTGCTTAGAGTTCTCTGAGCCTCCTGGATGTGCAGTTTGGTATCTGATCTTAATTTGGAGTAAATTCTCAGTTATTATTGCTTCAAATATTTCTTCTGTTCCTTTTTCTTTCTTCTTATTCTGATATTCCCATAAGACATAAGTTACACCTTTTATAGTTGCCCCACAGGTCTTGGATAGTCTGTTCTGGCTTTTTTTTATTTTTTATTTTTTTTTGGTTTTTTCCCTTTGCCTTTCCATTTTGGAAGCTTCTACTGACATATCCTCAAGCCCATAGATTCTTTTCCTCAGCCTTGTCTAATCTACTAATGAGTCCATCAAAAGCATTCTTCACGTCTGTTAGTGTTTTGATCTCCAGTATTTCTAATTTTTTCCTTAAATTTTCATTACCCATCTGTCTTTGCAGGTTGTGTACTTTATCCATTAGTGCTCTTAGCATAATACTTACAGTTGTTTTATATTCTCCATCTGATAATGCCAACATCCCTGCTATATCCACACCTCGTTCTGATGCTTGCTCTGTTCTTCAAACTTTTTTTTTTTATCTTTTTTCTCTTTAATCTTTTTTTAATAGCCAAACGTGGCATACTGGGTAAGAGGACTGTTGTAAATCGGTCTGTGGCCACGTAGTGGTGAGGTGTGGGAAGTGGAAGAATGTTTTCGTCCTGTGGTTAGGTCTCAGTTTTTTAGTGAGCCTGTGCCACTGAACTGTGAACTGCACACATGTTTCTCTCACTTTAGCGGGGACAGGATGACTAAAGGACACTGAGACTGAGTATGTTCCTTCAACCAGGTAGGTTAGAGCTTGGTAAAGCCCAGCAGGTTAGGCTCTGGTAAAATACATTCTCCCAAAGACGGGTCTTGTCAATAAAAACAGAATGCCCTGGCATATGTCAAAATTATTCCTTTTCTCCATCCCTTGCCAGAAGCACAAAGGAATTTTTCTCCAATATTCACTATGAGAACTTGGTTGAGCTCCTAGAGGTAAAACTCACCAAAATGTGCCCCTCCCACCATGCCCTGGAGTTTTCAACTCTCAGACTTGTCCATGCGGAGCCTCCAGGATTTGTCAATCAGTTTTAAGGTTTCCCTAGTAAACGCTAGTTCTGGAGAAGTTTGCTCCTAGGTTTCTGCCTGTCTGTCACTCCAGTTTTGGGGGTAGTGGTTTGTCCTGTAATCCCATTCTCTAACACATCTGTGAAGGGTTGCTGATTTTTCAGTTTCTCAGCTGTTTACTTACTGTTAGGACAGAGTGAAAACTTCCAAACTTCTCAGATGCCAGATAGAAAATCCTCCTACCGTTTTTACTGTGATTTTACCTGCAGATTTGACCTCATACATTCCCACTTGTGTGTAGCCCACACATATTCTCCAAATTGACCTAGAATCGCCATTGCCACTTCCAGAATTTGACCAAAAAAATTATCTAAATATGCTGTCTTTCTGGTTATAGTAATTGTCATGGGGATACTATGACTAAGAGAAAAATGCTGCAAATATGGCATTTATTTTGTTCACAGAGAGTTATCGATGTGAGGGAAGAGAGCAGTGTATTTAAAAACTGTTTCTTCCTGTTCATAGGTACTAAAGACTGTCCATCTCTTTAAGCATTTTACCTCTCTATGGGCCCCATGGTAAAGTGAATTCTACTCTTAACTGCTTGGAAAGCAGCGTGTTAAGCAGAGAAACACTGAGCCATGAATTAAAACTTCTAATGTGACACAGGAGGCACATAGAATTTTATCCAGATATTATAGAATATTAATGTATTTAAATTTTATTAAGCATGTCAATGGGAGTAATTTCATGGTGATAGGATATCTAATTTCATTGCCTTCAGTGGCCTAGCTTTGTCTCATGTTTTTGTCTTATTTTTGCTGGCTTATAGCTAAACTGTTCTACACATTGACATCATCTTCTCTATTTTAAAGTATTCGGACACCTGCAATAACACATAGTCAAAAAGCTCTTTGATACTGAGTTCTTCATCCTTCAGCCTGTTTTCATTATAGGCCTGTTGGAAGATTTCCACCCTCAGCCTTACTCTCTTAGCAGTTAATTAAAATATTCTTGCTACTGAAATGTGCTGTATAGTTCCTATAAATTAGGGGATGTCAAATATTGTAGTTTTCTTAGAGTAGCTAGGATTCTTCCTTTTTAAAAAATTCCCACTATCTCATACTTGCAGCAATTTAGAAAAATTGCCAATGCATCAATTAAAGCAAATTGTCTAAGGGCTTCTATAATTTGAGCTTAAAATGCTAGCTTCAACCATAGAGCTTTGTATTTCCATGAACTGCGACTTAAATTCTGGGTTCAATGTTCATTTACCTAATGTTCCCCAGTAATAAAGACATGTCTATTAAGGACATCTGTTACAATTTGGTAACCTCTAATTTTAATGGAAAATAATAGAGTTCATGTCTGTAAGATTAGAGGTTATGGACTAGGTCTTCACACTGGCTTGGCGTCCTGGATGTAATGTTCTGCCAGCCAACCTCATACATTCGCAAAAGGCCCAAAGTCTTGGTTCTGCAGGGCAATAAAAAGAAATAAAGAAAAAAAAAAAAAAACTTTTCTATCCTGTCACTTTGATCATTGCCTTGTTGAAAATCTGTCACCACCTGCTAGAAAATAATACTTTGTTTCTCTTTTTAAAAAGCACATGAGGAGACAGGAAACCAGTGAGTAATTACACAATAAAACGTACTCTGCCAACTAACTACAAGAGGGAGGAAAAAGGCAGAAGAGGGAAGAAAAGTAGAGAAAAGGGGAGGGATGAAAATCTCTGAAACTCTGTGTAGTCCCCCAAAACGCCGGGGAGTTCATGGCCTCTCACTGATGCTTAGGCTTTCAATATTTTTCCCTTTGTAGGGGATGGGGATTGGGGGTGAGAGAGAGACAAAACCTTTGCCTCTTGAACTGACAACCTACACATAGTAAAAATAATGCATCTGAGAAAACAATTATATCTGCCAACTTCAGCAACTGTAACAATGACATCGTGGCTGTTTTTAAATTCAAGCCAAACTTTAGCATTCCTTTTGAATCCAAGTCCTTAATGGCATTTATGACTCTCACGGGTATTTATTTTAGCTGAATATCTTGCATTTGCTATGCCAAGAGCAATCCCGAGTAAAAAGGATTCCTGTCACTTTATTCAGGCTTCAACAAAAAGCACCCAAGCCAGTAAATCACTAGATGGGACGACCAACTTCCTACGACAGGCAGGAATAATGCCTTAGCCGTCAGCTCACCGGAAAAATTAGAATGGGAGTGAATAAAATCCTGTAAAAGTATGCCTTCGCAAGCTGAGCGCAGAACTCTATCAAAATCGACTTCTTCCATTTGACATCTGAGTACGTTGAAATGTTCTAACGGGAAGCAACAGAATCAAATTTCTTTTCAACTTGCTTTCTGCATAAAGGAAGAATTACGATAACCAAGCCCGCCAGGCTTTAGGTATTACTCAAAGTCCATTGTTAACCTGAGGCCACCTCAAGGCAGGAAAAACAAAGACGAAGGCAAAAATTTGGTGTTGGACACCTGGACGCACAAAAACTGAGCAAGTCACGCTTCACACAACTGTGTTTTTTCTTTAGTGGGGGAGAGTTGGAAATGTCCTTGATCCAGTTTTACACTGGAGTACCAAAGAAAAGGTTAATTGTGGAAGACAGTAACAAGATTATGAAACAGGTGTAGAAAGTTAAATATGTTTTACTATGATCAGTCCTCTATATAACAGTCCGTACAACCTCCTTCATCGAAACCATGACAGCCCCTTGTAACTGAAACTATGTGCTTAACATCTCTATTGAAGAAAATAGAAAGTCATTTAGATGCATTCAAAGGTGTTCCCTTTGCTTTTTAGTCAGACTGTGCTTGCAGTTACCTTTGCTTTCCAAATGTAATAAACCCAGAGTTAAGTCATTACCTGTTGTCACTGAATGTATAAATGGCCACCTTTCACATTTCTAAATGAATATCTCATTTTACATGTTGTTTTCTTCAAAAAAAATTTTTATCTTGAATTGATTACCCATTACCAAAATGACAAAGACATTTTTCAATCCTAGGAAAGAAACAAGTTTTTAATGGCATAGCTAATGAAACACGTTTCTGTTGGAATTTCTAGTATCTTAATTTATTTCAAAGTATTTCTAAATGTACCAAAATTCACATATGTTTTGCTGAGTTTATTTCAAAATGATTTAACAGTAATAAAAAGTAGAGTTTTATATTATACTAATTAACATTCTATCTTGAAAGAGCTGACCTATCATTTTTTACTACTAATAATACAGAATTTTTTAATTAAAAATAAATAAAAAAGCTAAGGCATCATTTTTTGCAGGCTTATGTGGCTCTTTTCGTGATTTATAGATTAATCAATCATTAATAGAATTAAAGGCCATTTATACTAAATAAATTGCTTATGGCTGCAGCAAATTGTGTTTTGAGATTTACTGGTAAAGACTATAAATTGCCAGTCATGTTATTAGACATATAAATCAGACAGTTACTGAAAATTGATTATCTGACTCCAATTTTTCTGAACATATTGTTGCTCTTGCTTATTACTTTTCTTATCTAGGTCAGAGAAGTTCAACACTACACTGAGTGAAGAAATGTGCATTTCTAGTATCTAAGGCTAATACTCAATTTTTATTGTTGTTGTTTTCTTGTTTTGTTTTGATTTCAATATTCTTCGAGATGAAGAAAATAAGGTTTTTGCTTTTATGTAAATATTGTAGTGCTGTTTTTGTTTTTTCTATTCACTGTCTGCTATGGTTTGAATATTTGTGCCTCCTCCAAACTCATATATTGAAATCCTAACCTCCCAATGTGATGGTATTAGGAGATGGGTCCTTGGGAGATTATGAGCTTATGAGAACAAGGCACTCTCTAATAGGTTGAGTGCCTTAAAAAAGAAAAGTGCTCCCTTCCACCATGAGAGATTATGGTGAAAAAACCATCCAGACAGAACGCCCTCAGCAGAACCTGACTGTGCTGGCAGCCTAATCTTGGCTTTCCAGCACTGAGAACTGTAGGAAACAAATTCATGTTGCTCATAAGCCATTCAGTCTACGGTATTTTATGATACTACCCCAAATAGACTAAGACACTACCAGAGTCTAATCATCCCAGGTATAAAAACTAATACATGTTTAAAAAATCATTGCAAAGTATCTCTTGAATTTTGCGATGGAACAATGTTATAGCGAATCCGTAATGAGCACAGCTTCTGCCTCCTCCTCTGGCATTTTGCTAAGATCCCAAATATACAGTCTGCTTCTAGGAACAGAAAAATCACAAAAAGTTAAGGCATGAACTATGAATATTTGTGGTGTTTTGATGGGTCTTTTTGATAATATGCCATTATTTAAGAGATAAGGTAGCAAGGTATTATTTGCATCTAGATGAAAAATTGGTTTAGGAGAACATTCTGGATACAGATTTTGAGTTCTAAATTAGTATGCTAGTTTCCCTGTCACTTGTCTTTTCCTATCTGTTACAGGATACTCCCTACACAAAGTTACCAGAATATTCTTTTTTTGTTCTGTTTTTTTTAGTTTAGTTTTTGAGACAGAATCTCGCTCTATTGCCCAGGCTGGAGTGCAATGGCAGGATGATAACTCACTGTATCCTCCACCTCCGGGCTCAGGGTATCCTCCTGCGTCACCCCCTGAGTCGCTGGGACTACAGGTATGTGCCACAGTGCCCAGCTGAATTTTATTATTTTTTAAATTTTTTTTTGTAGAGAGGAGGTCTTGCCTAGGCTGGTCTAGAACTCCTGGCTGTAAGCGACCCTCCTGCTTCAGACTCCAAAAGCACTGGGATAACAGGTGTGAGCCACCACACCTGGGAAGAATATTCTCACATACAATTCTCATGGTTCCTCCATTATTTATAGTATGATTTTCAAGAATTCCATTTTCTCAGACCACTCTTCACAAGCTCTGTCGTCCAGTCAGTCAGCTCCAAAAAGTGACTCTTACCCAAACACCCACTTGCCTGATCCACCACGACTGCCCCTATCCCTGTGATGGCGCTCTGCCCCCTGACCAGTACCATCTACGTCCTTCAGGGCCAGCTCAGAGACAACCGACTCCAGAAAGTACTCGTTTTCATCAAAATGCCAGCACTGTTTCATCCCCTCAGGAAGCATTGCAAATTGTCAGTTCATGTCATGTACTTATATTTCTTTTGATGCATTTATCTACCGTATCTACTTTTAAACTTTTTTTTACCACAAAATGTATATGCCTTCTTTTTTTAAAAAATTTTTTTGTAGATTTTAACAAATTATCGTTCATAGCTTTTTATCTCAGTATTTCAGGTATGGTGTACTTTATAGAACAGATAAGTGTCTTCACCAAATCACTTGCTAGCAATCTGATATATTGGAATTTGACAGCAATTCAATAATGCACAATTATCAAATGATTTAATTAACCTAGAAACAAATATTTGCAAATCAGAAACTAATTTTAAATATCTTGCAAAATTCTCCATTCCCATCGCGTCCACAAATGTAAGATTTTAGAAAGAAAAGAAGGTCTGATCACAGATGAGGGGATTCAGAGTACGCCATCCCAAAATATGCAACTTCGACCTAAGGTTCACTTTCAGCTGAAAGCAATTAAAAAAGAAACAGACCTGAGAAACTCTCTGCCCTCCCCATTTCCCTCTCTACTAGAAAAGACAGGAGGATTCCTAATCGGAGGAGACAACTCCAGACCTTAATTAACCCAGAGATGGCACCAGAAGCATCTGAATAACAAAACTTACTAACTAGCCCTTATCTTCTATTAGAGCCCATGACAATTTGCTGCCCTAGAAATTCAAGTCCTGGAGTCTCACTCTGTCCCCCAGGCTGCAGTACAATGGTGCAATCTCGGCTCACTGCAACCTCTGCCTCCCGGGTTCAAAAGATTCTCCTGCCTCAGCCTCACAAATAGCTGGGACTATAGACACGTGCCACCACGCCCAGCAAATTTTGTATTTTTAGTAGAGATGGAGTTTCCCTGTGTTGGCCAGGCTATTCTCGAACTCCAGACCTCAACTCCTGACCGACCTTGGCCTCCCAAAGTACTGGGATTATAGGTGTGAGCAACCATGCCTGACCATCTTGTCACTTTTCTACATTATTTTTCTTTGCTAAGATGGTATATAAGCTAAAGTTCTAACCACCCCATTGAGTTACTCAGCACCAAGCATTCATTGTGTGTGCGTGATGCACATGTTAACATACTTCTGTCAGTTGTTCTCTTTTTGATCTGTCTTTTGTGTCTAATTTACAGGGCTCCAGCCAATGAACCTAAACTAGGTAGAGGAAAAATAAACTGTTTACTTCCTTACAAAGGAAAAGGGTACTCTGCTTTTCTAAGGGACCACCACTGAGCCACACTGGTAGGGCAGTAAAAATACAGAAGATGAGAACCTTTGGAATGAGAAACAGCTCTGTTCAAATTTCAGCTCTTACCTATTTGCTATATTATGATTAAACACACATACACACACACTAGCTGTTATTTGATGCATGTAATAATTTTTAGCTTAAACTTTGCAACAAATTTATGTAAAATCATAACTTGGTCCCGTAATTCTTCAAATATATAAAAAGCTCATGCTCCTTTGGGAATAAACATTTTTTGAGCAAAGATGTAGAGCAAAATGCTAGCACTGTTTCTTACATATTCACTCTGTGTTTAATCATCATAAATGTCATGACTTGTGCTTAGACATGCAAGCTGAAGTTTAGAACAGAAATACATATCCAATTAATTTTGTTACAACTATAAATATCAGGAACTCTTTCAAAATCCAGAAAAGGGGGTTTGTTAGTTGTTTTTGCTGTTTGATTCAGTGTTAGTTATATTTCATTAATGACTCCCCTCCTATGCGTATACAGAAATGTGCAAAGAAAACATCAGACTTTACGTATCCCTACAGAATTTTTTTTTTTTTTTTTGACGGACTTTTGCTCTTGTTGCCCAGGCTGGAGTGAGAGGCACCATCTTGGCTCGCTGCAACCTCCGCCTCCCGGGTTCAAGCAATTATCCTGCCTCAGCCTCCAAAGTAGCTGGGATTATAGGCATGAGTCACTACGCCCAGCTAATTTTGTATTTTTAGTAGAGATGGGGTTTCTCCATGTTGGTCAGGCTGGTCTCAAACTCCTGACCTCAGGTGATCCACCCACCTTGGCCCCCCAAAGTGCTGGGATTACAGGCGTGAGCCTCCGCGCCCGACATCCCTACATTTTTTTAAAGTAAACCATGATAGTCATGCCTTTCTAACACTTGATTACAGAATCACATTTGAACTACGTACAAGATCTTAGGATGTTGGAGGTGGCAGGGCTGTTCTTTTTCTTCACCATGCTATGAGTACCCTAAGCAATTTCTTCTAGCAAAAGGTTTTTCAAAGATCTATTATGGCTAAGGTGTCAAAACTGCTGGTAAATGATCTGAGGGTTTCACTAAACCACAAACCTTCCTGTAGGTTTTTTTTTTTTCCTTTTTTAAAAAAATATATATTAATTTCCCCATGGGTATACTAAATCTTAGGAACTGTTGTTTTCTCCCATAAAATGGAATAGTCCTTTTGTTGAAGGAAATAAAAATATGTTGTTGTTATTCTTAGCCATTAAACCAATATTTGCTTTAGTCATAATAGAATTCCTTTTAGAGAAGCCAGGGAAAGGAAAATCCCTTCAAAATTGTAACAGCAACAAAAAAATCCCTCCAAAACTATATGCTTTTAAAGATAGCTATGTATTTGAGGAGAGGTGTGACCAGAATGATTTCAAGAATTATTTTCAACTATAATAAATGAAGATATTGTTTTCTGTTTTTTTTTTTCTTTTTGCTTTCTCCTTTTGTTTTGAACAGTTGCCTAAGTGATAGCAACGCCAGGCAACGTCATTAGCACTGGAAGATTCAGGGTGTGCAAGAAATAGAAAACCTTTCCTGTGAGGTGAACAAGCCAAAGCTGATTGTGAACTCTTGAGATTGCACCTGACTAGAGCTACTGAAGAGCCAGGACTCAGGTGACCGCAGGGGCCCTGCGGAGTGTTACTGGGGTCCTTGCTCCCAGAGCTCCCCAGACGGTGACGGCCGCTTCCCAGATGGCGGCAGGCCTCGTGTTCTCTGACCTGGGGTTCTGGGCCTCACAGATTTCAAGGAATGGAGTCTTGGGCCATGCCTGAGTGTGACAGCTCTGTTAGAAGCCGTGGGCCACACAAGAGAACCGTGGAACCCGGTGACTAGTGTTCAGCGCGATCAGGACGAACCCGGGCACTTACCCTGCAGGAACAATGGCGAGCCTCTACCCCCATCGGGAGTGGCGATGGGCCCTCACCGGATGGAAAGCACAGCGGACCCCCTGCTGGATCCGGAGGGAGGGAAGTCAGGGGGCGGGTCTGCGACTGCGGTAAACGCGGTAAACGGCCCTGGTGGAAGCCCGAGGGAAAGCTCAGCTCAAGCCATAACAACCACTGAGCAGAAGAGCGCAGTTGCAAGATTTAATAGAGTGAAAACAGGGCTCCCATACAAAGGGAGGGGACCCAAAAGGGGTTGCCCTTGCTGGCTGGAATGCCTCCTTTTATATCCGAATCATTGTCCCTCCCTCTGTGCTCTCAGGCAATAGATGATTGGCTATTTCTTTACCTGCTGTTTTTGCCTAATTAGCATTTTAGTGAGCTCTCTTTACTCCCTGATTGGTCAGATGTGAGCTAAGTTGCAAACCCTGTGTTGAAAGGTGGATGTGGTCACCTTCCCAGCCAGGCTTAGGGATTCTTAGTCAGCCTAGGAAATCCAGCTAGTCCTGTCTCTCAAAAGCACTTAAGTCACAGACACAGAGAATAGTCTTCTTTGGAACACTCATCAAATTTGCCTAAGTACTTCCATAACACATTGAATCACAGTAATTTTAGCCTATACAAAAGAGATAACCCTTTTCTTAATGGGTGTTGCTTGGTTTATTGCTGCCTTTATCTTTCTTTCTTTTTCTACTTCTGAGCAAATATCCTATCCCACTTCCTGCTAATGTTAAGGTAGAGGTTAGAGAGGGAAAAATATACACTGTCAACTCTGTAAAACAAGTAAGGCACCAGATATTCAGTTTTGGATTATCATATTGAACTGAAGTCATCTCATTAATCTACTATTTTCTCCCTAAGATTCCAAGTCGACACACTTACACAATTTAGTAGTTACCAAAATGATTAATAGGTTTCTCTGGTGCTAACCTAATTGCTATGACACTAAAGACAAGAACATTACAAAAGAGAAAGCATTGAGACCTGAATTACCTCCCTTCTAGGCAACAATCAGCAGTTCAAGGCAATTCTCAGCTTCTTTGAGCAACAAACAAATTACTGTCACCAACTATGGTTTTTGCCTTTCTGGATTCAAATGGAAGATGTTATTAACAAACCCTCATGACCAGGTCACTATTTTCTATCTTATCCAAAACTCATGTTATAAAATCTATCCTCCAGGAAAAAAAAAAAAAAAAATCATTAAAAAAATTCTAATTAGTATTTTTACATTTCACTTTCACATAGCATCATATTTCCATATGTGCCATAGACTTAGTTTTCTTTAATGTAATATCACTAAACTAAAATCAAATGAATGTGTAGATGTATTTAACAAGCAAGAAGTGAAGAGCAGAAATGGCAATAATCTGAAGAATCTCTGCATTAGTTCCATTTGTGCCATCTGTATATTTCCAAGGAAAGTATTTTTCTATCAAAGTACCCACAATGTTGTTTTCGTTTTTTTCATTTGCTTTTCTCTATTTAGATGACCGATTCATAAAATATCCTGTGGGCTATGTCGACAAAGAGTCGAACTCTTTGAAATATTTGAAGAGATTTCTTCTGAGTCAAACATGAGTGGCCCCGGCCTGTGACACAGCCCTCAGGAGGTCCAGAGAACATGTGCCCAGGGCTGTCAGGGTGCAGTTTGGTTTTATACATTTTTAGGGAGGCATGAGACATCAATAAAATACAGTTGAGAAATACATTGGTTTGGTCCGGAAAGGCAGGACAGTTTAAAAAATGGGGAGGGGGCTTCCAGGCTCTAGGTAAATGTAAGCATTTTCTGGTTGACAATTGGTTGAGTTTTTCTAAAGACCTGGGATCAACAGAAAAGAAATGTTCAGGTTAAGATAAAATATTGTGGAGACCAAGGTTATTTTGAAGTCTCACAGTGGCTGCCCTTAAAGAGGAGAGATGACAACTGTTTCCTATTCAGGCCTTTAAAAGGTGCTGGACTCTCAGTTAATCCCTTCAGGATTGGGAGGGCCTGGAAGAAAAAGATCTAGCTATGTAAATAGAGATTCTTTACAGATGCAAATTTTCTCCCACAAAGGATGGTTTTGCAGGGCCATTTCAAAATAAGGCAAAGAAACATGTTTTACGGTAAAATATTTTGATTTTCTTCTTAGTTATGTAATGTCATGCCAGAGTCAAATTGGAAGGTAAGTCACAATGAGGCAAGAAAATAGGGTCTAGAGGCAGGGAACATAAGGCCAGTTCACACTTCAGCTATAACAGGAAATATCCTCTCCATAGGGCATACCTCATAAATGACTTTGTAACTTTATTTCATCCTCTCCAATTACATAAGGTAAATGGTTACCCAAAGTAACCAATGGAATCTTCTAGGGGGTAAACTCCCCAAAATTCTGTGACGGGGCCTTTGAGCCCCTACGCTCAGGCCTGCAACCACACTGTGGACAGTTCTTTCATTTTCAGTAAGACCCTTGATTCCTTCCTTGCTTTGTTTGTGTGTTTTGTCCAGTTCTTTGTTCAAGACGCCATAAACCTGGACACCCTCCACCTTTAACAACAATAGATAGAGTTAAATAAAACCCGTCTGATGAGAATTTGTGGTGTGCAGGGCCTAACTCCCCAGACCCCTTAGATAGGAATTTGGACAATATGTGAAAAAATCAGAGCTTAGTCCTCAACTACAAGGCACCAAAAACACATACTGAAAACTGAATAATCCATAAAATGTTAAATTTTCTGTTTCTGTTTTTCTTTTTTTCTTAGTGTTTACAAATTTCTCACATTAAATTGAAATATGACTTTCGATTAGTGAAATGAGTATGAGTTAGTTATTTTCATAGCAAACCTAAGTCTCCTTTTATGCTATCTTCTACCAAAACCAAGTTCATTAATAGATGCCTGTGTTTTTTATTTAAATCCCTGAACACCAGTGCTGGAAACATAAATTTCTAAATTGAAAAAAAATGTGTATGTGCTGATACTGTTGGCTACATGTTCAATCCTATCATCTTAATATAATCTGCAATACCTGTAATTTCCCCTAAAATAGAATTTGTCAGTTAAAAGAGAAATATTTTCTTTCCTTTTGTACTTTGTGATTGCAATACTTTATTAATCTGTTTAAAAAAGACATTTTAGGTTTCTTTAAGTTCCCTGCTCGGTGGCGTTGCCACCACTGAGTTTTTATTATGTAAATTATAGCAATCTGGTTAGCTCCTTCCGTCCTTTTTCTTAACAAAAGGGGTCTGCAAGTGCTAATCAAAATGCTGTAATTTACATATTAATGAAGTTTTTATAATGACATTTCCTTCATACACAGGGCGAGCAAAAGGGAGACTTTTTATCCTTTTTTGGGAAAGCAACCACAACATTTTGATCTTAGGAAGTATGTTTGAAACTTTCCAAAACTGATTGGAATAGCGTTGATGTATTTTAATCAGATACAGAAAGACTTCACAAAGTATGAGCTGCACATGTGCTGCCGTAATGCTTATAAGCACTAATTTTTTTGTACACATTCATGTACTTGTAATTGTACAAAATGCGAAGGATACATTTGGCGGTGAGGATGCTGTGCACAATCAAGTCCTAATCATTTTCAGGAAAGGATAAACATTCCACTAAAAACGAGGAAAGACAAGAAATGTTCAAAAGCTATGTCAAAAGTGTCCAGCTGTTTTTACAGAATATAGGTGATTTCCTGGTGCTAGCAAAATCCAGAAGAAATGTTATAATAACTAGAAATGTCTGTGATTGTGAAGAAGCCCAAGTATGAAGATTCACAAAAAATAGAATAAGTGGATGAAAGTAGTTAAAACAATCTTCTTAGTAATGAGGTACTCTGATTATAAAAGTACTTTGACTTTTCAGAATGTGTCACTGAATGCCAAGCTGAAAAAAACAAATTAACAGTCTGTCACTAGAATGTGGTCTCCCACAGATAATATGCTCATAAATGAAAAGACAGAGATTCCAATATTCATTATTATTCAGTCAATGACATTATTAGGAAATTCCTTCAAGGAAAAACTTGTGTCATGTTTTCTTTAATTATCAAATGAGCATATATAAGCACAACATTTGTAATGAGAATTCTTTATCAGTCAATAACATTCATAAAGACTATTTATATATATAAATATATATATTTAGTGTAGCTATATATATACGCTAAAAGAGAAAAAAGATAAAAGTGGCCCAAATATTTTTGTATGATTTCCTAATTGTACTATACAAAGTATTTTATGTGAAAAATTTATTGTCACGAACAAGCCTGAAAATTGCACTGTTTTCCCAAATTAAACTCCTTCACTCCCAGAAAATTGGGGTGAAAATTAGTAATTTGTTAGTTATTTCTAAGAGTAGCAATGTAATATTTGATTTGTTTCCTCTAAAATAATTTTGTTATAAGAGGCAACATAGTATCTAAGATCAGCAAAATTTTTAGAATGTTAAACACTCTTAATATACTAATATTAAAAATTACATAATGTATCATAATATCGTTCTGAAATCTGAAAAACAAATATATATGTAGGTCAACTTAGCTTGGATTAAATATTAGCTAAATTTTTTAGAAAATGGCAGTTGATGAGAACAGGCTCTTTATGTTTTGGATTCATGGAAGGACACCCCAACAAGTGAAATAATAAGACAGGTCTTACTTCTTTTCACAACAGGACAAGGACACCCATTCAATTGGATTAGATGACATCATGCCAAGAGCCATTAATCCAATCATTGACTTGTGCCTGCAAGTGCTGCCATTTGGACACATGGAACCACTTCCAGTCACATCTGGCCACTTGGGCATGTGAGCTGGCACAAGCATGCTATGGAAAGAATAAATGCCCCTGCCCAAACTACCCCAAACTGTTTAATATTTTGAGGTCATTTCACAAAGAAGAATCCTTAAAACTATAAAACTCTCAGCTGTGCATTTATGATCCACAGAAAGTTTATTTTTCTTTCTCTTCTTCACTTGAGTGGTTTGGTTTCTGAATAGCTTCAATCTAGCTCCAGGCTTTTGGACTGTTGATTGCTCATGTTCAGGCATTGATCTCAGGTTTTGGCAATTCTTTGAAATTGTACTTAATTTCAAAGGACTTCCATCGCTTGCTAGAAGACCAGTTAGTGTAGTGAAAGAAATCAGGCACATTCCTCAGTCCTGGGCCCAGCAAATACATTCAGCTTGACACCATATATCTCTCAATTTCCTGAGCCCAGTACAAACACGGCCCAGTGCAAATACAGACACCATATATCTCTCAATTTCCTGAGCCCAGTACAAACACGGCCCAGTGCAAATACAGACACCATATATCTCTCAATTTCCTGGGCTCAGTGCAAACACGGCCCAGTGCAAATACATTTCTCCATATATCTCAGCTTGGGAAATCCTGGGAAATCCCCGATAAGGGCGCCGCCGTTTGTAGTTTTACTAAAAGCACGGAAACCAATAGATAACTGCTAAATGTATAAACTTAATATGTTAACCAATTGTAATGCTGTAACCTAAAGAATTCCCTTGTTCCCTGTTCCTCTGTAACCTTACAAGTCCTATTTTTATCGGGCTATAAAAAGCGAGCCCACGCATTGTTCAGGGCCCTCTTGTATGTTGTGGAACGGAGGGACCAAGTTCGAACTTGCATTAAAGATCCTTGCCGCTTGGCTTTGACTCTGGACTCTGGTGGTCTTCTTCGGGGAATAAACGGTCTGGGCATAACAGTAGAAGTGGACAAATGACTTCCCTCTGGGGAAACCGATCTTTTCCAACCACAGGTGTATATAGGCTTCTCAATGACAGAGAGTAATCTTCTAATCGTTTGCTGATTTTCCCACAGGTCTCACAACTATTTCATTCTCCAAAGGGAAAACAAAATATTTTGCTTGATTTTGTTTCCTATTGTGTATCCCCATCCCCATTTATAATCAGTAATGCTAAACATGACGGAATGTACACACTTGAACTGTTTAAAACACATTAAACTATAAGCTCTGAAGAACTGAATGATATACAATTGTTAGTTCCACATCTTTTTTGTAGTACATGGTCATCCAAAATTAAAACCACACACGCAAACTTACACGCATACACATACAACACACACACACTCTCTCTCTGTATCTCTCTCCAGTAACTCAACTAAAGCAATACAGATGCTTTAGAGATTCAATTATTTTCTAATTCTTTCTTTGCAATCATCAAATTCTGAACCACTCTTTGCTGACTTGGCCCTTTTATGAAACCTCACTGTGCCTTGTCCGTTTACCTCAACTTTATGCTGTGATTGTTTCTGGTACTATTTGATTAGAATATATAACAGCTGGAACTTGTCAACGTAATGCATTTTTCCTAAAGAGGTGTACTTGGGGTTATTTGATTTTAACTTAATCAAAACAGCATCAACATGGTTTCACCCTCCTTTTCTCATCTCAAAATGAAAGTGTAGGAGACCAGAGAGTAAAACAATGTTTTACTAATCAGGCTTTTTTCTTTTTTTTTCCCTTCCCCCAAGGCTAATACCTGGTACAGAGTTTTGCCAGCCTAACACTTTTATAAGTGTATGTCAGGGTATCTGAAAAGAAACAAAAGAAGCATTTGGTTCAACTTGGATTTGCTGCAAATAAACAAATCTGGAAACACATTAAGAATCTATTAGGCCAGGCTGGGCGCGGTGGTTCACGCCTGTAATCCCAGCACTTTGGGAGGCCGAGGCGGGTGGATCACAAGGTCAAGAGATCGAGACCATCCTGGCTAACATGGTGAAACCCTGTCCCTACTAAAAAAAAAAAAAAAAAAATACAAAAAAATGAGCCAGACGAGGTGGCAGGCACCTACAGTCCCAGCTACTGGGGAGGCTGAGGCAGGAGAATGGCGTGAACCCGTGAGGCGAAGCTTGCGGTGAGCCGAGGTCACACCACAGCGCTCCAGCCTGGGCCACACAGCGAGACTCCATCTCAAAAAAAAAAAAAAAAAAGAATCTATTAGGCTAATCCTATTGGAAAAACAAAAAATAAAAATACCATTACACAATGTCACCATTGCCAAGGAGTGAACTCATTACAATTTTAATTGATCTTCTGTTTGACATTGTAGGGGAGAATTTTTTTTTTTTCTCACTCATCACTAGGTTCATGGCTAAGATAGCTATAACAAAAGACAGACTAACAAGAGAAAAGACTGGAAACTTACTCAATATAAGTTTTATTTGAACAAATTAAGTTTTATGTGACACAGAGCCTTCATAAATAAAGACCCAAAGAAATAGGGAAACCTGTGTTTTTTTGTTTTTTTTGTTTTTTTTGCAAAGTTAGATAAAGAAGTAGATAGCTGTGGACAAGTATGACTGGAAAAAGGGGGTATAATCTATTAATAATAAACCAAGGGAACTTGGTAAGGCCTGTTTGTTCAGACTCGTTTCTATCTTTCTTTGACTTCAGAGATAAGGATATATTTTTCTTCCAGGGGTAGCGAGAGGGTCTTATAACCTACTTTAAAGGAAGAACAGGGAATTATTTTATGGCCTGTTTCAGGGGAAAAGGGTCTGGGAATATCAGAGTGATCTTCTGGCTGCTGCTGTTTTTCTCAATGTCATATTTCAGGGTAGCATGGTTCTGGACCACAACAACATTGTATTTGTAAGTCTTATTTTCTATGATTAAAGCAAAATGTATTTAAAATATTTTAAACAGAGGCTCAACAAATTCCCTAATAGCACTAGAAAATAATTATTTCACTTTAAAGGGCTTGTAAGAGTTTGATAAACCAATTTTCAAAAACAAAGATATAAATAATTCACAAATGAAAATGAATAAGAATATAATAATAATAACAAACTTGCTAGAAAATAGTGATGCATTAGACACATCTTAACAGGTTTCAAGCTCTTTAATTTCTTTTTAAATTTTTTTCTTTTTCTTTCCCTTCCTTCCTTCCTTCCTTCCGCTCTTTCTTTTGCTCCTTTTCTCCTTCCTTCCTTCCTCCCCACTTCCTTCTTTCTTTGAGTTACTTCCTCTCAATTTTTTTCTATAGTATGCCGAGCCAAACATAGAGAAAAGGTTCTACAAATTTTTCCTCCGTCTCACTCCTTTTTACAGGTTCCTTGTGCTCTACCTAAAGAAATCGGAAGACTGTTATTAAGGAGGTCTCTGACTGTACCAGCATCTTGCAGTTACTCTTCCTATTCTATCTCTCATCTCTTCATAGGTGGGATGTTCTCAATCACCTCCGTTTCCTAATAAAAGCAAAGCTTTATGTCAATTTTTTTTTTTTTTTTTTTGAGACAGAGTCTCGCTCTGTCGCCCAGGCTGGAGTGCAGTGGCCAGATCTCAGCTCACTGCAAGCTTCGCCTCCTGGGTTTACACCATTCTCCTGCCTCAGCCTCCTGAGGTGCTGGGACTACAGGCGCCTGCCACCTCATCCAGCTAATTTTTTGTATTTTTTAGTAGAGATGGGGTTTCACCGTGTTAGCCAGGATGGTCTCGATCTCCTGACCTTGTGATCGCCCATCTCGGCCTCCCAAAGTGCTGGGATTACAAGCTTGAGCCACCGTGCCCGGCCTTGTTAATTGTTTTAAAAAAGTTCCCGTTGCAAAATCTTCTCACAGTTTGAAATTCTAACATAGAATATTGGAAGCAGATCATAATTAGACAGGATATTTAAGAAACACATTTAGCATTTATAGCACTAAGTCAAAGTGTAAAAATACTAAAACTTTTCACTGGGAACATTTTTTTTCTTTAAATGGAAAAATATGAATTATTTACATTTATTAAATAACCTGTTCAATATATATATTACATACAGCACTCTTCACAGGTTTGTGTGAGTTTCTTTATGTAGGAACATAAAATATATGGTCTGTATCAAATGACTTGTGTATTAAATTACCGTTTGGGAGGGTTTTACTTACCAGTCAGAATTCCCATTCTTATCTCCTTCTTTGTTAATGTTCCCCCGTCTGGTTCTTAACCTGTAGTTTTGTCAGGGCTCAGAAAGTGACACCTCAGAGACTGACACTTTGGCTGAGAGTCCTTAGACGCTTCTCAGAGTCAAGGTCCATCTAACCTTATTTGGTTCCTCCCCACCCCCGACTGTAGAAAAAGACTCTTTCTCTGGAATTTCCTTCTTTGAACAAGAAAGCTTCTTTCAAAATAAACACAATTTCCTTCCTTCTCTCCCTGAAATTTTATTATCTTTCTCAGAAGAAAAGACTGAGGAATCCAGCCCTACCAACCATACCTAGAGGCACTTTTTTTTTTTTTTTAACAAAACAGTGCTTGCACCTGGGATTCATTCAAATTACAAGGAGAATTACTTATAAGTTAATCTCTTTCCATCCATTTCCTGAATAATCATTTGCTGCCACTTGAAATCATTGATATTTTGAAAAATTGATATTTCCCCACCTTTCTCTGCTCCTATGGAAAAGAGAATATAAGCTTTCATACCCCAGTTCGTTATTGGTTAAACATTTTTCCAGCGATTTTTCCCATGCTATGCTCATTAAAATAAAATTTTGTATGCCTTTCCTTTTATTAATCTGCCTTTTGTCAGAGGCAAATTTTCAGAAGGTAAAAGGGAAGTTTCCCCTTAGTCTCTGTAGTTCATTGACTGGGACTTATGTAGCAGCTGATTTTTGCAGGCACAACACAAACCCATACATGATTCCTGTTGTGTAGACTCTCCCTATGATTCACAAAAGCATATTTGAATGGAAAAGAGTGAAAAAGATATCACCAAAATAATTTAAAATATTTTTAATAAACAAAAGAGAAGTAATTCACTTGTAAACTTTAGAATGTTAGCTAAGATTACTCATACCACTAACAATAACATATAGCATCGATGACACTGATTGAGTTTCATTGTTCTGCCCTACCAATTCAATAAGTACCCTATCTATTTATTTTATTGTCTACGACTTGTTGGGGCTTAGAAACCATACCTCAAAATGAAGACCTCAGAAATAGCCTCAGAAATGAAGTTTTTCTTTGATCTTCTCCCGTACTCCTTCTCTCTGTCATGCGCGTCTGTGTGAAGAGACCACCAAACAGACTTTGTGTGAGCAATAAAGCTTTTTAATCACCTGGGTGCAGAGGGGGCTGAGTCGGAAAAGAGAGTCAGCAAAGGGAGATAAGGGTGGGGCCGTTTGATAGGCTTTGGGTAGGTAAAGGAAAATTCCAGTCAAAGGGGAATTGTTCTCAGGCGGGCAGGAGAGGAGTCACAAGGTGCTCAGTGGTGGAGCTTTTTGAGCCAGGATGAGCCAGGCACAAGATAATGTCATCGCTTATGGCAAGGGCCGGCCATTTTCACTTCTTTGGTGGTGGAATGTCATCAGGTAGGGCGGGGCAGGGCATTTGCACTTCTTTTGTGATTCTTCAGTTACTTCAGGCCATCTGGGCCCATACGTGCAAGTCACAGGGGCTGCGATGGTTTGGCTTGGGCTCAGAGACCTGACACTCTCAGTCCCATTAAAAGTAGAATCCCTCTTCCCCAAGGTCATGGAAACCAGAACTCCTTTTCCCCAAAGCCAGGCATAAAACCTAGGAGGATTAAGCCCTGATTTTCTGTTTTAATCTTGTCCAAATTCCTGTCTAAGGGGTCTGGGAAGTCATGCCCTACAAACCATGAATTCTCATCAGATGGGTTTTATTTAACCCTATATATGGTGACTACTCTTGCATAACATTAGGAAACAAGGAAGAAAATAAAAATATTTTACCCCAAAATGTATTTCTTTGCCATATCTTGAAATGGCCCTGCAAAGCTGTTCTTGGTGGGGGAAAATTTGCATCTGTCAAGATTCCCTATTATAAATAACTAGATCTTTTACTTCCAGATCCTGCCAATCCTGAAGAGATTAAGTCAGTCTGGCACCTTTCTAAAGGTCTGAATAGGAAACATTTGTCATCTATTGTTTCTAAGGGCAGCCACTATGAGACTTCAAAAGAACCTTGGTCTCTACAATCTTTTATCTTCACGTAAACATTTCCTTTCTATTGATCCCAGGTCTTTAGACAAATTCAACCAATTGTCAATCAGAAAATGTTTAAATGTACCTATAGCCTGGAAGCACCCCCTACTTTCATTGTCCCCTCTTTCTGAATCAAACCAGTGTATTCCTTAATTATATTTGATTGATGTCTTATGCTTCCCTAAAATGTATGAAACCAAGCTGTGTCCTGACCACCCTGGGCACACGTTCTCAGGATCTCCCGAGGGCTGTGTCATGGGCCATGATCACTCACATTTGGCTCAGAATAAATCTCTTCAAATATTTTGCAGAGTTTGGCTTCTTTTGTTGACACCTAAAAATATAACTCTAACTGTCCTTCCACCTTTTTATATAAAATCTAGTCATAGAGAAATTATCCAACCTAGCTTGTTGGATTGTAGGTCATAAGATCTCCATTCTAGAGAGGGTCCTGCCCCACAGCCAGAAAGAAGAAATCCATACTCAGAGAGGGCAAGGAGAATCTGCACAGACAGGACTTACTGGGTTTCCCCACTAAATCTACTAGTATTACATTGTGCCCTTTTTGTCCATTTATATTTCTACGCAACTGTTCATACTTTGTTGAATCTAAGCATAAAAAACGGACCCTTTATCCTTGGGTCTTCATTCTGAAGGCTCTCATGTATATGTATTAAACAAATTTGTATGATTTTTCTCCAATTGGTCTGCCTTTTGTGATTGATTTTTCTTTTCTTTCTCTTTTTTGAGGGGGGAGGACGGAATTTTGCCCTGTCACCCAGGCTGGAGTGCAGTGGCACAATCTCAGCTCACTGCAAGCTGTGCCTCCCGGGTCCACGCCATCCTCCTGCCTCAGCCACCCGAGTATCTGGGACTACAGGTGCCCCCCACCACGCCCAGCTAATTTTTTGCATTTTTAGTAGAGACGAGGTTTCACTGTGTTAACTAGGATGGTCTCGATCTCCTGACCTCGTGATCCGCCCGCCTCGGCCTCCCAAAGTACTGGGATTACAGGCGTGAGCCACTGCACCGGCCGTGAATTGATTTTTCAGTGAAATTTAGAGGGCCAAGGAACCTTTGGCCCCTACACACTGCTTATATTTTATGTGATTATTGATACACACAAACTTAAATATTTTTATCTTAATATCTTAAATATTAATAATAACAATAGTAAACCTTCTTAAATCCCGTATCCCACTCTGTATATTGTCTTAGCTCTCTTTTAAAAAGTCTACCAGTTATTCACAAACCTGGCTGCATATTAAAATTACCTGGTAACCTTCAGAAAATACTGATACTAAAGCCGATGAAACAGGATAGTTTGCAGAACTCGCAAAGGGTTTGGTTTATTTACTCAACTTGCAGCTTTCAACCTCTTGTGGGAGGGGGAGTATGCAGATCAGTGGATGCAGAGGCCAGGACAAACTTCTTCTGGGCAACGGGCAGGAGCAGAACTTTGCGTGACCCTGCAGCAGCATCTAGGCGTGGCCTGCGACCCCTGGAGCCCCAGAGGGTGTATGTTACAGTGTGCTCTTTTGGCTTTGCCATTCGTGGATGGCTTAAGTGTTAAACAGCTCACTGGAGGGTCAGTGTGACAGCCTCTTGCACCTGCACTGGGGCCCTTGTCCAGCGTCCAGGAAAAATCAGGTTGCGTGAATGAGTTGAAGGGTGTTGAACATGGAGGATTTTATTGAGTGGTGGAAGTGGCTCTCAGTGGGATGATGAGCTGAAAAGGGGATGGAATGGAAAGGTGCTCTTCCCCTCGAGTTCAACATGGAGGATTTTACTGAGTGGTGGAAGTGGCTCTCAGTGGGATGAGGAGCTGAAAAGGGGATGGAATGGAAAGGTGGTCTTCCCCTCGAGTTCAGCCATCCCCAGTCAAACTCTTCTCTGAAGTACTGACATCAAGCCATCCCTCTGAAGTCAAGCCCCTTCTCTCCAATATCCAGCTGTTTCTTCTCTCCTTTTCTGCCGCTCTGCTGCTCCACTAGTGGGGTCTGGGGTTTTTATGGGGCCAGGGTGGTTTTGGAAAAGGCAACATTTGGACAGGAAAACAGGAATGCAAGTTCTCACTTTGGGCCGCTGGTCTAGGCTTGAGGGTGTGGCCCTCACTGGAGGCTACCCTTTTCCACCCAGTATTTGCCTGCCTCCTGTTCATCTCGCCACCATACCAGGCTGAGTAAATCAGAATCTCTCAAGGTAAAAACCTGGCAGAATAGCTTGAGAAACAAAGTTCTACATTCTTGTCACTATCTCCTCATTTCTATCTATGCATTCCTCATTTAACTGCAATCTGGCTTCATTACTCCACTGAAACTTTTGTATTCAAAGTTATACTTTTAAATTGCCAAACACAAAAAGCATCCTGTGTATTAAATACACAGTGTAAATCATTCTTGAAATTCTCAGCAGCCCATTCACAAGACTTCAGCTACCCTTTGAGTATTTGTAATTCCAACATGTACAGCTGTAACTCAATTCTCTCTTTGGGCATTAGATAAAATATTCATTTACTTAATGAACATTTACTTCGCATTTACTATTTGCCCAATATCTCATAGGTTTCTTAGACTCTAAGTATTCATACATTAATTAGTTTTCTTCTCTTTTCCCCCTTTTCCTACTTACCTCCCCAAAACACAAAACAAATAACTTTTAAATAAAGCAACATAGAACAACAGTCTGTCTTCTAACACATAAACATAGGAGTAATTTTTCTTGGTTTCTTTCTTTGTCTTAGTTCCAGATCCATTAAATTATTAAATCAAATTCAATCTCACTTGCTGGAATCTCCCTAATCATATTTATTTATTTTTGCCTATTTTCATTTCCACGATTAAAAAAACAAATCCAGGTGCTCACAATGCTTTTCTTGGATTTTCCCAACTGTTTTCTAACTCATTTCCCTAGGCTTAATACTCATCTACTTATTCTTTCTAAGCACCGTCACTACTTTGAACCCTTTAAAATAATGGTTTGATAATATTATTTCCCCGCTTAAAATCTCTCATTGCCTTGAGGTGCATTTCCCAGATTTCTTGGTGGAACACATTTGTGTGTGTGAGGTGTTAATGTGTCTAATTTTTTACAAAGATTGGTATCAACAATGTTATTTTATTCTGATATCTAGGAAATTATATTTGGTAGACAGCTACTATTATCATGCTACATATGATTTTCGGAAATGGAGAACCCCAGGGGATTGCATAGAGGATTGTTTTAGGTGTAAATATATATGCCCAATCTATGATTAATGGCAGATTCAACAACATTTCATTAATTGTCTCTATAGAATTGCCTATTTGATTATATGCTTATAATACATATCTTAATATTACAAACATTTTGATATTTGTTTCATTGTGCATAAAAGCATATTTATTATTTATCAGAGCAAGTAATTTGTTCCAATGACCATTTTGCCATTGTTGCTTTTTACTGTAATATTGTCCCATACGCTGTTTTCTTTTCTTTTTTTTTTTTTGAGGCGGAGTCTCGCTCTGTCGCCCAGACTGGAGTGCAGTGGCCAGATCTCAGCTCCCTGCAAGCTCCGCCTCCCGGGTTCCCACCATTCTCCTGCCTCAGCCTCCCGAGGAGCTGGGACCACAGGCACCCGCCACCTCGCCCAGCTAGTTTTTGTATTTTTAGTAGAGACGGGGTTTCACCGTGTTAGCCAGGATGGTCTCGATCTCCTGACCTCGTGATCCGCCCGTCTCGGCCTCCCAAAGTGCTGGGATTACAGGCTTGAGCCACCGCGCCCGGCCCCATACGCTGTTTTCTTCCAACATGTTATGATTTTTAAAATACTTCCATGATCAACTCAGTTTTACACTGTTGTCTTACCATATGGAATCCAAAGACTCTTCATTCTTTGTTCGCCTTCCTGAACAGTTAGATTTCTCATAGTTTCCATTCTCTCATATCTCTATTTTTTTTTTTTTTGGCACGTGACATTCTCTCTATTATTGAGTATCCTGATTATTTGAGTTTAGTTTGGATATACAGTGAGCTGTCTATGTTCGTGTCTCTTTACACCACTCTGCTATTATTTCTGTTGCTGACAGCAGATAGCTAATATTGAAAATCTGATGAACTCTGGTTGCAATAGACTGAATGTTTGTGTTCCCCCTAAACTCATTTATTGAAATCTTAACCCCCAATGTGATGATATTAGGAGGTGGTGCCTTTGAGAGGTAATTAGGAGAATGGAACCCTCATGGGATAAGTGCCTTTATGAAAGGGACCCCAGAGAGTTCTATCACTCTCTCTCTCTGCCATATGAAGTTACAATGAAAAGAAGCTGTCTGCAATCCAGAGGATAGCCTGTACTAGAACCTGACTAGGCTCTCATCTTGATCTTAGACTTCCAACTTCCAGAGCTATAAAAAAATAAATTTCTGTTGTGTATAAGCTACATGGTCAACGTACTTTGTAACGACAGTTTTAACTGACTAAATTAAAGTACTGGTTGAGTTAATATATTATATTGATTAGTATTTGACCACAATTCAAACTTGAAAAATTATATTTATTTAGTTTTTAAAAATGAATTATACCATAAATTACTGGACATGGATATATATATATATATGAACTTTTGTTAGTTTATGACAAAATAGGCAAAATCCAAACAGCAGAAGAAACCAACTGCATATTAACAAAACAAAAATATAGGCTTTTATTTCCAATAACTTATTATTCGAGAAAACATCAAGTATAAACTGAAAACACTCATTGTATTAGAGAAACAGAGCCATTAGGAGATTGACTTATTCTTTTTTAAAAAAAAGGCTTAAACAATTATGGAGACTGAGAAGTCCCAAAATGTGCAGACCCAGGAGAGCCAATGCGTATAGTCCAAGTTTAAAGGCCTGAGAATGAAGAGAGCAGATGGTACAAATTCTAGTCCAAAAGCAGGAAAGCTCAGTCCTCCAAAAGAGCTGCTGTTTCAGTCTGAGACCAAAGGCCAAAAAAGACCAAAAGCTCAACCTGTCAGACAGGAGAAATTCCCTTGCTTGGGCTTTTTGTTCCATTCAAGTCTTCCACTGATTGGGTAAGGCTTACCTTTATTAGGAAGGGCAACCTGCCCTACTCAGTACCAATTCGAACATCAATCCCGTTTGGAAACTCCCTCACAGACATACCCAGAATAATGTTTGGCCTAATGCCTGGGCACCCCATGGCCCAGTCAAGTTGATACATAAATTAATCATCACAAATCTACCCCTTGTCAACTTGGCATACACATACCTCTCTTTAAACCATACTTAAGCTCCAAATAAAGGAAATTACAAGGTAATTATTCCATTTAACATGGTCCAACCATGCTGTATATAATTGAAAACTCTCTAACACCCTACCCAGAAGAGAGAGTAAAGTCCTTCAGTGATCTTTACTCTTCTTAATATCTCATAACTTCAGTAGTATCATGTAAAATGTATAGTACTTAAATACCAGAACATAAAGTCACATCTTACGTCACATGATAAGGGAATAAAAGAGGGAAGAAAAAATATATTTGTCTCATACGTACACACATATCCACTCACACACACAAACCTATTAAAAACAAAATAAGTAGAAAATACTCTTGACAGTCATGGTTCTGATTTTCATAACTGGTCACATGGTTGTAGCTAACATTTAAATCTACCATCTTCCATTACTCGTTTGTTATTCCCTCTGCTTTCAGGAAGCACTGCAGTGGGTTGTGGTTCCTTACCTGGTAGGGTGGCTCAAACACTCATTCCTGAGGAGTGTGAACTATTAGTAGAACTCCATGTGTTGTTTCATTGTAGTTGTCCATTGAGCTTAATTACAGGACATGGTAATACTAAGGGACACCCCATGGGGTCTCCTGTATTTCAAACATCCTCTTCCTTATCTCCACTGTGGAGAGGTAACCAATTTCTCCTTGGTAGTTAGAATCAACTAGCTAAGGTAACACAAAAATTCCTTTCTCTGTCTTATAATGCAGAGGCATGAGAAGCTTAAAATGGCTGGGTGACAATCCTAACTTCCAGTCACATGGAATCCTTGTTGGATATTCTGGTGGCAGCATTCCCTTCTCTGGAACTAAGATTTCTAAGCCTGCCACCACATAATTTCCATTCCTGCCACCACAACCACTTTGTTCATGAGCTCATTGGGAGGTGACAGGAATGGCTGGGGAGAGGGGTTGACTGATATCCACAGAAGAGGTTATCCATCCAGGTGATTATGAAAATCCCCCTCTGCACAGTTCATCCTTTGGTAAGCATTCACATGGCATACAAGTGTCTGTATTTTTCTGTTTATTCAGAGAGGTCCATTCACATATCTATTCTCAAAATTAACTTGTCATCAAGTTTTCCAATCATGGTCCCTCCAAATCCCTGACCATCCAGCCATATCACTGGTCACAGATCATGAACTGGTGTATAATCACATGTCCAGCCATTTCTTCTTTCAAGCAATGTGAACAACCAGGTGCATTTCTTGAAGTTCTGCCCACTGGGAGGATTTCCGTTTATCGCTGTCCTTCAGATATATCCCAGAAATGAGCTATAGTGCTGCAGCTGTCCACTTTTGGTGGTGCCTGCATATTGTGCAGAACCGTCTATAAGCCAGGCCTGAGTTGTCTCTTCCTTTGTCAACTGATTATAGGTAATTCTTCACGAGGCCATAGCTGCAGGGGGAGAGAAAGAAGGCAACGCAGGAGTAGTAGGAACCATAGCTATTTGGGTCACTTCTTCAGGGAATTTACTTGTGCTTTTAGGGCCTCTCCAGTCCAATCAGAAATCTCTTCCATTTGATGATGAAATGCTGCTGTGCACACCCAACTTTACGACTAGGTGGGCCAGATAATACCTATTTAATGATGGGCAACTCAGGTCACATGTGAACTTGGTGGCCCATGGTTAAGTGTTTAGTCTCTACTAAGGCCCAGCAGCAGGCCAAGAGCTGTTTCTTAAAAGGGAAGTAGTTATCAGTAGAAGAAGGCAAGGTTTTGTTCCAAAATCCCAAGAGATTAGGCTATGATTCATCTATGGGGGCTCCAAAGAGCATCTCTATCTGCCACTGACACTTTAGACCTTATGAATTATCTAACCCAAGTTGCAGAGCAGTTTACATGAAAGCATGGACCTGGTAAACAGATGGTTTTTGTCCTGCGGGCCACTCAATGCTAGTAGCTTTTCAGGTAACTCAGAGTATGGGCCAGAGTAACACACTCAAATGAGGAATGTGTTGCCTTCCAAATCAGCAATGCCCAATAGGCATTGTGTTCCAGTTGACTGTAGAATGGGTTATTTTTTATCTTAATAAGAACATCTCTACATGTCCCATATTACTAGACCCTTAGAAATTTCACTGAAGTAGAAGGCCCCTGAATTTTTGTCAGATATATTTTTCTACACTCTTGCACCTATCTTACTAGTAAATCTAAAGTGATTGCTACTTTTTGTCCGCTAGGCAGATAAGCATAATATCTTCAATGTAGTGGACATTTTATAAGGTGATATCTTGTGGAAAGGAAAGACAAGCAATCAAGATCCATGAAAACTAAATCAGGACACAGGGCTGGAAAGTTGATACAGTCCTGGGGTAGGATAGTGAAGGTGCATTGCTGGCCTTGCCAACTGAAGGGTAAACTGTTTCTAGTGAACCTTATTGATAGGTGTGGGGGAAGAAAGGCATTTTCCAGATTAATAGCTGCATACCAGGTACTAGGGAGTGTGGTAATTTACTCAATCAATGAAATCACGTCTGGTACAGCAGCTGTAGTTGGGATCACCACCCAGTGAAGCTTAAAATAATATTTTGTAATTCTCCAATCTCCCTCTGTCTTCTGTGTAATCCAGACAGATGGGTTGAATGGGATGTGGTGGGAATCACCACCCCTGCATCTTTTAAGTCTTTTTGGTGGCACTAATCTCTGTAATCCTCCCGAGAGTGCAGTATTATTTTTGGTTTAGCATTTTTCAACATAGCGACAGTTCTGTTGGCTTCTACTTGGCCTTTCTCACCAGAATAGACATCATTCCATAGATTGGGAAAAGGAATGTGGAGACTCTGCCAGCGGATGAGCATATCTGTTCCAATTATGCATTTCAGAACTTAGAAAATAACCGTAGAATGGGGACAGGGACCCACTGGACTCACTGACGTGGACCTGAACTAAAACTCTATTGATCACCTGGCCTCTGTCAGCTGCTGCTCTGACTAACGGATCACCATGACATTTTGTGTCTCTTGCAATTAATGTTAGTTCAGTGCAAGTGTCCGGTAGTCAGTGAAAAGTCTGATTATCCCTTTCCTCTGATGCAGTTATCCCCCTTTGGGGGATGCTAGGAGAAAGAGTAACAGTATAAATTTTTGGTAGGTCCTAGGATCCTCTTCAAAGAGATGCAGCCTCCCTTTGCAGGCTGGAGAGCAGTGGTGCCATCTCGGCTCACTGCAACCTCCACCTGCCGGGTTCAAGTGATTCTCCT
>NW_012123820.1:8284768-8306993 GCF_000951035.1 Colobus angolensis palliatus | reverse complement strand
CTGTAAGCTGGTTCAAGCGTTAGAATTGATTGAAGGGCTGTAATTCTCCATCTGTGTTATTCAAGTTAGCCTTTCATTCACTTGACCTAGACATTTTCTTTTTTATTATTAATTAATTTTTTTTTAATTTTTATTTTTTTGAGATGAAGTCTCACTCTGTCACCCAGGCTGGGGTACAGTAGCATGGTCTCAGCTCACCACAACCTCCGTTTCCCAGGTTTAGCAATTCTCCTGCCTCAGCCTCCCAGGTAGCTGAGACTACAGGTGCCTGCCACCACACCTGGCTAAGTTATATATTTTTAGTAGAGACAAGACTTGACCTAGACATTTTCTTTTTTATTATTAATTAATTTTTTTTAATTTTTATTTTTTTGAGATGAAGTCTCACTCTGTCACCCAGGCTGGGGTACAGTAGCATGGTCTCAGCTCACCGCAACCTCCGCTTCCCAGGTTTAGCAATTCTCCTGCCTCAGCCTCCCAGGTAGCTGAGACTACAGGTGCCTGCCACCACACCTGGCTAAGTTACATATTTTTAGTAGAGACAAGACTTCACCATGTTTGCCCAGCTGGTCTTGAACTCCTGACCTCAAATGATCAAACAGCCTCAGCCTCCCAAAGTGCTGAGATTACAGTTATGAGCCACCGCACCTGGCCTGACTTAGACATTTTCTATTTTTACAGACCAAGTGAGAATTTAGTAGCCTTTCTATTGATTTTACTGCCAGGAACACTGTGATCAACTAGCCAGTGCCAGACCTTTGAGAATCAGATGATTCTGATTACTGGTTTGACAATTATGGTAACCAAGTGACATCACTATGCCTCGGACATAACAGGATCCAATCACATCCATTGCATTAGGTTTCCTAATTCCATTGCCACAGCTCCCAGTTCTCTGTTCCTGATCTACAGAGAAGAGTAATCACAGAGATCTTCTAGGATGCTAGGATTCCCTTCACAAATTTATTTCTCACAGTCATGAAAGGTGTGTCTTCTGGACTTTCTCAGGATGAGTGAGTAGGTTTTAAACGAGTCTAACATTTCAGTCTCTCTAAAACTGTGAATTCCTTTCTCCACTTTAAAAAAAAAGATAGGTTCAACATTTCTAACTTCCTCTTATGGGCCACCTTCTTATCCATGTTTCAGCAAACCAAACAAAACATTATAGCCCTTTCTAACTCTTCACACTGCAACATTAAATGAAAAATATCTGCTTAATAAGTCCATATCAACGAATTCAGCCTGATCCAACTTTGTGTTTTTTCCACCATTTTCCCATATGCCTAATTTCCTTTCTCAGCCCACGTTCCCCAGATTTCTGTCTGTATAAATTAAAAATTTCCTACAGTCCCTTTGTAATGTAGCACACTTCCTCTTGGTTCACACTTAGTACCTCACCTTTAGGATCCTGCTGGGACTTGAATCTATCATAGGTCTAGATGCAAAGGGGGCTGGTCAGGTAGGTCCTGAGTAGAATGAGCACTGTCTTTCCAATTTCTTCAGGCAATGTAAGGTTAATCTCCCTCAAACAGGAGTGGAGAAACCATTTCCACTGAACCTATAGAGGCTGCGTTCACTGGCAAAATCAACTCATCAAAATTTAGGGCTTCAATATCCCCACTGTAATATAATGGGGAGCCGAGCAAGAAGACACGAGGCAGATGAGAACAGAGGTAGCCTTTACTGGGCTCTTGGGCGAGGTTCACTGGTCCCCTAGAAGGAGGGCCGAGGAAGTCACCCTCGGGGCCGGTATCGAGGGCCTTTTATAGGGTGAGGTAGGCGGGGTTTGTAGGTTTCAGTTTTCCTGAGTTAGGTTTCGATTTCTGAGGAATGACGTGTCCAGGAGCTTGCACAGAGCGGGGGCTTTTTGGCGGGTGCAGCTTTTTCCACGTGCTGAGAATCTTAGCAGGAAGTGAAGGGTGGGAAGTCCTAACAAATGGCCTGCCATGCCCGATGATACTGCCATAATGGGTCTAGATTGCTGCCTAACACCCGTCTTCATCAGTGACTTCCCACACATCCCCATTTCAACTTTACCATCCTATGTTTTTCCAGTCAATGCCCTCATTTGAACAGTGAACACCCTGTGAGGCTGAGAGCTCAGCTTGTACTATAATTCAGCCACTCAGAAGGTGAGACTCTAGGTGCATTTTCAGCAATCTCAGCCCTGTGGCTATAAGGAAATAAGTTTTGGGGCGCACAAAAAAGCTTTCAGTTCTTTTACATGGTACCTGAACTGGGATCAGAGCCCTGACCTTATCTTTTTCTTTCCCTGCTTTGTTCAATGACATTAGAACAACCAGCCAACCCATTCTACTCATTAATTTGACAAAAGTATTGAGGATATCATATACATAGTCACCCAGGTCTTTGCTTCTTATATGTGTTTGATTAGGAATATCCAGTGGTGACATTTTAAAAGCCTCTCTTGCCAGATTATGTCATGGACTTTCGGTGCTTTGCTACTAGAACTGGATTATTTAAATCTAATCAGATTAAAGAACCAGTTCAAAGAACCACAGAACTAATTCAGAAAACTTATCCTTAAAATGTTGTTCCTCTAGCTTCACTCATGGTACCAAAATCTATTGGCAATTAGCACATGTTATTATTGAGGATGAGAAGTGTCGAAATCTGCAGTTGGCAAGCTGGAGAGCCAGGAGAACTGATGTCGAGTTCTAGTCTGAGTCCAAATGTCAGAGAACCAGGAGAGCAGATGATGTAAATTTCACTTCAAAACCTGGTAGGCTGTAGACCTAAAAAGAACTAATGCTTCAGTCTGAGTCCAAAGACCAGAAACAGCAATGTCCCAAGTCATACAGTCAGGCAGAAAACATTCCCTCTTGCTCAACCTTTGGTTTTATTCAGGTCTTCAATTGATAGGATGAAGGCCATCCACATTATGGAGGACAATCTGCCTTACTGTCTATCAATTCAAACACACCTCATCTAGAAACACTCTCACAGACAAACCCAGAATAATTTGTGGCCAAATGTTTGGTGAAACTCCCTGGCCCAGTCCAGATGACACATGCAATTAATTATCACAGTTATTTTTAGAGCGGAACTGAAGAATAATAAAGGAAAAACAAAAAATAAAGTAAATTAACAAAATACTCTAAAATTTGAAAAAAGAAACCCACTTAATAATAATTTAGCTACTTGAAACTTTACTCAAGATGAATTAATCTCATTTTTGAGAAATCTCTATTAGTAGATTTTGAGAAATCTCTATTAGTAGTTTTGCTTTAATATTAATTTGCTGAAATATTAATTATATCTAATTGATCTTATTTTTAAGTATCTTAAATAAATACTTATTTTTAAGTATTTTAAATATCTAAATTCTGACTAAAGTTGATGAAAATCTCTGTACAATATTATGTATTTGCTTATTGCTTGAGTTTCTATGAACATTTCCAAATATAATCTTTTTACACATTCTAAACAACGAAAGAAACTCAAATGTGGCCACACGAGTTAAAGGTTGCTAGGAGCACACAGTGGGTGGCACGTGCCTGGTAAAATTCCAGACTTCATTCCTAGACTAAACACTGGAACATAAACTGTATTGTATTAATTCATTTCATAGAACTTCTCTCTGCAAGACATGACTTGAAGGGCTGTGTGTATGTGTGTGTGTCTGTGTGTGTGTGTGTGTGTGTGTTTATTGGCTGAATATCCTTCTGAACTTCATGGGGACAGGGATCCTGTTTCTTTTGTTCATTATCATATATCAGGCACCTGGCACTGTCGCTGGCAGGAAAAAGGAACTCTACAAATATTTGTTGAATGACCGGATGAATAAAGATGAATTATGCATTTTCTAGTTGTTCTTCTATTTTCTCCCCAAGAGAAAAAATGGTAGGCCAATTGCAGCACATTTAACTGTAATTCTTTTTTGCCATTTAGAAAAATAAAGGGCAGGCCGAGATTACACCACTGCACGTCCAGCCTGGGCGACAGAGTGAGACTCCATCTCCAAAAGAAAAAAGAAAAGAAAAGAAAAGAAAAATAAAGGGCAGGCTCAAAACCTTTTGATTTAGAATTTAGGCTGGTTTGCCCCTTGTTTTGTAGGTCCCAAACCAACTGAAAATTCTATGGGTAGGTTTTGCATATAAATGAATATCATAAAAGATATGAGGACATGAGCGGAGCAATCAAAAGATACAAACATGCAAAGGACAGAGTTAATCGATTCGAACTGTGTCTCCAAACTTTTATTGTGATTATTTTACAAGTTCTAAGGAGCGACTTGTTTTATCATCTAACTGAACACAGGGTAGAGCTACCACCATGTTTGTTTGTGTTTTGAGACAGCTTCTCACTTTGTCACCCAGGCTGGAGTGCTGTGGTATGAACATGAGTCACTGAAGCTTTGACCTCCCGGGCCCAAGCAGTGCTCCCACTGTAGGCTCCTGAGCAGCTGGGACTACAGGCCTGTGCCACCATGCCCAGCTAATTAAAAAAGAAAACAAAATTCTAGAGATGGGGTCTTTCTATGTTGGCCAGGGTGGTCTTGAACTCTTCAACTCAAGCACTCCTCCTGTCTCAGGCTCCCAAAGTGCTGAGATTAGAGATGTGACCCACCACATCCATCGTACTATCATTTATATTTGCTTTTCTGTTATCTAGGAACAAATATGCTACAGCATTAATAGACTAGCAACAAAATTCTTCTCATTCTCTAATAACTAGTTTCACTTTTATTTTTAATTGTATATATACACTAACGCTACAAATTTCAAAAGTAGTTTACAGAATCTTATGGGATGAACTATCTTACATAAATTATAAAAATTATACAAGCAGAAAGCCAACAGTGACCGAACATAGCACTAGTGTTTAGGCAATCTGTATTACAAACCCTTTTCAGCTGGATGAGCATAGTCAATTTTCTTATATTACCCGGCTTTTTCCATTTTAATGTGGGGTAATGAAAGCACTTTGTGAACTGAAAAATGTATATAAATGAAAATTATCATTACTGGTCATAAAAAAACTGATTGCTGTGTAAAATTTTAATTTGGAAGTATTCATTTTCTAAATAAAGCAGTAGGATAGAGAAAAATTTCAGAGAGCAATGTAGTAAAAAGTCATTTTGAAAATTTTATGTTTATAGAAAATTCAGGCCAGGAGTGGTGGCTTACGCCTGTAATCCCAGTACTTTGAAGGGCTGAGGCAGGCAGACCACTTGAGATCAGGAGTTCAAGACCAGCCTGGCCCTAACCTGGCCAACAAGGTGAAACCTCAGCTCCATTAAAAATAAAAAAATTAGCTGGGTGTGGTGGCACAATCCTGTAGTCCTAGCTACTTGGGAGGCTGAGGCAGGAGAATCACTTGAACCTGGGAGGCAGAGATTGGAGTGAGGTGAGATCTGCTACTGCACTCCAGCCAGGACAACAGAGCAAGATTCAGTCTCAAAAAAAAAAAAAAAAGAAGAAGATGGAAAAGAAAATTCACTTTTGATAAAGCAATAAAACCTCTTACCTTCTCCCCAACCCCAAAAAGGTATAGTAATTTATGGAGTATTTCTCCTCTTTAACAGAAATGCAAATAATGGTAGCACTACTACTATAATAAACTAGATTACAAAACAAATTTTCATCGCATATAGAATAGTGCAGGAATGATGCAACAGAGAGGCAAAGTCACGCCTTCTCTGCATTTTCATAGAGCATTGCTTAACTCTCTGATTGCTCTTAGAATGTGTCATGGTTTTCATTTTATGGCAATTATTGTGAGAGCTAATCTTTTACTATATGTATTAGCAACTGGAGTTAGGCAAGTATCTGAGCATAATGTAGAAAAAGAATGTAAGAGTGTCTTCAGAATTAACCAGGAGAAGATAAGTGGTTATCCTTATCAAAACCTAAATCAGGGAGTATTATGTTCCTAGTACATTATATCTTCAGTGCACAAAATAACAAGCGTTGTTCCTTAGTGCCCACACATAATTAGTTGTTTCCTTTTCTGATATGCCAAGCAAGGTGACTCAGCTTAAGGGGTCACCTTCCATTCAAAAGCCGTCTTGGCTACATATTTGCTAAAGCTATTAACTTATAACAAACAAAGGCTCTGCTTCTGTAAAAGTGTACAAAGCCTTGAAAAAGCTTTCAGTTTTGGACAGTCACAATTGAGTTATTTGTAGAGGTACAAACATTCATCAAAGACCACCCATGTCTATCATAGCACAATGCCAGCCAGTTTAATGGTTGTTAAATCTGCGTAGCAAGAATGTGATTAGCAGCTCTGGTGATAGCACTTCTTTATTGTTTGCCAAATATGTGCTCAGAACTAAACAGGATGATAATTTAGATATGAGATTCTGATAAACAGGATGTGATTGAGGCACTTTTCACAGGAGAAAGTATATAGCTATTTGATGAAAGCAAAAGTGGGGCCATATTTTTACAAATTTCAAGCACTACTTAATATATTTATGCCCCTTTAATTTTGCATTGGAAATGTCAGTCATTAATAGGAAATCCTTCACTCTTCCACAGTCAAACAACAAAAATGCCTATGTTTACTTTCTTTTCTTCTTTCTCACTATCATTATGATAGAGGAATTGACCTTTCCTCTCTCAAAGGCCAGCTTTTCTGCCACTATTTTTGATCTCATCTCCCCTAGTTTTGACAAAATTAGCCATCCTTAACTATCCCATCTAAAATATACCTTATTATAATTGTTTTCATAGCCCTTATCAAACCTGGCACCACTTTTCTTAAATGTTCATATTTTTCCACCCATCTAGAATTAAGCTATATAGAGACAGATATCCTAGTTTGTATTATGTCATCGGGTACATAATGTCTATCTGACACATTGCTGGTGTTTTGAAATATATATCTGATATATATTTCAATTACATAATTACAAATATATCTGAAGTTTTGACTGAAAAACAAAAGACTATACGAGATGGTCTGTGTTTAAAAATACTACAAATTGGCTTACCAATGAATCCTAAGGTTATTGCCAGGAATTAATAAGTCAATGAGTATAAAATATTTAAAACAGCTCTATCAAAATAAGCTATAATTTTCTAGTAATAACACTATTTTCGTGAAAAAATGAGCTAGACTTTAAGAAACTGGATATGAGGCAGCATTCTGTCAATTAATTTGAAAACAACAACAAAAAAAACTGTGATCTATTATTGTCTCACTATATGACTTTGAAATATGTAGCACACACGTGGGTTGGGCCAATGGATATCTTCCTTCCTTTTCAACTAAAAGAATCAGCAGCTTTGCAATTTGAGTCATTACAAAATGATAGCATTATTATGGCTAAATTCAATAACAAAGTAACAAAGCTTCCAAGAGGATCTGTGACATAAAATAGGCTTTTTAAAACAACCAATATTAGATACAACTTTCCAGATCTAAGGCCTAGTATATAACACACAGATGGGTGTGACTCCCTTCCCACTTGCTGGGAGCTCAGCATCTGATGAGCCTGTTATTTAAACTGATAATCAGAACACAGTGTGATTGATGCTAGCCTACGAGAGATGTGTGTTGGAGTTGCTGTTAAAATCCAGTGGAGGAAGAAATTAATTTAGCTTCAAAAGTCTGGAAAGGCTTTAGGTACAAGCCAGGAAAAGAGAATGGGAATTTCCTAGATAAGCACAACAGTGACTGTTAATCCTAGGGAATAGAATAAATAGATATGTACAAAACTATGTGAGTATTTGGAATGTTTGAGAAACGGCAGTAGTCTAGAGCATATGCTTTCAAAAGAGGAAATAAAGAAATGACAACTGTAAAAGATAAGGTAGGAAGGTGAGTTTGAAAGGGGCATATCTATTTGAATCAGTCAAGAATCTGTATTAACTGTAACTTCTAGGAAAGGGAAAAAGAGCTCCACAAAACAAAAAACAACAAAAAACCTCTAGCAATCATGAACAGGTTTAAGGGCTTGCAAAATTGAACGGAATGGTCTGCTGCAATGATAAATAGGAAGTTTGAACTTTATTTATTTTGTAGGAAGTACCAAAGATTTAAATGTGAGGCCAGGCACCGTGGCTCATGTCTGTCATCCTAGCACTGTGGAAGGCCAAGGTGCCGTGGAAGGCTGATCGCTTTGAGCTCAGGAGTTTGAGACCAGCCTGGCAACATGGCAAAAACCAGTTTGTACTAAAAACACAAAAATTAGCCAGGCATGGTGGCACGCACCTGTAATCCCAGCTACTCAGGAGGCTGAGGCATAAGAATCACTTGAATCCAAGAGGTGGAGGTTGTAGTGAGCTGCAATTGCGCCATTCCACTCCAGCCTGGGAGACACAGCAAGACTCTGTCTCAAAAATTAGGTAGATAGATAGATAGATACATACATACATACATACATACATACATACATACATACATAATGTGAGGAGTTTCCAGGATGCATTTGAGAAAAGAGTTCAGGTAAATTGATAGTATAGTGAGAAGGGCTTGTCTATAGAAAAGTAAGAATAACCAGCTGAATAAAACGAAGTTAAGAAAAATAAAACAGGATAATCCACAAACTTGGGAGAGTGCTAAAATGTAGATATTATACATGGAATATGATGTAGATGACAAGAGGGAATTGTTATCACTTTTGAGTGAAGAAGGACTCAAGATGTTAAGAGTGCTTTAGGAAAACTACTACTAAGTCTGTGGATGATTTGAAGGAGAGACTTGGAGTTGGTTGGAATCAGCTGTATCTGTCTGGGAATGTTGCGAAAGGGTAAGACCTGTCTGTGGGACATTGGAATAATCATGTGTTACACAGCGGTTCAAAGAAATATAAACTTCAATGTTTTGTTCATTTGGTTCAAATTTGGAATGCTAACTATGCTTCCCGTTTAGTAAATAGATATTCATTATTATTCTCATTTTATAGATGAGGAAATTGAGGGACTGAGAGTTTAAGGAACAGGTCCATGCCACACAACTAGAAAGCAGTACAGTTAATTCAGTAAAGATGAATAAGGTGACTTTTTTACTAGTGTGCTAGTCATGCTTCAGATATACAGTATTTCACATATGAAAGCATAGGTGAACACTTTTTTTTTTGTCATTATAAATTCTGACATGATGCATGTCTCTGCTTTCGACCAGGCAAAAATGGAGAGGAATATTTGAACATAAGATGTAAAAGCACTCTGTTAGGGCTGTCCTGTTTTAATCTTAATTTGAGGCTCCCCACAGTTTCCCTCTTGCTGCCAGTATGATTTTGTCAGAAGCCAATGTCTGAACCTCCTTGCTGCCTAAAGACCCCTCAACAGTTGACTTCACGATGCCTTTCCTTCCAGCTAGTTATTGGAAGAATAATTGCATTATAGTCTCAGACTGACAAATGAATAAGAGGCCAATGCCATTGTGAGTATCAATTTTTCTCTAACAATTACAAAACCAAACCAAAATAAAGATAGCTTTTATAAAAACTACAAACCTTATCCAAGCAAAAAAAAAAAAAATTACAGTCTTCCAGATCAAGAACTGTAGATCTGATATAGATCTGAACGCCACTTCATTTTAAACCATCAGCTTTGAAATTCTACTTCTTAGCTGCTTTCCAGTGTCTGGGAACTGGAGCTGGGTCCTTGTCAACTACAAGGCAATGGAAAACAAGTGGGAATGAAAGAGTCCTGAGAGTCTGTCAAAACCAACGAAATGAGGTACGAGTACAGTGTCTACTGTTATAAACTGCCTGGATTTGAATCTCAACTCTGCCACTTTTTAGCACATGATCTTGGACAAATTATTTGAATACTCCATGCCTCAGCTTCCTTAGCTCTAAAATGGGAATAATAAATATATTTACCTAGTAGGATTGAAGTAAAGATAAAATGAGTTAATATATGTAAGCAGAATTAGAACAGTACCTACGTATGAGTGAGCTCTGTAAGCTTTAGCTAAGGATGTGATTGTCCCCACTCAAAGAAGAACTTCTTGAAAGAGTGATCAATAATAGTTGTCTTCATTTTCTTTCCTCCTTTCTATCTTCAACCGACTTCAATTTGTTCTCAATGACTACCAAGCCACTGGAATTGCTTTTTTAAAGATTATCAGTGATATTCATGTTTTCAATTCAAAAGTCATTTGTTGTTCTTTATATTACTTAATATCTCAGTGACATTCAGTATTTTTAAGCACTGCTTTCTGATTAAAACATTTTGTTTCCTTGGCTTCCAGGAGATCACATTTTCCTGGTCTCTATGTTATGCAGTGATTCATTCCTGCCACTTCTAATTCCTCCTTTACAATAAATAAACATTTGAATGCCACAGAGCTATTAATGGATTGTAGATTCTTTTCACATATACTGCCTTATTCCAGGTAATCTCGTAAAACTTTGTGACTTTAAATAGTATCTTTATATGAAGATTGAATTTATACTTTTGGTTCCGACAGCAGTTCAGACTTCTCTAGAGGCCTCCAGATTCATACTGAATCATGCAATCACTCAAGTGATATCTCCACTTGCAAATATAATAGAATCATGAACTTAAAATGTCCACAACAAAATACACCCAAGCTGCTATTTCAGATCTCCTCAAAAAGAAGGGTCACTTCATCTTCCTATGAATCAATTATTGTAGATTTTGTTACAACTTCTTTGGGATAAACATCAAAGAAAACAATGTAATATGTATTTAGATTACTCTTGTGTTACAAGTTTCTATGAGTTAAAAAAACCCTTGTTTTACTAATCTTGCCATCAACTGAAAATTCAGGAGATTTTATTACCAAAAGGAAGGAGAGAATGAATAATAGAAGACAGCTGTTTCTGCAGCAGAGGTGATTGATAAATATTCTGCTAAATAGAAGAAACTGATGTCTTCAGTTTAGAAAATAATGATTAAATTAATCAAAATTAATATGGCCCTGATTTTTACTTTATTTAAAAAGCTATATCAATAGTGTCAGATTTCTCGTTAAGGTCATGACACATATCAAAAATATTTCGCATCATTGTAGTATTATAATGCTACAAAATTCCCTATTTCCTACACAGAAATAGGAAAAGGAAAAGGCCAAAGCTACATCTGTTGATTGATTATATTAGTAATAGGTATAATGTATTTGTTGATACATTTTCAGATTAAAATATGTCAGAATCAAATGGCTAGAACTAATGTTTCTATCTTACAGAATCACTACATGAAGAACATGCTTGCTGTTTCTCCTCCGTGACTTTGCAAAGCTACCCAGAGTCACGTCATCTCCATCTTCAGCTCCACAAGAAAACAAAAACAACAAAAACCAGAGCAGCGTCACTAGAAACCTTAATGTCTAGACCTGATTTTCAAGGTACAAATGCTCTGGATTTAGAACCAACTTTTTTTTCCTTACTTTAAATTAACTGGCTAATGTACTTGACCCTGATATTTGTTCACTCAGACTGAAGGTTTTTTATTTCTGCATTTGGAGTTCAAAAATATATAAATATAATACAAGCAATAACAACCAAGGTATCCAGTC
The DNA here is from genome assembly GCF_000951035.1 of Colobus angolensis palliatus. NCBI lineage: Eukaryota > Metazoa > Chordata > Mammalia > Primates > Cercopithecidae > Colobus > Colobus angolensis. The sequence goes on along the minus strand of NW_012123820.1, from coordinate 8,295,530 downwards.
TTAGGAGTCAGATACTAGTTTGGATTTAGCCTTGACTTGAGGCCCTTTGATTGACATTTCCATTGCTAGAGTTACCTCAAGTCATTTTAAGATCCAACTAAATTTTATTTTGCCTTAGCTGCACGTTATCATTCTTGCAAGAATCATCTTATGCTGGCAGGATCTTGATTTAAGGCTTTACAATGTAGTCAGGCTCAAGGAGATTTTGCAAGGTCGTAAACAGCGTAGGTTTGTTTGGTAATACAAAACCTGAAGATGAAATGCCAGCTCTTGAAAAGTCTAGGCAATAGTTAGACATGTCACACACTATATTCTCATTTACAATCAGGATGACTTTTAAAGTGTCTGACTCACAGTTTTCTCTTATGATCTGATTTCAATATTTCTTTCAGGTATACACTTCTTATAAAATTTTGTTTCTCCCCAACTCATTCACCTCTTGGGAGGATGTCAGGAAAGATATTAGTATCAGTGAACATTCTGACAGTACACTCTGAAGGAATATTCATTTATCACATTTTTACTCAAAAAGTTTTCCTCCAGTGGAAAGTTGCTTTCAGTCCCATAAGTCACATATCATATAGAAGGCACTATAGATATACAAGCATCTACGGATATTCAGTTGACATTTGAACGACACAAGTTTGAAATGCACGGGTGCACTTATACATGGATTTTCTTTCACCCCTGCCATCCCTGAGATAGCAAGACCAACTCCCCCGCCTTCTTCCTCCTCAGCCTTCTCAATGTGAAGACGATGAGGATGAAGACCTTTATAATGATCCACTTCCACTTGTCAACAACAAGGGTCGAACTGCAAAATACTTGAAGAGATTGATTCTGAGCAAGACATGAGTGACCATGGCCTGTGACACACCCCTCCGGAGATCCTGAGAATGTGTTCCCAAAGTGGTTAGGCGCAGGCCAGTTTTACATATTTTTGGGAGACATGAGACAACAATCAAATACGTATAAGATGTACACTGGTTCGTGACAACTGAAAGCGGGCAGGGGCAGGATTGAGGGGAAGGAGGGTTCCAGGCTATAGGTAAATTTAAGAATTTTCTGGTTGACAATTGGTTGAGTTTATCTAAAAATCTGCCACTAAAAATCTGGGATCAATAGAAAGGGAATGTTTAGGTTAAGATAAAAGATTGTGAAGACCAAGTTTCTTAAGTCTCATAGTGGCTGCTCTTAGAGACAATAGATGACAAATGTTCCCTGTTCACACCTTTAAAATGTACTGGACTGTCAGTTAATCTCTTCATGATTGGGAAGGCCTGGAAGCAATAAGATCTAGCTATGTTAATAGAGATTCTTTACAGATGCAAGTTCCACCGCACCTCCCTCCTCCCCAGCCCCCACCACACACAAGGGATGGCTTTGCAGGGCTGTTTCAAAATATGGCAAAGAAACATGTTTTGGGGTAAAATATTTGGACTTTTTCTTTATCTGTCATGTAAAGTTATGCCAGAGTCAGGTTGAAAAGTTAGTCACAATATATAGGGTTAAACAAAACCCACCTGACGAGAATTTATGGTTTGTAGGACAAGATTCCCCAGACCCTTTAGATAGGAATTTGGGGAAAATAAGAAAAAAAAATCAGAGTTTAGTTATCACACTTAATGAGTAGTAAATATATTTTCTCTTCCTTAGGTTTTTCTAATAACATTTTCCTTTCTCTAGCTTTCTTTACTGTGAGAATACAGTATGAAACGCATATAACATACAAAATATGTTTTGACTGCTTACGTTACCCATAGGGCTTCCAGTCAACAGTCAGCTCTTAGTAGTTAAGGCTTTTTTGGAGTCAAAAGTTATACACTAATTTTCAGCTGTGCAAGAAGTTGGTGACCCAACTCCCACCTTTTCAAGGGTCAATTATCTGCATAGAAGCATCTATAGACACACGATTAGATATTAGCAAAGAGAGTTTGTTAGAATGTTGTCACTCAATAATAACATGTCGTTAGTCAGATGGGTAATCAGTTATTTGATGTTAACATTAGCAAAAGTTCTGAAGTTTAAAAATTTGAGAAGTGATATAAAGGGGAGAAAGAAGGCTAAAAAGGCATTTAGAAGCCTCACTGAAATATATAATTGAGAGTATTCACCTGGAAGTGTTATATGGGCTGACGTTTATAGACAACATTTTTTGCATGCATGTGGATATGTCACAACTATTTTTGCTATAATTTCATGTTATGCATCTGTGGAACCACGATGTCATCTTTCAATTTCAAGGCGGATAATCTGGTATTTTAAGTTATTTTGTAAGTTATATCCATATTGAAGATTTAAGGACGGTTTAATTAAACTGTGTCGATATGTCATATAATACAAAAAGAAGTTAATTGTACAGACATGCGTATGTAGGTTAAAGAGTTAACAAGCCATCACACTTCTCTTGCTGCTTAGCATTAGCAAGACAGCAGGGTGAAGAAGGGCACACGTTTGGAAGCAGGTTGAGTTTGACATCCAATCAGATCTAGAATTTGCACTTAGCGTCATCTTACTGATTCTATAAGCACTCTAGGCTACAGATTCTTCACCTATTAAATCAGGATATTAAAACTTATCTCAGAAGATTATTGTAAAGATGAAGTAAGTTAGCATATATGTAAATCACTAGGCACTTAATGGAAGTTCATAAATGCAGATTTTTTTTTTTTCTTTTTGAGACAATATCTGTCTCTGTCACCAGGCTGGAGTGCACAGGTATGACCTTGGCTCACTGCAACCTCTGCCTTCTCGGCTCAAGCAATCCTCTCACCTCAGCCTCCCAAGTAGCTGGAACCACAGATACTCACCACCATGCCCAGCTGTTTTGCTTTTTGTTTTTTTGTAGAGACAGGTTTTCTCCATGTGGCTCAGGCTGGTATTAAACTTCTGGGCTCAAGCAATCCACTCACCTTGGCCTACCAAAATGTTGGGATTACAGGCATGAGCCACCAGGCCCAGCAGTAAATGCAGACATTTTTAAGTCTCTGATAAAGCTTGGTGATCTTGGAGGGTGTAGGTTAAGAGTAGTGTCATTCAATAAGGTATATGGTGATCACTAGTGGGATGAGTAACAAGTCATTTGTTACTAATGTTAGCGAAAGTACATAAATATGGAGAATTGTATAATGGAGAGAAAGAAGGCCGCGAGCCCTGCCGCACACACCTCACGATCAGGAGTCTGTGTGCCATTAAGAAATAAGAGTTCTCGTTATTAAATTACAGTGCATATTATTGAAGACGTGTTGACCGAGCGTTAGCTTTTTTGCTATAATTATTGCTTCATGATCACAAACTATTTTGTAATATGTCTAGATATCTTACAAGTGTATATTTGGCTTTAAGGACAATCATGTGGGAAAACATGGTAGAAGCCACTTAAGCTGTCTTTAATGCTGGTAAAAAAGCTCAGTGAACCCCTTCATTGCTTGACTTAGACATTTTCTATGTTATTCTGTCATGCTGCTCAAAAATATTTTAGAGAAAAGTGTTTAATGAGATCAGGCCTTCCTTTAAAATATAAGTCTTTTCTTAAATTTTTAGAACTGGAATCAAGCAATAAAAGTGCCCCAGAATCATCATATCTATGGAACAACAAAATAGTAGAATTTGTGGGGCAGGAGGGAAGAGGACAAAAGGAGGTAATAGGCCTAGAGGAATAGCTAACAGATAGAGGGTCCTGATGGTGTTTGACTCATTGTATCCAATTATTCCTGTGGTTCAGATTTATTCCCCAAATTTCTGAATCTCTTAAGAATACCCCATATGCTTACCCCCCAAGATCATTTTCTTGCATAATCTAATTTGAATCAGATTCCTGTCTTGTGTAACAGACACTTATGTAGCAGAAGCAAGAAACATGCTTCTTGCATGCCTTTCTGTCTACACACCTTTCTCCTAAGCAATCCGTTTTGCTCTATTACTTTAAGCTGTCTAGAGGAACCACATTTCAAGCCAAATGCTACTGAACAGCTTCGTACCATATTCCTTCTGCTCCCTCAAAAATTCTCTTTGCCTGTACTACAATTTTAGAACAATACAGTTTGCCCATTCTCCTCAGCCAGAATCAGGAACTTCCTCAATAGCTCCTTTTCTTTTTTTTTTCTTTCTGAGATAAATAACATTTATTACAATTTTAAAAACCAAAACTAATGCAAAAATATCCACGATGAATAAAATACCACATTTATAGACAGACAAGATTACTAGTATGCTGTGTGGAGTCATCCTTTTTTTTTTTTTTTTTTTGAGCCCCACTTTATCTCCTCTCTCTTTTCTTACCTATACTTATCTTTTTAAAGCTATTATCAGTATTTTCCCTGGCTATTAAAATAGCTTTCTAACTGTTCTCCTCACCTAGCCTAAAAGCCCTTCAATTTGTCCTTAACTTGCTAACAAAGTCATTTCTAAGCATGCAGATCTGATTATATCTCTTCAGTGCTTAAAACCTTTATAATGGTCTCCATTTTCACATGTTACTGAACGTGCTATATAAAGCATTTTATGATCAGGTCCCTAAATCTCCAGCCTCATCTCCTACTACTTTCCCTAGCAATACTGCACTTTACCCTTCCACAATACTAAACTTCCTTTTGTTCTTTAAGTGCATTGTGGCACTTCACTCACCTCTGCTTTTTTTACATGTTATGTCTCTGACCTCGGCTGTTTTTTACCACTTACCCCCAATCTATCTATTAAGCACTTTCATCTTTCAAACCCAGTCCAGATTTACTTAATCCAGGAAGATGGGTATCAAATATTATTGCTCTATAATTCTCTGTTTTACTTTTATTCCTGTTCTTTAGCATTAATACACTTTCTCCTTGGATTATCTCAACCACTTCCCATATCTTCAATTATTGATGACTCCCAAAGTCGGGGTATGACCCCACTTTCTGAATTTTACACACATATATCCAATTGCAACTTATATATAAAACAGACAGTTCAAGTTCAATATGGACAAAAATAAAATTTTATTCCCCCTTGAATTGCTTTTTATCCAAGATCTCTGCTTCAGAAAATTGCACAACTCCATTATTTAAGGAAAAAAAAATTAATGGAAATCTTCCTTGACCCTTCCTTCACCCTTATGACGAGTGTTATCCAGTATGCAGAACCCTGAAGATACTCCAGCCATCATGCTGGCATTGCTAAGATTTACATCTTTCCCAATGCCATGGTCACCAATGCTGCTGCCAACACTGTTGCTGACATTTACGTAGAAATTTCTGCCAATGCCATGCCCCAATAGTGCTGCTAACACCATCAGCACCAATGCTGCCAAGGCCTCACACTCTTCATGTCCCACAGCAATTACAGAGCAATAGCTCTTTTTAACTGGAGCTTCTTAGTGTGTGTTTCAGTCCTCTTGTCCAAGGATTTGTGTGTGAGATAATGAGATCTGGGCTATGTAACAGTCTCAGAAACACAAACCCTGCTCAGAACCATCCCTTCTTTCTGTGCACAATATGTGCCAACAATCCTTCAACAAAACCTACCCATCTTGACCCTCTTTTCCCCTAGGATGAACTTTTTATTTTTTTGGGAGGTTTTTTGATTCTCCATGTAAACACACCCCTGGAAGCTATTCACCAGTTCTACAAATTATGCCTGAACACGCATGAATCTGACAGTAAACAAAACTTAGGCTCATGCAATTACCACTGCCATATAGAACAAGTATTTGTTAGTTAGTGAATTGTTGTTGAAAGCATAAGTGAATGTTATTCACTTTATGTTAAGTTTAGGAGGGTATTTTGTTAGACCTTTATTCTTATTTGATTTCCTTTTTCTAAAATACTAATCTGTTACTAATGGATTAAGTTTTCTTTTTTTCTGAGGTCTGAAGGATCATTCTTAAAGAGCTAGGAACATGTATATTACAATTATCATTTCAACTGCACACAAGTTGAAAATATAGGTAAATACTATACATTAATTTTTAGAAATATGATTTCTTTTTTCATGTTGCAGCTAGCCTGTTAAATAACGTATAAAAGGTAAAAGACAAGATAGCCTGTCCTCCTGAGCTCTTTGTATACTCAGTGCTTAGCACGTTGTCTAATAAAATATTGGTATATTTTATTTTAGGTCCTCAGTATGTATTTGTGAAGGGAAGAGTGTCTTAGTCCATTTTCTGCTGCTGTAACAAAATGCTATGTGCTGGGTAATTTACAAAGAAAACCCATTTATGTAGCTTGCAGTTCCGGAAGTGGGGAGGTTTCAGAGCACAGCACCAGCATCTGATAAGGGTCATTTCTTGGTGGAAGGGCCAAAGAAAAAAGCAAGAGCACATGAGACAAAGAAAAAGGGGGCTGAATTCCCACAATCACTAACCCACTCCCCCAGTAATAAAAATCTATTAATGAGGGTGGAACCTTCCTGGCCTAGTCACCTCTTAAAGGCCCCACCTCCCAACACTGCTACACTGGCAATTAGGTTTCACCATGAGTTTTGTGGAGGGACATTCAAATCACAGTAGAGTGTTACATTCCTGAAGCTTGACTTCTCACAGCCTAGAATCACTTGGACAAGGAAGCAATGTGCTGTGGTCTGAATGTTCCCCAAAATTCATGTGTTAAAACTTAATCTCCAGTGTGATAGCATTAAGAAGTAGGGCCTTCATGAGGTGAGTGTTGGGACTGAGAGTGTTTTCACTGCTTTTTCCTTCTGTCCCTTCTGCCACGTGAGGACACAGCATTCAGGGCATTATACTGAAGGCCGAGTCTGGGCCCTCACCAGACACTGAACCTGCCATTGCCTCGATCTTGACTTTCTCAGCCTCCAGAACTACAAGAAATAAATTTCTATTATTTATTAATTATATAGTCTGGGGTCCTTTGTTATAACAGCACAAACAGACTAAGACACCAGGTCTCCATCTTTCTAGTGGGGCTGGAGCATGTGATGGTTTTCCCTTTATTGTGTTTCTTCGATGGGCTTGAGAGAAAATAATTTGAGAGTCATATGATATACTAAGGATTACCTACAAAATAATCCTAAAACCAGGTAAGATCTAGTTAATGTGAGAAAATGCATCATTTGAGTCAGAAATGCCACAAACATTTAAAAACTTCTCTTCTCCTCTCTTTTTTTTCTTTCTAAAAGAGACATGGAGGTCCAACAATAGATCATCCAGATGTCATAATGAATCACAGATAAATTAAATTCACTGGGCATGAACATATATACCACTATTTAATTAATGCCATTTATTTAAGGTAATATGGTCCTATCTACACAACAATTATCGGGAGTGCTTGTTAAACATGCAGATCCCCTGGGGCACTGGAGCCCAGGAATCTAGATTTTACCAATCCTCTAGGTAATCTGATGCACACATAGTTTAAAAGCTACTGATTGAAGGAATTTATAAGAACAACATAGATTGTATGCTGGTGAAACTGGTACATATCTAATTAATTTATAGTGGAAGAAGTATATATTTAAACTAGCATTAAATAAAATAAAAAGCATAAGTGAGAGTCAAGAAGAATTTTGCTTGATGATATTGTTGCCTTTGTACCTGCTTCTGCCTAGTGTCAAGATTTTACTTTATATACTAGCTAAAACTTTTTATGACTTTAATCACTTTCTAGAGATAACACCAGTCAAAACGTTAAAGTCAACTCTTGGTCAAAGTTGTGTGATGCAACCCGGATGAGATAAGATTGATGTTTATGTTTTAGGTACATAACAGATGCAAGAAGGTTGAAAGACTAGTTTTTTTAGTAACTACCACCTTCTGTTATTTAGAAAATTTGTTGATATAAAATGTAGAATTGTGGTTTTCCTTTTCTATGAAAGAAAACTAAGTATTTTGGACAATTGTAACCAATCTTCATTCTGCACAGTATTTCTTTTCAGTCAGATATCCTTTGCCCTAGCTTCTCTTTTTGTACCCTGAGAAACTAACATTTTTAAAATCTCCTTCCTTGTTGGAATAGAGAACACATACCTGACTCACACTTAGAAAGTCTATGAATTGCATGTCCAAAAATGGAACTAGCTCAGCTAGTTCTTTCCACTCCTTGTTGGATTTTAGTGTCAGTTCTAATGAGCTCAGTCTCCTGGGGAGCATTTTAATAGTTTTTTCACCTCCCCTGATGACCATATTTATGCTGAGTTTTGATGCAGTATACAGGACTTGTGTAGCAATTAGCATTCAAATGGACCAGCGACTTCCCTTTCAGTAAGTGGGTTGTACATTTTCAAGCTTGGAAATGGAATCCGGTGAGTTAGAGCTTATAATAATCAAGATATATTAACAATTCAAATCCTAAATTAAACATCTGAGAGAAGGTGCGAAAAGGAAGCATCATCCATGTCATGGACTGCTTAAGAAACCAAAAGGGAATAAAATAATGAAAAGGGCAAACTATCAGGGCTAATGTTTATTAGCAAAAGTGAGTAGCTATGTAGAGAGCTCTCTCTCTCTCTCTCTGTATATACATATATATATATATAAACAAACAATTCCAAAGGGATGTTAAATGATGAAATACGTTACTTTTAAGGTTTAAAAGATTAGTATCTTTAGTCACTGGTTGAAATGGTTTCAATATAGTCATTGATAAAATTTAGGCAAAAAATGATTAAATACCTGGCTAATAGATATTTTAGGGTATTTGAGGAAATTACCTGTAACCTTAATAAAGAGCTGGCATTTATTCCAGATAAAGTTGAGAATCACAATAATTTTGCAGTTTTCTCAAAGCCCATTATGGTATCTGAATACATTTAACTTTTAATGTGATAATATTTTGAGACATTGATTCCCTGTCAAATCTAGTGAAATTCTTGTACTTTTCCTTAGAAAAATGTACATCTATTCATACAGCAACTTATTAACACTCTTTATTCATCATTAAATTAAAGAGGTGGAGCAAATAAAATGACTTTACACTTCAAGTCTTTAGTAAATAATAGTCAAATAATTTATACACAAATTATTGATTTAATTTTGATTTTCTTTTATTCCTAAGTCTATGCCTAAAATGGTTACAAAGTAAAACAATAACAATAAAGATCTTGAATAAAAACATAGATAAAGATAATTTTGCTAAATAAATATCTCTCAAACACAAAATAATAAAAGGATTATAGTTTGTAAACAATCACCTATCATGTTTGCAAAACACCGAAATAGTCACTATTATTCACATCTAAAAATGAAAGGGAAAGCCCAAGAAATCAAACTACTATAAACTACCCATATTGTATTTAAAAAATACTTTTGCTACATTTATGCCCTCCACAAAAAGGATGAATATATTTTTAGCACAATTAACCAAATACCCTTGAGCCTACTTTCCTGTTCATGGCTTTAGGGTGGTTAACGTGACATTTAATTTGTGCTAATCTTCTCAAGGTCAGTAAAGTGTGAAATACACTGTACACTGGAGTTACTCAACTTACAGTAGCAATGCAATTATAAAATTTTAGAAAATAATGTCTTAGAATTTTCTAATAAAAAAAAGAAGCATTGAGGACCCATTACCAGGGATGAAACTTTGCTAAAATCACAAAGGAGAGGGAGTGTTCCAGGTAGGCCAACAGAGACTGCAAACGAGCTTTTAAAATGAATTTAGGAATTATGGAAGGGCTTAACTTAAAGCTACGGTTACAGATTATTTCTTGATAAGCTGAAACTTAAGAGGTATGGAGAAGTCACCTGAATGTTACTCTTAATAAAAGTACCTCTAATCTAAGAAACTGTATCCTCTAATAACATCTAATAATGCAATTGTCTAGGATCAATTTGTCTAGTAGTGAAAATTTGAAATTTCTCTTGTATAGGAACTGTCCTGACTCTATATAAGCTAGAAAAATATGCATCTTATATTTAGGGGACTCTCTGAAATCATTTAGGTGGCCGATCCAGTTACATACCTAATTCACCTAAAAAACATTAGTAGCACATATAAACAACTTTTAAATGCACAGTAGGTGGTAAAGAAAATGGATGTGGTGTACAATTTGTATTCTAAATGCACAAAGCATTTAGATACATTGGAAGAAAATCCTACAAAACACTTAATGGATTAAACTTGAAAAGGAGTCATGATGTGAAAAAATATACAGGAGAAGAAGCAAACTGCATGCAATAAGACAGAAAATAAAATTCAGTGAGATTTAGGTTTGTATACAGTTATCTCAGAGAAGTTCCCATTTTCTGGGAACTCATAACAGAGTTATAAAAATGCGATAAGGATTGAATAACTTGATCCTACAAAATTAAAATACATGTGTGTGCATATGCATGTGTATCTATACCACTTAGATAAATAGTATTGAAAGCCTTATTTTAACCATATGCCAGGATTTAAAGGAAACGCAAAGCAAATAAAGTAGAAATTTATTCAAAATAATTCATAGCAACTCCATTACAGCATTCCATGATGAGCTCAGTATGGTCAGATAAAATATACAAAATTCATTGAAATCTAATAAATCTGTTATTGTTTCTATCTGAAGATAATTATATAATACCACTTTTGACATTAGGAACACTTTGAGTTATCCATTAAGAAAACTAGTTAATCTGGAAATAAAAAGATAAATGGAAAAAAATTTAGAGTCATATTTAGAATGGCTTTATGTGTAAGGGAATAATAGGAAAAAAGAGGAATGTGTTCTAAAAATAAACTTTATTTCCTGATTTCAAAAAACTTCCGATTTTAGATTTATTTTGTGATAGATGCAAAAAATTCTTTTTTTTTTTTCATTTTACCTTCTTCTTTCTGGCTTTTTTTTTTTT
>NW_012123820.1:8282648-8283358 GCF_000951035.1 Colobus angolensis palliatus | reverse complement strand
AGCTTATTGAGATGATGGGAATAACTATCTTTATTGATCAGAATTAGAAAAATAATGTAGCATCTCAAATAATGTACTATCTCAAGATATTCAACACTTAGCTATGGCTATACTTTTCTTCTTATCATAATTATTCATATGTGTTACAAAATGGTTGAAACCTTATTGATATGTAACTTCATAATAATCAAATAATTCTCTGGCTTAATGAGTGATTTGAATATTCAAATAATAACAATATAGGATTTTAGTGATGACTCTGCAAGACGACACAATATATGTGCATTGCATGTTCTTAGGCATGTCTCCAAGTTAGAAAGAAAACGGTTGTAACTTTTCTATACCCATTTACATTATTTTCATCCTTCAAAGATCAGGGTTGGGTTTCACCTCCTCTGGGAGACATTGTCAATATTTTCAGCCTACACTGATTATTTTCATTTCTGATAATATAGGTTGCCTGCTTAAATAATATTGGCAAACCAGAAGCTTTAAAATAACAGGCAGACAAAATTGATGGCATAAATATTTTTTGAAAAATATCATAAAGTCAATAGACAAAAAAAATTAGGGGGAAGATTTATAATGCAATGACACAAGATTAATCCCTGTAAAATATAAGGAGCTTGGCAGTACGTTGAAGACCAAATGCAAATGTCAACAAATAAGAAAAGACACTCAAGCTCATTAAAATTTAAGAAAACATAGGC
>NW_012123820.1:8274184-8281943 GCF_000951035.1 Colobus angolensis palliatus | reverse complement strand
TTTAGGAAACATGCAGACCCCAACATATATATACACACACTATATTGATAAATATAGTGTTTAATGCAGTGTTATTGATAAGTACAAAAGCAAAAAAAGAAAAAGGTGAATATCAATAGAAAAATGGAGGAGAAAATTTTTGTACATCAATTATATTAGTTTGTTTTCACGCTGCTGATAGACATATACAAGACTAGGCAATTTACAAAAGAATGAGGTTTAATGGAGAACTCACACTTCCATATGCATGGGGAAGCTTCACAATCATGGCAGAAATCAAGGAGAAGCAAGTCACAACTTATGTACATGGCAGCAGGCAAAAGGAGAGCTTGTGCAGGGAAACTCCACCTTATAAAGCAGATCTAGTGAGATTTACTCACCAGCACAAGAACAGCACGGGAAAAACCTGCCCCCATGATGCAATTACCTCCCACCGGTCCCTCTGACAGCACATGGGAAGTCAAGATGAGATCTGGGTGGAGACACAGCCAAATCGTATAATTCCACCCCTGGCCCCGACAAATCCCATGTCCTCACATTTCAGTATCAGTCATGCCCTCCACAGTCCCCAAAAGTCTTTTCTCATTTTAGCATTAAGTCAAAAGTCCACAGTCCAAAGTCTCATCTGAGACAAGGCAAGTTCCTTCCACCTATGAGCCTGTAAAATCAAAAGCAAGCTAGTTATTTCCTAGATGCAACAGGGATACAGACATTGGATAAGTACAACCATTCCAAATAGGAGAAATTGGCCAAAACAAAGGGACTACAGGCCCCAGGCAAGTCTGAAATCCAGCAGAGCAGTCAAATCTTAAAGCTCCAGAGTAATCTGCTTTGACTCCTTGTCTCACATCCAGGTCACAGTGATGCAAGTAATGTGTTGCCATGATCTTGGACAGCTCCACCCTTCTGGCTTTGCAGGGTACAGCCTCCCTCTCAGCTGCTTTCATGGGCTGGCATTGAGTGTCTGCAGCTTTTCCAGGTGCCTGGTGCAAGCTGTCAGTGGATCCATAATTCTTGGGTCTGCCATACAGTGGCCCTTTTCTTACAGCTCCACTGGGCTCTGCACCAGTAGGGACTTTGTGTGGGAGCTCCGACCCCACATTTCCCTTCTGCACTGCCCTAGCAGAGGTTCTCCATGAGAGCTCTGTCCCTGTAGCAAACTTCTGCCTGGACATTTAGGTGTTTCCATACATCTTCTGAAATCTAGGCAGAGATTCCCAAACCTCAATTCTTGACTTCTGTGCACCCACAGGCTCAACACCACATGGAGACTGCCAAGGTTTGGGGCTTGTACCATCTGAAGCCACGGCCTGAGCTCAATGTTGGCCATCTTTGGCCATGACTGGAGTGGCTAAGATGCAGAACACCAAGTCCCTGGGCAACACACAGCATAGGACCCTGGACCTGGCCCACAAAACCAGTTTTTCCCATAGGCCTCCATGCTTGTGGTGGGAGGGGCTTTCATGAAGACCTCTGACATGCCCTGGAGACATTTTCCCCATTGTCCTAGGAATTAATACTTGTCTCCTCATTACTTCTGCAAATTTCTGCAGCTGGCTTGAATTTTTCCTCAGAAAATTGGTTTTTTTTTTCTATCACTTTGTCAGGCTGCAAGTTTGTCAAACTTTTATGCTCGATTTCTCTTTTAAAATTGAATGCTTTTAGCCGCATCCAAGTCACCTCTTGAATCCTTTGCTGTTTAAAAATGTATTCTGCCAGATACCCTAAATCATCTCTCTCAAATTTAAAGTTCCACAAATCTCTAGGGCAGGGGTAAAATTCTGCCAGTCTCTTTGCTAAAATATACCAAATGTCACTTTTGCTCTAGTTCCCAACAAGTTCCTCATCTCCATCGGATACCACCTCAGCCTGGACCTTATTGTACATATCACTATCAGCATTTTGGGCAAAGCCATTCAACAAGTCTCTAGGAAGTTCCAAACTTTCCCACATTTTCTTGTCTTTTTCTGAGCCCTCCAAATTGTTCCAACATCTGCCTGTTACCCAGTTCCAAAGTCTCTTCCACATTTTCAGGTATCTTTTCACCAATGCCCCACTCTACTGGTACCAATTTACTGTGTTAGTCCATTTTCACCCTGCTGATAAAGACATACCCAAGACTGGACAGTTTACAGAATAATGAGGTTTAATAGAGAACTCACAGTTCCACATGGCTGGGGAAGCCTCACAATCATGGCAGAAGGCAAAGAGGAGCAAGTTACATCTTAAGTAGATGGTGGCAAGCAAAAAGAGTGCTTCTGTGGGGAAACTTCATCTTATAAAGCCACCAGATCTCATGCTACTTATTCACTATCACAAGAAGAGCACAGGAAAGACCTGCCCCCATGATTGAATTACCTCCCATTGGATCCCTCCCACAACATATAGGAATTCAAGATGAGATTTGGGTGGAGATACAGCCAAACCATGTCATCAATGTTTTGGAATTTTATACAGAAAGAAAAAAAGTCAGGTGTCTCCTGACTCCCATAGTGCAATTAAATCATTCCATGTTCTTTAGGTTTCCTCACTTTCTAAAGGTAACAAGTGTTAATATGATCAAGTAAGCCATGCTACTTGATATGGTTTAGCTGTGTCCCCACCCAAATCTCATCTTGAATTGTAGTTTCTATAATCCCCACGTGCAGTGGGAGGGACACGGTGGGAGGTAATTGAATCATGGGAATGATTACCCTCACGCTGTTTTCATGATAATGAGTGAGTTCTCATGTAATCTGATGGTTTTATAAGAAGCTTTTCCCCTTGTGCTTGGCATTTCTCATTTCTGCCTTCATGTGAACAATGACATGTTTACTTCCCCTTCTGCCATGATTGTAAGTTTCCTGAGACCTCCCTAGCCATGCTGAGCTGTGAGTCAATTAAACTTCTTTTCTTTATAAATTACCCAGTCTTGGGTATCTCTTTATTAGCAGCATGAGAATGAACTAATACAGTAAATTGGTACTGGGTAGTGGGGTGCTGCTGTAAAGATACCTGCAAATGTGGAAGCAACATTGGAAGTGGGTAACAGGCAGAGGTTGGAACAGTTTGGAGGGCTCAGAAGAAGAGAGGAAAAGATGGGAAAGTTCAGAACTTCCTAGTGATTTGGAAGGCTCAGAAGACAGGAAGATGTGGGAAACTTTGGAACTTCCTAGAGGCTTGTTGAATGGCTTTGACCAAAATGCTGATAGTGAATGGACAAAAAAGTCGAGGCTGAGGTGGTCTCAGATGGAGATGAGGAACTTTTTGGGAGCTGAAATACAGGTCACTCTTGCTATGCAAAGAGAATGGCAGCATTTTGCTATTGTCTTAGAAATTTGTGAAACTTTGAACTTGAGAGAGATGATTTAGGGTATCTGGTGGAAGAAATTTCTAAGAAGTAAAGTGTTCAAGAGGAAGCAGAGCATAAAAGTTTCAAAAATTTGCAACCTGAAGATGTGATAGAAAAGAAAATCATCATTTTTGGGGGAGAAATTCAACCTGACTGCAGAAATTTGTGTATGTAACGAGGGGCCAAATGTTAATCAACAAGACAATAGGGAAAATGTCTCCAGGGCATGTCAGAGACTTTCACAGCAATCCCTCCACCACAGGCCTAGAGACCTAGGAGGGGAAATGGTTTTGTGGGCCAGGCCTAGGGCTCCCCTACTCTATGTAGCCTCAGGACAAGGTACCCTGCATCCTAGCTGCTTCAACTTCAGCCATGGATAAAAAAGGATAGTATACAGCTCAGGCTGTTACTTCAGAGGGTGCAAGCCCCAAGCCTTGGCAGCTTCCACGTGGTGTCGGGCCTATGGGTGTACAGAAGTCAAGAACTGAGGTTTCGGAACCTCTGCCTACATTTCAGAGGATGTATGGACATGCCTGAATGTCCAGGCAGAAGTTCACTGCAGGGGTGGAGCCCTCAAGGTGAACCTCTGCTAGGGCAATGCAGAAGGGAAATGTGGGGTCAGCACCCCCACACAGAGTCCCCTCTGGTGCACTGCCTAGTGAAGCTGTGAGAAGAGGGCCACCATCCTCCAGACCCCAGAATGGAAACTGACAGCTTGCATTGTGCACCTGGAAAAGCCACAGACACTCAACACCAGGCCATGAAGGCAGCTGAGAAGGGGGCTGTATCCTGCAAAGCCACAGGAGCAGTGCTGCTCAAGGCTGTGGGAGTTCACATCTTGCATCACAATCACCTGGATGTAAAACATGGAGTAAATGGAGATATTTTCAGAGTTTTAAGATTTGACTGCTTTGCTAGATTTCAGGCTTGTATGGGGCCTGTAGCCACTTTGTTTTGGCAAATTTCTCCCATTTGGAATGGGTGTATTTATCCAATCCCCATACCCCCATTCTATCTAGGAAGTAACTAACTTGCTTTTAATTTTATAGGCTCATAAACAGAAGGGACTTGTCTAAGATGAGACTTTGGACTTGGACTTTGGGGTTAATAATAGAACTAGCTAAGACTTTGGTGAACTGTTGGAAAGGCATGATTGTGTTTTGGAATGTTAGGATATGAGATTTGGGAAGGGCCAGGGGCAGCATGATATGCTTTGGCTGTGTCCCCACCCTAATCTCATCTTGAATTGTAGTTCCCATAATCTCCATGTGTCATGGGAGGGACCCAGTAGCAGGTAACTGAATTACACGGCAGCTACTTCCATGCTGTTTTTGTGATAGTGAGTGAGTTCTCATGAGAGCTGATGGTTTTATAAGGCATGTTTCCCTGTTTGCTTGGCACTTCTTTCTGCCATAATGGGAAGAAGGGTGTGTTTGCTTCCCCTTCCACCATGATTGTGTGTTTCCTGAGGCCCCTCCTAGCCATACTGAACTGTGAGTCAATAAAATCTTTTTTCTTTATAAATTACCTAGTCTCAGGTATGCCTTTATTAGCAGTGTGAGAATTGACTAATACACTACTTAATGAAGACTAAAAGCTACTAAATATTCTTTTGGAGCAAGACAGAGTGCAGTTTTGTTGTTGTTGTTTTTAACCAATACTAAATATAAACAATATAGATTAGCCACCTGGTCCTTCTGTCCTCTTCTCTCTGGTAACATGAATGCCTATGGCAAAGTATTTTAATTCTTTCTATAACCTGGGTTGAGCATGCTTGAACCAAGCATCAGTAGGAAAGGATAGTCTTCTTCCTCTCAAATCCTATCCCAGGTCAAGGAGCTCAAGAGAATTTAAGATGAATGTATCAAGAACGACACAGCTGAAACACATCACACTCCCAAGTCATAACCAGAGTTCTTCTTCTTCAAAGAAGTTAGTGTATATAAGTAAAGTCTTTCATATGAAAGAAGTCCAATAAATTTGTTTGTAATTTTTTTTAAAAAAATTATATGCCTCACTGGACACAGTGGCTCACACTTGTAATTCCAGCACTTTGGGAGGTCGAGGCAGGTGAATCACCTGAGGTCATGGTGAAACGCTGTCTCTACTAAAAATACAAAAATTAGCTGCACGTGGTGGTGGGTGCCTGTAATTCCAGCTACTTGGGAGGCTGAGGCAGGAGAATCACCTGAACCCAGAAGGAGGAGGTTGCAGTGAGCAGAGATTGCACCATTGCACTCCAGTCTGGGATACAGAGACTCCGTGTCTCTTCATGTTTCATGATTCTATGCTAAAATATAATAAGTAAAAGAGATAAGTTGGAAGAGTGTGTGTGTTTGTGTGTGTGTGACTTTCTTAAGCTTAAAGTAAACACTGAATATGTAATTTGTCCTTTCAGCTTATGTGGGTCAAGTCAGTATCATCTCCCAAATTCAGTATTTCAAATTGAGATGTCATAAATTAGTTTCACTACTTCTTATTGTATAACGAGTGGCATTAACCCAGGTGGGCATGGTCGTATGCATATATGAGCACCTTTTTGTGAGGGAAAATCTCTCTTATGTTTGTGAAGAAGATGAATGCATTAGGTGCAATTATGAACTTGAGTTAAATCTTTCTTCATTATTCATTCTCAAGAGAATTTGAGATCATATTTTCTTTCCTTCCTGAATTATCTTGGTATATATAATAGGGGCTTGATTAATTCATTTTGATTTTTACATTTTCTTCTCAGTTCAATGGCAAGAAATAAGCATTTTAAAAACTCAACTTTCAGAATTTTTGATCATTAATATTATTTTTAGTTTAAGTTTAAAAATGTTGCAAGTATGGATTTTCTTTTGAAGCATGGCTTTGAGTGAAAGGAGGGTCATCAAATCCATTTATAGCATTACTTTATGCTCTCTCTTCTGTTTCAAGACTTCCAAAGAATTAATTAAAAGTTGATAGGATTGACCCTAAAACCAATTATCCTTTGGTCTGAAATGCTGAGCACACATTATTGAGTTTTCAAATAAATTGAAAAAAATTTTAGTCATGCAGCAGCATCATTATCTTAATTTATAAACATTAACACAAGAAAATATTGGATTTGTTTTAAATAATTACTCCACACTGCATTACCAGTATTATCTTTCTGCTGTTCGGATGTCTACCAGAATACATTCCTAATCTATAACCATGAATAACCATGCAAAACTTCTCTGATATTGAATAGAGTGTTCTAGTCAAGGTATTTCCGGAGTTTAGTGACAGAGCATTTCACCAGATTTATATTGTATTTCAATTTCTCAGTTGATGAAGTCTCTAACCTGTCTGCCTTTTCTATCCTGCAATATGGAGGACTGATGGCTTCAGGGACTTTTGCCCTCTAACCTTTAAATCTGTTTTCTTGTCATTGTAACGTGATTGTCCCATTTTCCATAAATACATTTAATTTTTCTTCCTCCACATATATGCACACAGACACACAGACACACACACACACACATGCACACACAATATGAGATTTATAAAAATTACAGAGACTGAACTTACTTGCACTGTAGGTTTTTTTTTTTTCATATTATCCTAAAAAATGTTAAATGAAAGAAAAATAAAAAGAGACACAAAACTCCTTGAAAACAATAGCTAATATTCAGGTATCTTTATCACGTCAGGACACTGTGTTAAAAGTTTATATGTAATCCTTTAATTTAAAGAGGAAGAGCTAAGGCTCAGAGGTGTTGAGTAAGTTGCTAGGCTCTCCTGGGAGAATAAGTTTTCAGTCCAGGATCTAAATTGAGGAAGTTTGATTCCACAATCTTTCATTATGCTACCATGTGTTAGTTATTTAACAAGGACATTCTCTGCCCAATACAGAGCTGGAAAAAAAGCTGTAAAAAAGAATGACATGACACCCTGTCTTTAAGACCTCCAGTAAGTCACCATTCTTAGTTTCTATAGTAACTTGCAAATAGTTTGACTAAATACAATTTGTTGAATCAATAAATAATTGAAGAAAGAAACAAGATCTGCCCAAGCAATTCCCATTTTAGGAACACAGTCAATTCTTACTGTTCAGTAATAACACTGTTATTTGAACTTCAAATAAATTTGCATTTAGAGGCTTTATCTGTGGGTGAGGGGGCTGGAGTGTGGTTTCAGTGACATTGGGAGATAGTTCTCAATGTGTCATTTAAACATTGACTTCAACGACATTGAGAGAGAGTTCTCTACTTAATAATTGATATTTTAGAATGTTCTGTATTCACTCTGTGACCTTATATTATGTACTCCCTGCATACCTCACATAATCTTGGTGATATGCTTATTTTCATTTGACAATCAAAGGATAGGCAATGGGCAGCCAAAGAAGCAAGAATGTAACATGACAAAATCTCAGTAAAGTCCCTTCTTTCTTCAATCTTTATTTTTTTCTTTTCTTTT
>NW_012123820.1:8232916-8273779 GCF_000951035.1 Colobus angolensis palliatus | reverse complement strand
TAAGAAAACAATAATAAATTTGCCCCAATGTATTACTAAACTTCCACTGTTCTTTGTACAATACAGCTATAACTCTAATAAATCTCCAAAATTTTGCCAACAGAATGGTTGATTTCCACACATACATTGTTGTCTCCCAAATAATAGGAAAAAAGTGAAGGAAATGTTGCCTAGCTTTCTCTATTGCTGCATCCTAAAATTTTTCCACATATAGCTCCATTTTTATACAGAGCAGATTCTTCTGAATTATTTAGTTGTTTCCGGTATGTTTAGCACTTTCCTCTTTGAGCCACCTGAGAATTGCATCAATGTGCTATTTCTGCTCACTAATGAAAATGTCAAAGATCAGCTTTAAAAATGTTAAATAAAACTGAGCCAATCAGTCCCCTACCGTTGTTCATTTTGAAGCTGACTTTATTCCAAGACTGCTTTACTCCCTGTTGTTGCTTCTTAGCTAAGCCTGTAATTGTCAGTAAACATTATCAAACAGGTTTGGCATTGTCACTGTAAAATAGATGCTCTTGACTATGATTAAAAGTATCCATTCAAAGTCAGGATTAAGCAAATGTCATTAATTCAGTCTGATAACCAGAGGAGTTCTAAAAATCACCCAACACCCAAACATCCAAACCACCCTCTCAAACTTGCTAATATGTTCTGAAGGATTCATTTTATGAAGGATATTTCTGTGGAAAGCATCAGGAAAATAGTAAAGAATTTACAAATATATTTGTAACTATAAAGAATAAGAAATAGTTCTTTTAAAAAGCTTTATAAAATTCAGGAAATCACACTGGTAGCAATAACCACTATTAACATATCATATTTCCTTCCAAATATATTCAGAAATTTGAGACATAAAATTGTATGTTTATATCCTGATTCTTTTTTACTTAACATTATATTCCATGAGCTTTTTTATATCCTTAAAAATGTGTAATACATAATACATTTATAATGCAGGATATCCACAAAGTTGAGAAACATAGAATAAACTTACTTTAAAACAATATGTAAGTTACATTTTCAAATAATGCTCAACATGTTTTCAGGTGAAGTGCCTCTAAATTTACCGCAACGGAACCAATTGTTAATCTGAAAGCAGTATAATAAATATAACACAGAATGTCAAAACTGTCTAGATAGAAAAAAAAGGGTGTATTTATCGCACTCTCTTCATATTAACACTTGTACATACCACTTAAAATTTAGAGATGCTTCATCTGAAAAGTGTCTGGAGGCTAAAGAAAAATAATTTGGATGTATTACTTAAAAGCACAGCCAATATACAATTTAGAACTAAGTTTATCTTACAATTCTCACAAATAGTTTATCTAGTTAAAATGACATAGTCACAGTTAATATTTTTGGTATCTCTTCTTTTTAGTGGTAAAATGCATCACTTGCCATTTTACTTTGACAACAAACAACTACGATTGACAAACTTTCATTGCATCAACACAAACTCTTAACACTTTTCTCTGTAATCTCTTTCTCAAATCAGATCTATGAAAACATAAAGTAACACTTATACGACATTCTCAGAACTCTCATGACTCTCATGTTGAACTTCTTCATCATCATTTTTAACCTCTTGTCAATAGGAAGACAAGATTACTATAAATAATGATTTATGTTTATGTTTGACCATCTGATAGTGAGATTTTACCATCAGACCACCAAATACAAATGCTTAAACAAGAGAGGATACCAAAGAATTGTTTACTTTGAACTTTAAGTCCTTTATTAGATCATATAAAGCGCCTGCTTTCATTATTATAATAACAGTATCATTTTTACTTTTTTGCAAAAGCCCTCTTCTATTAGCCTGGTTAAATGTGGAATACGGACCCAGAATGGGGTTATACACTTCACCCTAGGAATGAGGAGTGATGGGACAAATCCACGTCACACCAACTTTAACTCAAAACTTCATAAGGATATGAAGTTTATCAAGCCACAGTCTCTGTCCTCAAGAAGCTCATAGTCTGATATGTGATATAGACAAGGAGGTCACTGATTATAGAATATCAAGTTAATGAATGAACAAGTCAGAAGAGTGGATGATGCCTAATTCAGACTGTGAGATCAGAAATGGATTCCTGAAGGTGGTATTTGAAAGCAAATAGGAAATAGATAACTCTTTGGGGGAAAGCAGCGGCAGTAGCTATATTGCATGGGCAGTGATGACACAGAACATTCCAGAAAGAGAGTAGAGGTGAATTTAAGGGAACCATTTTTATAAGTTTATGAGATACTAGGGGAGGAGAAGAAATAAAGCAGGTAGACAGGCACTAGGAAAAGAAAGGACTTAACACTCCAGGCTAAGATGTTTACCTTTATCCTGAAAGTTTTCAGCAGGAATTTGGCAGTTTTAAAAAAGAGAATTGTATGATTAAATTGACATTTTAGCTGCAAGATGAAAAATGAATTAAGCAGAAGGACTGTCAGGGAGGTGGTAGACCATTAAGAAAAGTACATTATCCTCAAATCAGTGCTACGACTGTGGGGTGCCAATCGAGGCAAACCTATGCATTTGAGACACAGATCTATGAGCCGTAAGAATATAAACAGTAGTTAAGGACATGAGCAAGAAGAGAACAATTAGAAGGAAAAACAAAAACAAGATCAACATTAAGGGAACTAATAAAGTATTGGTGGAGATAAAGATCTTGTGAAAGAAATTTTAGAGGAAATAGCAAGAAAAAATAGAAGGCAAGGAAGCAAATTAGAGAAGTAAGATTTGCAATCAAAACCAATTTTCTTTAGATTTAATAGTAAAGAGGGCTTTGGTGATTCAAATAGAACTGTTAAAAATGAGAAGAATGAAGATCCAGAAAAGAGAGGTGGTATTCGACAGAGAAACGGACCAAAAGTAGGAAGGGGGGGATTGGACCCAAAGCCCAGGTAGAGGGCTTGCTTTAGGTTTGGGGACACTGCTTCCACTGATACGTGTGAAAGGAGAAAAAGATTTTCCTTTCTATTTGTGGCTAATTTACAAATTGCCCTAGGTAATAACCTGTAAATTATAAAACTAACCCAATCTAGAGAGAGTGAAGAGCTGCATAGAAGAAATGTGGGTGCTGATTAGTTTTTGACACTTACACTACACTTATACTAGATTTGTTTACAGGCATCCCTCCTTTATTGTGCATTGCTTTCTTGTTTTTCACAAATTGAATGTTTGTGGCAAGCCTGCATTGAACAAGTCTATTGGTACCATTTTTCCAACAGCCTGTGCTCACTTTGTGTCTCTGTGTCACATTATGGTAAGTGCTGCCATATTTCACACTTTTCATCATTATTTTACCTGTTATAGAAATTTGTGATTTGCGGTCTTTGATGTTACCATTGTAATTTTCTGGAAGCACCGCTAACTGTATCCATATTAAAGGTTAGACTTAATCCATAAATGTTATGTGTGTTCTGACTGCTCCACCCACCAGTCATACTCGCTCTCTCTCCCTCTTACGATATGGAAATTAGGTCAATGAATAACCCTATGGTGACCTGTGGTATTCAAGTAAAAGGAAGAGTCCCATGTTTCTCACTTAAATCAAAAGCTAGAAATGATTTATCTTAGTGAGAAAGACATGCCAAAAGCCAAGATAGTCTGAAAGTTGGGCATCTTGTACCAAATAGCCAAGCTATAGCTTGCAAAGGTAAAGCTCTCAAAGGACATTAAAAGTGCTACTCCAGTGGACAATTTTCAAAAATTAACCCACAATCCTGTACTTCAAAACACAGGGCACACCATGGTTAATTTGAACAAAAATAGAAGCAGATGTTATGAAGCAAAGCCTACATAGAGCCACACTAATTTAGGCTGGGCATGGTGGCTCATGCCTGGAATCCCAGCACTTTGGGAAGACTGCTTGAGCCTAGGAGTTAAAGACCAGTCTGGGCAGCATAGTGAAATCCCATCTCTACAAAAGATTTAAAAATTAGCTGAATGTGATGATGCACATCTACAGTCCTAGCTAATTGGGAGGCTGAGGTGGGAGGATTGCTTGTGCCCAGGAGGTCAATGTTGCAGTGAGCTGTGATCACACCACTGCACTCCAACCTGGGCTACAGAGCAAGACCCTGTCTCAAGAAAAACAACAACAACAACAACAACAACAACAACAAAAACAGTATGCACACACAAATAATCCCATAGTTGGGTACTCAGAATAGGCTTCACCTGATTTGGTTTCTCAATGTACCCTCAGCTGGGAGATAATCATAGAAAGAAAACAGAATTTTTGTGGAGGATTTTGGGTCCTAAACACTCCCCTCTTCCAGACCCATAGCATAAGATCATGAATCCCCAGGCAGAGTAACAGTACACAAGATGCTTTGTCAAGAACTCTTCATGGTCTGGTTATTGCTCCCGTCCTGTCGTGTCATATCACATTTTAGCTCATCTTTCAGGAACCAAGTTCAGAAAGAGCAACCCACAGAAGCTCTTTGTTCATTTCATTTGTTGAGAGCTTTGTGTGAGCATGTACACACAACACACCCACCCACACACACACACTCACAGAGGCACTTCAAACCTCAAAGAGGAATACACCTCTACTGTTGCTATTCATTTCTATTAAGAGCACAGTCAAAATTTACCCAAGCATTTCAGACATTCTTCCAATTAAGATTTTGTATATTTCTTTCTGTAATGATCTTGTTTCTTTCCTGACCTCTCAAGAGTATTTTTAAGTGAAGGTTATTGTGATTACAGTGTGAGACAGCAACTTCCTTCTATTTCAGCCTTATTTATCTTACTCAGAGCCATTTCTAGGCTATCGTCCAAAATAGCCTCTAACCACCTAAGTTGTTCACTGAAGTGTATCGGAAAGCAATCCTTGAAATAGCTCTCGAAATATGTTCCCTTCCTTCATTTCAACATAGTTGCATGCCAATCAACGGCAAAGCAATTAAAATCCTGCCAGGATCAAAGAACGTGCCTTTGCCAATCTATAAAAACATTTCCCTACCTCCTTTGTTAAGGCCTTGGTGATTTACACTAAAGCAATATCCAAAAATCTGCTTATGCTCTTTATAGTTCTTGTTTCCAAATATATGTCAACAAATTTCTGGTTGGAAAATACGTATTATCTGTTTCCAGTTTTTCCCACCTTATGTTTCTCTATTTCGTATACCCCCATTTTTTTAAAGTACCTGTCTTAACAACTTCAATATTCCTCCTTTTATCAGAGATATACATACATTTTATTTTAATATTTTCATTAAGTCCACACTGTTTGAGGACTTGTCATGCACTCTTAGCTATCATGTATATCAATTTGTTTTATGTGTTCTCCCTCTGCTAATAAAGCAATCCCTTTTCAGATTTTTCTGGTACAATCCATCGAACCCAAGTACATTCTAATATCAGCATCCTTGAGTTAATCAGAGAATACATTGCTGTGGGAGGTGGATAGTCCCTTTCTGGATTATTCTGCCTTCTCATCAATAATCGAAAGCACCAGTTAAGCAATTTTCCATACTGTCTCCTCATCCTTTTGCTCCCCCTGAGTGCAGCTGATATACAACTTGCTAATACCATTATACTCTAGAGCTTTGAAGTTTTAGGGTGCTCAGAGCATAGCTCTCTGACAGAACATCAAGAAGCAAGCAAAACTATTTCTATGAATCCAAAACTGTATATAAATGCAGAGACGTGGAGAATTGCTGCAATTAATATGAATAACTCAAGTCAAAAGCATGTCAGCTAAAAACACAGGCAATTGAGGCAACCGATGTTCTGGTTTAAATTAGATGAACGACTGCCTCTATTTCCCACTTTGCTTTGTATATAGTTAAATGCTATATTACTAGAAATTTTTGATTCCCACAAATTCTAGGGACTGTTAAACTCCACTTTAAAGCTCTTTGCAACATAGGCGTTAGCTTAACTTTATCACACCAGCATTATTTTAAGCTTCTAATGTATGTCTAATAATTGCTTCTCAATCAGCTATTTGCCCAAAACATAACTTTACTAAGTCATAATCAAATATAACACCACAAAATGTGCTTAATCCTTCAGTCCTTTCATCAGATTAGCCACATACTACTTAACTTTAAGAAAAACATGACCTGTAAGATTTAACATTTTTTTGAAAATACAATATTTTGTGTTTGTCAATTTAATTTTAATTCTGCAAGTCTGATACACTATGCCTTTTGCTATAATGGTATTTATTTCTGTGTGCATAAATAAACCTCATTAATTATTTCTCCTCTTCATCATTATCTGCCTCTGCCAAGTTCTCATCCTGTTACTCTGCTTTTCACTTGGAATTGAAGAAGGGGAATAAATTTGGTCCTTCTAGTCTAGCATTTCTCAACTGAGGGTGGCACTGGCCCACAGAGAGGCATTTGGAAATGGAGCGGAGCACTTTGCTGGTCAAATTGATTGTGAAGACTGATGCTTGTTGGGCAGGATCACACAAACTGAAAAACTATCTCTCATTATCTCTAATTATTATGGTGTTTTTGTTTTAAATGTAAAATCATGTTTGAACACATTTAAACAACTCCAAGTCAAAATATGGAGAATTCAGGTCTTATATTTAATGTCTTCACTTTTCCCACACACATAGCCTCACTTACAGAAGTGCCAAACCCTAATATTTTATTCTCTTCCACTTGTCTCTCAAGTATTTTCTTTTTAGTATAAGGTCAGTACTTTTAAAATTATATTTCTCCAGAGCAGTTCCTTTGTCAAATCCATCCTGAACTTGAGACATTAGAAATTATCTTCAGCTGCTATCATTTTAGAGGCTGAAAGTAGTTATGTGTCATGTCATCAATGAGCCTTCCATGTCCACTGGTTTTTCTGAAAACATCAAATGCCCTCAATAAGCACGTGCCGCCCCGGAACGTGTTCATACCATTCACCCCGGAACGTGTTCACACCATTTTTAGAAAAACTTAGGCTTCCTCTAAAAAACCATCTAATATCCAGAGTGTTCCATCTTTCTGTTCAAAAATTTTATGTCATATTATCTTACTCTACTATGTATTATCAATCTTTTTAAATCCTAAATTGAGATAATCCAAAATAATTTTTTTCTGCAGCTTAAAAATAAATATGGTGATGAACTATCTTGTGCTTCATAAATTTCTTTTAAGACTTGCCTTTATTTTTTAATATGAGTTAATTAAAAGAAATATGGTATGAATATTACCTTTAGAATAAGTTTTCAGACTCTTCCAATAAAACAAAATTTATGCTATAAAAATTACAATGATTAACAGACAGATACCATCAATACACTAATACATAAAACATCAGGAATTGATATAATGGCTTCATATAATGATACCACAATCTAACACAAAAGACCTGGTGATAAACAATAAGATAATTTCTTAATTTTTTATAATAGGTAATTACATGCTTGATATATGTGATACCTGATGCTGTAGTCATCTATTTCCCCCTACCCCCTCACTTTAAAGGTAGAAATCTTAAAGATTATTTCATCACATTATTGCCGTGTTTAAAAAACTGTCAATAATTCTCCTTGTTTACAGGGTGAACTTCAAGTTACATGATGTTGTAATCAGGGCTGTCCGTAATCTGAATCTACACTGCCCTCATTCTTGGCAAGCCCTAGCCCAGTGCAAGATACTCAACTCCAAAGCAGAGTTTATGACCATATTGCTCTCTGATCTCCTGCATTATTTAATAATTTATTCATCCAGTCAATAAGGCATGGACCAAGCACTATATACGCCACATTGTTCTCTGAGGAGGTAATACATGAACTGAGACCTGAAGAGCAAGGGGATTCAGCTATGTTGAGACTTGAAGTGAGGTGGAGACTATAGTAGGCAAAGCAAACATCTGGTGCCAGAGCCTTAAGGCAGGACAGAGTTAGCATGTTTGAAAAACAGAAGCCAAGCAAGTGCAGTAGAAGCATAAGACTCCTGATGTGATAAGAAGACAGAGACTACACAGTCCTTGTAGTCAATAGTAAGAGGTTCAGAGGAATTACAGTCTAAAAGCTGGGTAGGGAGAGGGGAAACAACCACTGTGGCAATGTTAATCAAAATACATCTATGTAAGTTTTGTTCTAGCAATATCAATCTCTAACATATACTAGCACGTGTGTCAATTATGTGTGAATGAGTTTATTTATTGCAGTATATTAGCAAATGATGATAAACAACTTAATATCTGTCAATAGGGACCTGGTCAAATAAATTCAGATACGTCATTCAGTGACGTATTATGCAGCTGTAAATATGAATGCAAAACTCTCTGTGTACTGTTATGTAAAACTCTCCAAGCCCTGAGTTTGAGTGGAAACAAGTTAATGCAAACAAATTATTTATTGCAGTATATTAGCAAATGATGATAAACAACTTAATATCTGTCAATAGGGACCTGGTCAAATAAATTCAGATACGTCATTCAGTGAAGTATTATGCAGCTGTAAATAAGAATACAAAAGTCTCTGTGTACTGTTATGTAAAACTCTCCAAGCCCTGAGTTTGAGTGGAAACAAGTTAATGCAAACAGTGTAATAACATGATTCTCTTTGTGCTGAAAGCAAAGTAAGATTGTATTTACTTTCTATTTCTGCCATACAAGTTACCACAAACTCAGCAATGTAAAAATAAACATAAATTAATTAATTTGTAAAAATAAACATTAATTAATTAATGTAATTAATGTAATGTAACGTGAGTAATATAAAACATTAATTAATTAATGTTTATTTTTTGAGACAGAATCTTGCTCTGTCACCCAGGCTGGAGTGCAATGGTACGATCTTCGCTCACTGCAACCTCCGCCTACCAGGTTCAAACTATTCTCCTGCCTCAGCCTCCCAAGTAGTTGGGACTACAGGCGCATGCCTCCTAGCCCAGCTAATTACTGTATTTTTAGTAGAGATGGGGTTTCACCATGTTAACCAGGCTGATCTCGACTTCTGACTTCAAGTGCACTGCCCACCTAAGAACATACATTTATTATCTCGTGGCTTCTGTAGGTCAGAAATCTGTGTTGCCATGGCTGGTTATTCTTGTTAAGGTCCCTCAAGAATGAAATCAAAGTGTTGGCTGACCTGGTCTCTTACCTGGAGATTACAGAGGAAAAATATACTTCCAAGCTCATTTAGGAGGTTGGCAGAATTCAGTTCCCTGTGCTTACAGCACCGAGGCCTCCGTTTCCTTGCTGTCTTTGGCTGGACATTGTTCTGAACTCTAGAAGCTACACAGATTGCTTTTAGCCTACGGGACCCTCTTTCTTCTAACTGGAAATGGCAAGTGGCATCCTTCTGACTTTCCACATCTCTCCGGTTTCCTCTTCTGCCTCATGTTCCTGCCCCTTTTTCTCTTATTAGACTTTTCTGCCTCTCTTTTTCATCTTTAAAGGGATTTTTGACCTTGAGTCCAGGATAATTAAAATAATCTCCTTATTTTCAGGTTAGTTGATTAGTTACTTTAATAACATGTGCAAAGTACCCACAGTAGCATCTAGATAAGTACTGGATTGAATAATTAGGGAAGAAGAATCTTGGTAGGACACCTTCAGAATTCAACCCACACCAAATATATTCTTATGTGCTTTATTGTGAGAAAGAAAATTCTGAAAATACACGAGAATGTAATAACACTGGCTACCTAGGTGTGTATGTGTATAGTAGTAAAGAGAAGGGGATAATATGCAAATGAAAGGGTAGAAAAGAAGTTTAATTTTTTAAATCATATTTGAACCATGTAGCAATGTAATTCAACTTATTAGATTTTTTCAAGCATCCCAAAACTAATAAAATCATATTTAAAACATTTCATTTTGCTGATTACAAGTTCACACTGGCAACATGGATATGATACTGAGAGACATAGCTCAGTTTCTTTCAAGTTTGGTATCATGTATTAATCAATATTATGTGTTATGGCACAGATCTACAACTTTTCCATATTTAAACTCTGACAAAACATTTTTTCTTAGAACCTACGATAATACTATTTGTCTTTAATTTGGGGTAGACATTTGTTTTCATATCAACATTGGCTCTGTTCTTTTCTCTTTGGCATGGAGCAACTAAAGTAATAGCATCTGAGACATCCATGATAATCAAACATGGAAATACAGAAATCAAATGACTATATAAGATGGTCATACAAGTAATTCAGCATATGCTTACCTTATCTTTTCTAGAATACATCAAATTGAACTACAATATTAAAATTTTATAGATACTCATGACATTCCTAGGACATATCCCAAAACATGAGAAGTCAGTGAACCCCAGTTTGTCGAACATTTACTTAAATGACAGCAAACAGGAAACATGTTCACTTTGAAGGATTACCAGGAGCCTCTCTCTAATGCCCAAGTCCATGAGCTGCTTTCCAGAGCCACCCTACCTTCTTGCATCAGGTGATATGCTGGCCATACCTTCCCTGAAAATTTCTATTGGAAGAGCCTTCCATTGGCTCAATATTCTTTCTGTACAGTTTGCCCAAAAATGCAACGACCTGACCACTCTACCAGTGCCATTCCTCAGGGTTCTGTTTGCAACCTCAAGGGGATGAGGTAATCTCTCCCTCTGGGACAAAAACCAGGATTATTTATAGGGTACAATGAACTGGTAAGTTTCCCAGGGCTAGCGTCCCTCTCCTGTAATGCAGCCTACTGTGTATGCAGACATCAGTCTATGCTCCCTTGCATCACCCCCGTGAGAACTGAAGATCAGAGAACCAACAGGACCATGCAGACAATCAGGCTACTGCTTTGATGTGAGTAATAAAGTCTTTCGTCTCTCACCTAGGAGGCTTGTGGCTTCTGTCAGCATCCAGAGAATAGCGAAAGGCTAACTTGTTACCTTCCAAGGAAGGTAAAAATGTCAGGCCCTTCGCAGTTCTTGGCACTCTCTCAATACATTTTTGTGGAAATATACTCTTATTTTTAATTTATCTCTGACTGCTCCTCCCCCCTCCTTCTTTCATCTGTCATCTCCTCAGCCATCTCTAAAAATTTGATGCTACTCAGGGCTCTGTCCATGGTCCTGCTTTACTTTCGTTGAATATGCTCACCTTGACAATCTTCCTTTTATCTATCATTTCTATTCTAATATTAGTACCCAAATGTTTTTAAGCATATATTCCAGCAAATTAATCGCTTTCTTGAGCTTCAGACTTTTTTCAGCTTCTTAATATACACTTTTAGTATAATATGCTCTAGACCTATAGAACTTAATTTCATTTAATGTAACCTCGATTAACTCATGTTCTTCAGTGGAAAATATTGTAGTCATCTTCAACCTCCCTGAATATTTTATCAATCTCACAGCTGAATGTCTTAAGCCTCATATTTTCTTTCACAGCCATTCCTCTCTCACCTGACATGATGTGTTATAATATTAACTCCTGATCAAGCTTCCTCATTTCTTCACTCTCCTGTATATTTGACACTCCAAGCTCAAGTTTGTTTCTTAAACACAGATTTGAATACATTACTGTAAATCTCTCTTTTGCTTTTAGGTCAAATAGAAATGGTCATGGAATGACAGCCCAGATGCTTCACAACACTCCTCATTATACTTTCCCAATTTCATTTCAAATCGCTTTGACATTATTACCATGCCAACTGGTGCACATGCATCCACAAGCACGCACACACACACATCCACCCACTTTGTACTGTACTCCACACCCTCACAAGTCATGACAGCCACCTTACTATTCTTACTGTCGTCTCTTCTGTCTTCTTTGTACATGCGCTCCTTCTTGCAGAATTATAACAGCCTTTTGAATAATTGCTACTTCTCCTTTAAATAATAGTGGGAGAAGCATTTCCTCTCTCCCTTAGCCTCTTTACTTGCTTCCTCAATTATTTATCTTACAGTACTACATTCTCATCTTTATTATTTTCTGTACTTCCTTTCTTTTCACCAAATCTCTTACTGTTGCCCTTCAAATGTTTCCACTACTCCCATGAAATAGCAAACAAAATAATGTCTATTCTTAATCTACTTTTAAATGGTTTATACACTAGAGTTTTACTGAACTGTAGCTCTTCCCCATATCACATAGCTTCATTCATGCTTCCAAAAGTGGTCTATTCATTATCTCACATACTGTATGCCTTTAGGTGGGAGATACATGAACATGCTTTCAGCTTTCCAGGACTGCTTCCACATATCTATGCAAAAAAAAATTCCTTCTTTTCTGCTCTTGCTTCCACATATCTATGCAAAAAAAAAATCCTTCTTTTCTGCTCTATCTGTACTTTGTCTTTCACTCAAGATCTATTCACATCACCATATTAACGGAATTCTTTAATCTCTATACCAGTCTTCTTTTATACCTCAAGTCCAGCTATCAGCTAGGTGTCTGCAAAATCCGTGGAGATAATTTTATCCAAAACTTTAGCCCCATGGTTTAGTGAGGTTCTCACCCGTATTTGAGCCATCCACTCCCATGGCCATAACATGTAAAAATATTTTGCCTGTAACTGTGTGACTTCTGAAATTCTGAACTGAACTGTGCACTGATCAAAACCTCCTGCACTTTGTAAGCTTTATTTTATAATCACATTTCATCTGCTCCTTAACTTTATACTTATAATTCCTTAATCTCTCAATTTTCTTTCCTCAAAACATCTGTTCTTTTCTGATTTAGCCTAAATCCTATGAATATTAAGCTACTTTTCCACCACATCCTAAATTTCTTTCTCTTTTATTCTTAAAGGTATTCACCCAGTAAAACGATCACGTTGGCAAAAATTACTATTCATTTTCACTGGTTCAAAGCCTAAAGGGCTGAGTCCTATCCACAGAAAATTTACAAAGAGACATCATTCCAAGTGTCTAGCCTTCAACCACAGTTATTTTGCATAGTACTATCTGTCAGTCCTTTCATTTTTCCTCACTTATCTCTCTTTCAGATATTCTCCAGTAACAAATGTTCACATTTCTTCCCAGCCTCTTTCTTCAGTCCCTGATCTCAGAACTCTCAGTAGGCAAATGTACCCCTTATGTCAGGATTCCACCACACTCAATCTCCACTCTATTATTTACACATTTATTGATATTTTCACCCCTCCTCATCTCACTTCTGGTTTTTGAGAATGAGATTTCCCTCTAACATTTTAATACAAATCTGTTTTATCTTCAGCTTTCTGCAATGCCTTGATTTTTTATGAGAATTATATTTTTTATGTATTCTTCTCTCTGTCTTTTTTCCTTCCCCCTTTCTTAATCTCTTTCCATATGCATTTTTTTCATCCTATTTGCATCCTTAAAACTATCATTTCAAAAAATTACTTCCTTTGACATGAAATTACCACCTAGCTCACTCCATTTTTTTTCTCTACAAAGAGCTATATAAACTCATTGACTCTGCTTCCTGACCCTGTATTTACTGTTTGGCACTTATTATTTAATCTGGCTTCCTCTTCGATTCCACTGTACACGATTGCCTACAATGCAACATGAATTGTGCTAGCCATATTAACAAAACTGACTTTGCGCTGCCCTCCTGGAAGTTACAGTCTCCATCCAAAATTTTAAATCAACATCTATTGCTTTAAAATTTTCTTTTCCCTAAAGACTGAGATATGAAACTGCTTCCTTTCTCTTATTCACCTCATCCCATGTAATCAGTCACAAATTCTTGCACATCTGCATGACTGCTTAATCATTTCCTAACCTTTTATTCATACTGCCTACCACTCTCCTCATTCATCTATGATATTACAGGGCTGCTCTAATACACCCACCCTGTAACTCAGCTCCCTGCTTTATATCTTGTACCAAGCAAATTCCTCCCGATAAAATGGTGCGTCAAAATACAAACACAGTCATGCTGCTCTTCTGTCCGAAACCATTTTTATTATACTTTTTGGACCAAAGGGCAAATGTCAATCTAATATGACAGTCAAAATCCTTGAAAATCTGATCCTGTTTGATTCTCTGACTGTATATCTCACCACTTTCTGCATTGAATTTTACACTGTGTCAACCACAACTGCCAGTATATCCCCATGTGCAAACTATTTTTTCTCACTTTTATATCTTTATAACCTGTGTTCTACGGCACAGCTAACAGCTCCTCCAGAGAACCTTTCCTGGCCCATCTAGCCTGAAACTCGCTCCTCTTTCTTTGTGTTCACATAATATTCTTTGCATATCTCCATACTTATACATACACATAATATGTTATATTGATCTTCATGTATGTCTGTCTCCACAACAGGCGTTGAGGTGATTGAGGACAGAGACGATATTCTGTTCAGCTTTTTATCCCTAGAAGCTGACAGTGTTTAGCAGATAGTGTTGAATAATGGTTAAAGAGAGGAGTAAACGAATGCCACTCATCTTTTATAATATTATCTTGATTCTCGGTTATCTTAGTTCCTTGAGTGCATGAACTGTAGCCTATTTATCTTAATACTTCTACTCCTTAACAAGTGCTTAGCACATAATAGATTCTAAGGAAATGTGCATTCTGTGAAAAGTTGTGGATTAGAATTGAATGCAATGCATGGTAACTCGGGATATGACATGATATACAATGGAAAAGAAGTGTTTACCTGTGGGGGGGGGAAAAAAAAAAAAAAACAAGATCAATCATCAATTGTTAACAAGTATACCAACCTGCCGGGGAACATGGATCATATAATGGAGAGGCTATGCACATGGTGGGGCAGGGGCTGTGTGGGAAATCTCTCTACCTCATGAACAATTTTTCTGTGAACTTGAAACTTCTGTAATAAATGAAGTCTTAAAGAAAAATGTTGACAAAAGCAAATCATTTTACCTTAGGATATTAATTGCTAGAAGTCAGCATTTTAGGCTGGGGGTGGTAGCTCATGCCTGTAATACCCACACTTTGGGAGGTTGAGGCTGGTGAATTGCTCTAGCCCAGAAGTTTGGGAACAGCCTAGACAATCTGGTGAAACCCTGTCTCTCCAGAAGAAAACAAATAAGTAAAATAAAATAAGATAAGAAGCCGATATTATATTCCAAAAACAACTCTACTGTCCTGATTATACTAAAGAGAGCTTAAATAGAGCATGAGGAAATCTTCACTCAAAACAAAATCTCATTATAAAGTTGTTCTTTTAGGGGATTATTTTTAGATAGATTGATGCCAGTTACGTGTTTGGTTTTCTTTAAGACAACCCTAGCAACTTCTACAATTTCTAAACCAAATCTGTTCACTACCATCAACACATATGCATCCACCATGACAAACAAAAATAAAGCCGAAGACAAAATTTGCACGAACCTTGATAAAAGCTCACTGTGGCGGCAGTAGACTCTTACAAGCTGGTTGCCATGGGAAGCTTCCGTGCACATGGCTGCAAGGATTTTGAAACCTAGACGTGCGTTATTAGCTGCCACAACACTGACAAACAATAGCAATATACCGATTTTCCTCAACTTCTGCAAAGAGTCGCTAGTGACGGTCAGGACTGTATTTCTGATGGACAAAAAATTTATTTTAATCTGGGATGTATTTGATAACAGCAGAGAAGCAGCAGCATTTTATTTATTGTGTTGCTTTTTGAGCAAGTACTAAAGGATCCAAACAAATAGGTAAGGATCTAGTGTTGAAAAGGTACCACATTATATGCTCTAAATGGTATTAGAGACAGAAATCAGTTATTAACTGTGAAGAAATCCAAACTGATTACTGGAAAACTAACTTGGGAGCTAGAGGAACCGCATTCTAAAACAGAATCTTCCATTATTTAACTCTATTGACATGGAACAAATCCATTTATATTTCTGAGCCTCATTTTTTTTCCTTGTACATAAATAGTTGAGCCAATGGCGTTCTCAATTGTATTTCAAGTACCACATTCCATAAATTTCAAGAAAAACCTGTAAAAAGTTGCTTACTCCCTTCTCACTGGGCTCCGTAATATTTTCTCCACATGGGAATTAGGGAAATATAGATGGAGAGATAAAGAAAAGGTAGACTGTCATTATTAACCTGTTTGATAAAGCATTTAAATAATCAAAGGTCTTTTGCATCCCCACATTGGATTATGGGAAGAGTTGATCTGCACTGATTTTATTTCGGTGTGAATAAACAGGTGGCCTAGTCAAGAACTTGTGGCTGTGACTGATGGGCCTGGACGGGAAAATGTAGTACAGCTACAATCAATGCCATAGACAACTCGGGGCAAAGAATTTCATATCCTCTGTCACTTTGTTCATTTCAACCTTACTTCTTCTGCCCACCACTTGGTAAAAAAATTGGTTTTATTTCAAGTGTGGTAGAATACCATTGAAGTTATAAGTAGGAGACGTTTATAATTTAGTTGGTTTTAAAAGTCACCCGGATGTTGGAAGGTAGCCATGCCTGGTTAAAGAATGAGCAGCGAGGTGAAAAGTAGGGTGAAGAGTAGGCTTAGAGCAGGGTAGTTTCCGTGAGATGAAAAAAAAGGACTATTTTGGATAAATATTTAAGGTACAACATTAGGTTTATTCTCAATTCGTCCTCTTTATCCTCCAAACTTGTTCATCCTTCTCCACAGCACTCAGCAGTCAGGAGGTTGATCATCCAGACTGTGTCACCTATGCTCCCTTTCCAGGTGACTTCTAGTTGGATTTGGCCAACAGGACATGCTGGCAGTAAATTGGAAGGTTCAAACGTATTTCTTTTTCCACATACTTCCTACTTCAGGCCAGAACTTCTCAGAGCTTCTGCATCTTTTCATGAGTATAATTCCTCTTACATGGGCTCTTCTTCACTTCCTTGGGTATTTCTGACTCTTGCAACGCTCCTTTTTCCCTTTGCAATGGTATGAATGTTTATGTCCCCACAAAATTCTTATGGTGAAATCTTAAACCAATGTGATGGTATTAGGAGATGGGGCCGCTGGGAGGTGATTCGGTCATGAGGTGTTCTCATGAATGGGACCAGTGCCCTTAAGAGAGCCCTTATAAGAGGGACTCTAGAGACCTCTTTGCCCTCTTTCCACCTTGTTAGGATGTGAAAATACGGCAGTCAGAGACCCGGAAGAGGACCTTCACCAGACCCCAACCACGCTGACACCCTCGCCTCAGACCTCCGGCCTCCAGAACTATGAAAACACCAGACCCCAACCACGCTGACACCCTCGCCTCAGACCTCCAGCCTCCAGAACTATGAAAAATAAATTTCTGTTGTTTATAAGCCACAGGTCTATGTTAATTTGTTATAGCAGCCCAACGAAGACTGACTCAGATACTCATTATCTCTTCAGTCCCTGGGACATTCACGGCTTTCTACTCTTGCTAGTCTCGTTGCCTCACCGCTCCTTATTTGATCCATAATTCTGCTCACATCACTGTGAGTAGTCCTTTCATTGCAGTATTTTTATTTGAACCATTTCTGTTGAATTCTGTTTTCTCCAGTGACTCTGAATAAATGAAGAGCCAGTGCTTGCTTATGTGGCAGATGTGGAGAAGTGACGAAAAGTGAAGCGTCAAGGTCAGCTTTCACATTTCAGGCTGAAGCAATTGGGTGCACAGGGGTTGCACTGAATGCAGTGAAGAAGGCTGGGAAAGAGATGGTTCATTTGTGAAACCAATATACCGTCATATAACAGTATACATATCCCTAATATGTGCCAGATGAATAGTCACATGAGCCCAAGAGACTGATAGCTGATGACTGTATCACCCAGAATTATGTTAAGTTTTAGAAGAATCATGATATGAGTTTTTTTTTCAGTACTGCAGCAACTAATACATACGTGTACTTTTCTGCATTAGTTTATCACATGATCCAAAAGATATTAGAAAACACATGAATTAAGCATTTAATAAAACAAATCAAAAGAAAACACAAACAAATTTTTAATTTCAATTACGTAAAAATAATTGTAGCACATGACTTAAGGTAAGGGGAAGTGTAAAATGATTGCCAAACACAAAAGATGAGAAGAACAGATGCATCTTTTCTTAGAAGAAATTCAGTTCAATAGGAATCTAATGAATCCTGCACATCTCCGAAATAATAACAAGTAGAGATAGGGTCTTAGTATTTCAAGCTAAAACATTTACTAACGTTTAATTACATTCAGGAGAAAGATCTAAGAACTTCTAGAAACATTTGCTTTACCTCCCAAGGGATAGGAACATAATTACTAAAATTCCTTATCATAAAGTGTTA
Source organism: Colobus angolensis palliatus (assembly GCF_000951035.1). Lineage (NCBI taxonomy): Eukaryota > Metazoa > Chordata > Mammalia > Primates > Cercopithecidae > Colobus > Colobus angolensis. The sequence continues at coordinate 8,255,662 of NW_012123820.1, read as the reverse complement.
CGTGATTTAATCAGAAATCTCATAGAGAAAGGTATCTTAATCTAACTACGCCAGTTTTTTTTTTTTTTTTTTTTTTTTTTTTTTTTTTTTTTGTCTGACTCAGTGTTCATTAAAACAATTCTATCACCTCTAACTTTTTGGACATTATTATCCAAAATGGTCTAGATTTTGTAACTTCCACATATAATTAGTGATTTTTTGTGTCATAACAATTAATAGTTACATAAATAGAACCAAGATAATAGTATAGGAGAGCAGTGAAAAAGTATGTTCTAAAGAGACTTGAAAGAGTTAATCAATCTCTAAATATATTTTTTTTAATTCCACACTTTATCTGATTGCTAAGGTTTCAACACAAACTTGACCATCTAATTAACATCTTATCAGGGGTCCAGTCTAGCTTGAAAGTCTGGATGCTGACTGAGAGTACTGTATTATCCTGGGAAGTGGTCTGTAGATCTGGTAAATGTATGAAAATCAGTTCATAGTCATGTCACAGCTACTCCCCCTCTAAGTCCCATAATTTCACAAAGGCGGAGAATCTACACCAAGTACCACTTAACCTGGCACCTACTGCCAACTTCATTTCCAGCAGGCTTTTGTATTTAGTAAGTTGCTTAGTCAATTGGAATTATAGTTATGTCATTGAGGTGGAAATTACTGTAAACTATTTGATCAGTAAACTGATAGTTTACTATTTGATTACTGTAAACCATTTGCGTGAAAATGCTTGTTGGGTTTTTTGTTTTATAAATATATCCCAAATTCTATTATACTCATCAAAAGTGGTCAGTGGCTGGAGAATAATACATGGTATTTTGATAAATTTTAAAATTTTAAGGCTCTTTTCCTGTTTATTTCTTTTCCTCAGGCATTATCCAAGAATTTTAAAAAGCAGATACCAACATATAAGAAGAATTCCACACAGAAAACAGAATTCTTTTAGCTCAGATTATTGCCTTCTTGTTCTTTGAGTTCCCAGCTGGGTCAATAATGGTCGTTTTGAGGAATGCTCAATATTTTCCCATTTGAAGTCAAGCAAGTTAGAAAACCAATGCCATCAGAAGCCTCAATTCTTTTTCTGCCCTTCAAATGTTGTGACTTTGCATGGGCTTTCCTGAGATGATTAATGACACGTGTGACTGGGAGAAGTAATTACAGGGAGTGACGGGAAGTTTAAGACTTTGGGGATAAAAGTGAACGATATGAACATGAAAGTTTTAGTGATGAAGTCAACTTCTGATGGGCACAACATGATCATTATGGAAATTTTGAAAGAGAATAAAGATCTAAAAAGTACGTTTGAAATGGAAGAACATAATTTAATCATTAGCCTCTTTACTATGGAGACTAAAGGCATATCCTGTGTTGAAAGCATTTGTGACTTGGAAGGCTAATTATTCATACCCCTGCAATTTTATTCTATTTCATGCCTAAGTTCTTTGTATATTTTCATGGACTGTGCAATTTTCTCTGGTATTGAGGTTGTGTGGATGGCTACTCACATAGACTGGAAATTCTAAATAGAACCCACAAGTCAGTTAATTTTATACCAATCTTTTGTAGGCATCAAATTAGCTCATATGAAGAAGCCCTAAGTGACAAAGAACACTTCCAAGCATCTGCTGACTTTCTTCTTGGTTGGTCCTCTGATAGCACTGAAAATTTAATTAAATTATAAACAACTGGAGAGCAAGGATCATATTTTATATACTGTACCTCAGATAGCATCTAGCTTTGTGTTTCACCAATAATAGCTTTAAAATGAATATAAGAATGAGTAACAAGTAAGATCATAGATTTTTTGGAAGAAGATTTAAGAAAGGATAGAGTAAGGATATCTGAGCATGGACTTTAGAAAATAGAGTTTAAATAATTTCAAAATAAGTTTGTTTTATTTATTTTAATTTGCCAAGGACAGTTACTATTACATCCATAAAACTATTTGTGCTTCCATAAGAATCATTTTCCACTGATGCAAACTAATAAGAACATAGGATGTCAAATGTAATTTTTCTCTAGAAATAATACATACTGAAAAACAACAACCAAAAAGGCGGGGAAGTAGTAACACGTTGGTAAGTCTTTTTTCTAGCGAGGGTCAGGTAATTTTCAGGGAACAAATTTGCTGGCATTGAACTTCAGTTATTTATGGCATACATCATTTCATAGCTAATGACCAGTGACTCTCATTTATCAGACTATCTGATTATTCTATTTGTTTTTGCTCATTCTATTGTAACCTGCTGTTTATACCACAAGCATGGGTAGATGCTATGAAATGGTGTATGCCATAAAGAACTGAAGTTCAATGTCAGCAAGTTTGTTCCCTGAAAATTACCCAACTCTCTTCAGAAAAAAAGACTCTTATTAAAGTCTTATGATTTAGAGTAATTCCCACTTAGATTAATTCCCATTCCTTGAATTAATAACTCTTCTCACTTTTAACCAGTGAATTTAGATGGAACTTTGCTCCTAGCTCAAAAAGTAGAGAATGTGAGTCGAGCCTGGCCAGCCAGCCCATTGCATTCAAATGGAGAACAAAAAAAAGCAGGGGTTGCAATCCAAAGTCTTCAATTTTTGGGTCAAGGATGTAATCAAATCCAAGCCACTGGAACACGGTTTTGGAAATAGTTTGAAATAATCACAGGCTGAACCCACAATCAACCAATACTGCTGACACTAGACAACTCACAACCAAGAAAAGCAAAGCTCTGGTCACATCGTTTGAATGCTGATTCCAACTGGGCCTGAAATTTCAGCTACTCGAACCTTTTCCAGTTTTATGAACCACAAATTTTCTTTTATTTCTCAGTCAAAGCTGCGTTGGATTTTCTATCCATTGCACCTGAAAGTGTCCTGACATTGTCTTGCTCAAAGACGACATGGCATGTAGTTGTCTGTTTCTAACCAATGCCAACAACCTATGTCATCTCCATATACGGCTGGATGACCATAGTTTTCCGAGTGAAGGGTCTCCCAGAATCAAGTACCATCATTCCCCTTGCAGACAGAGTCTCAAGAGAAGGAGGCTGCATGTAACTTTTGCTGTCTGCCACAAGTTAGATCCAGATGAGAAACAGCTCTCGTGCTTCAATGGTAATAACACTCCTCCACAGGGGACAAATCTGTCTATTATATTTAGCAAGGTTAGTAAGCAGTGAGTGGATTGGTGGTGGTCCCAAACAAGAGTGGTTTTAGAAATTCAAAAGCTGGCTGAAGGTTTTAGGCTTTCCAAAAGAGAAAACTCAAGATCATTCAGCTGGGGAAGACAAAATTCACAGGAGAAGACCTAGAGAAAGTGACACTCAACATCGCCTCTTAACAGAACGCCCCATGACCACAGATCATGTGTAAGCTAACCAGGGAACGTTTATTCATAGCCATTGTTAGGTCAAGTGGTGATGCAAGACACGCCAAATGCAAACCTGGTCCTGAGCACTTCCAGAAATCCGCAAGTTTATCCATTCATCAACTGAAAATCAAATCCCTACCTCCTGCCCCATACAGAGAGTTCCACTCAGAAATACCTTTTTATTCTTCTTTTTTTTTTTTTCCTTTTTCTTTTTTTTTTGAGGCTGGGAATAAAAATTGGAGACAGTCAGTGAGCAGTCCAGTTACACAGCAGTACATTTCAGCCAGTGGCAGAGACTGCCAGGCACAGTCTGATAGGTACGTTGTGATAAACGAATGGGATATGAAGGAGGAGCGGGGGACTAACTTACAGATTTTAAGTCTTGGAGCCAGGTGTTACTGAAAGATAGAATTTGGTAAAAATCAAATTCAAGAACAAAACCATACAAAAGAAAAACCAATTGAAACCACTAAGATGTGGAAAGCTGGTGAGGGCTAGTGAAAGGCAGACCCTTAAGGTTCTTAAATATGGATGCAAATAATATTTGAAGGAGAATCTGAAACTGCATCCATGTTCTGGAAACAACCAGTAAGCTTTTATCCAACTACCCTGATCTCCAGATCGTTCTTCCTTGGTTAGAATTAAAATCATGTAATTATTTTAATTCACAGCTTCGCTATATATTTTTAATAAGTATATTCCTAGAAAAGAAGCGTATGAGATGCGTTCTTGCAAAACGAGCCACTCAGCTAGTTTCTGAAGGTTAATATTTAACAGTAGCATCCCCATTGCTACTATATATTCTTCATTTGCTAATGTTGTGATTGCTATCAGAAATACATCATTTATGTCATCTGTTCAGCAGTCCATGGTGAAATGAAGAAAAGTAATAGCAACCAGGCTGTCAAAAAGCTGTGTATTGAATTTAAAAGAGAGTGCAGGATTCTGAGATTATGTTCTTCCTACATTTTAGTGTTAAAAGTTATTTTCTTTTGTGTAATAATAGTGATAAAAATTGTAGTTGTTGCCATAACAGTCTTTTCTCTGTAAAATAAAAGCTGATTACACTGTACCGATTTCCAACTTTTACATACAACACAACACAACTATATACAAAGCAAAATCCAAATATATTCAGGAGAACTCTATGGTATCACAGGGGAAAAAAGGTTCAAAATTAGGGATTTGAATTATTCTACATGAAGTTATTAATAATATTTTGAAGTACAACTGACAGTCACCTAGAAGGTCAGAAACAATTGTTTGAAACAGATTTCTCCAAATCAAGTGAAATAAATCTGCCCCAATCTCCACATCATGACACAATGTATATTGAAACTGATGTTGTGTAAACAATATATTCAATCGGCAGGTTGTGAATCCATTCAGAAAGTTATTGATAACCTTTCATCATGATTTTCTAACTTTGTTTTGCTCTACCACTCCTGAGTTATAAGCTCATCAATAACTCATCGAAAAAATGATGTATATAAAGAGAGTGAAAAAAATGATGTATATCAAGTTAATCCAGTTGGTAAGAAGCAGCTTCTCTGTATACTACTTTTGGCATAAATGTATAGGCCATGTTGAAGGCTCTCTTTTTATAAATATTATTTTGTTACTACATATACTGGTATCTGATTTACAAATATTTATAAGAATGATTTGAGAATTTGAAAAGTGAACATAAAAATATATTAAATATACTTTAAGATAAAATATAATTTTGCTTTTAATTATCAAAACCAATAGTGACAATCCAAAACATTCTATATAGATGATATCTAAACATGTATAAGAAAAAATAAAATAAATCAATTTTTTTCTTAGCCAGATATGTTTGATTTAAGTAGACATAACTTACATACATTGTATTTGTAATGTTTGGTGCTTTTACAATACAAATTAAAAAGCGCATTTTAAAATTTATTTTTGACACTTTGTAGTGCAAGAAAATAAATAAGTACTGAAAAAAATATATATAATGAGGTATGTCAAAAGAGATAGACTGAAGATGCTCCCATTAGCCAAATTTGGAACAATTAGAGCATGATAACAACCGAAAATAAAATGCTGATTGTAATGGATTGCAATCCTTAGGATAATATAAATGTCCTTGAATCTAGCTGAAATAAGTAAATAAAATACATAAATAAAGGATGGTGCTTCGTTGCAGAAGAATTTTGATTAACAGATGTAGAAAAATATGATGTAAACAGAAAATCACTATTTGGAAAACACATGTTACCAAATAGTGATGATTTTGAATTTATGATTTAGAATATTTAGAATCACCAATAAATGCAAAAATTACTGAGTAAAAGCAAAATGAGGAACAAGTATTTGCATAGTCCCAAAGTATCTCTTCACAAAACACTGATTTATTGCAACAGGTAAAATAACTTTATAGTAGAGAAATCTGGCAGACACCACCTTTACCAAGGAGTCAAGTTTACCTACAGGTAATGGAACGTGCTAATATTAAGAACCACTGAGATATGAAACAGCAAGGACTAAACATCACTTCCATTATATTATTGCAAAAAAATGCCCACCGTGATTTTCATCACAAGGAAATCTCACACAAGTGAAAATTGAGGGATGTTAAACTAAATATCTTTTTCAGTACTCTTCAGACATGAAAGGGTCTCACAGACAGATTGAAGAAATGTCATAGATGAGAGGGAACCAAGGTGATAACAGTTACTTGCAATATGTGACCTAGACTAGACTCTGAACCAGAAATTGAACATTTTTTGCACAATTGGCAACATTTGAAGAAAGTTTGTAGATTAGTTAATAGCATCATATCAATATTAATTGCTTGGTTTGATAGCTGTAGTGTAGTGACATAAGATGCTAACGTCTGGAGATGCTGGGTAAGGGTACTGCCAGTGGAAAACACAATCACGGTGCGATTTTTCTATTCTCTCATTGAACAATAATCAACATAAAATACTTCTATGACCAAATGTGTGGGGATTTCTCCCAACTAACAAGCAATTAATCAATTTTGCACTAGACATCAAGTGGATGTCCTCTAATTCGATTCCACTTTGACACTCTCTACCTGGGGACAGCATCGATCCCACCAGCGGAGGGCTTAGTCCTGCACTTCCAATGCCAGTTGCAATACCCTGGTTGTTTTACCTGTGCTTTGGACTAACTGGATACTAATTTTGGATTTCATGACTCTTTCTTTTGTTTGATTAATTTGCTAGAGTGGCTCACAGAACTCAGGGAAACACTTAATTAAGTGTACCGGTTTATTATAAAGAATATTACAAAGAATACAAGCGAAGAGATGGACAGGGCGAAGTATGGGAGAAAGACCACAGACTTCACACACACACCCGGGAGAGCTTCCATGCTTGCTCCTCTCATACCACCTTCCAGGAAGCTCCATGCGCCCAGTTGTTCATAAGCTCTCCACACCCAATCCTCTTGGGCCTTTATGGAGACTTCACTGGATAAGCAGGATTGAGGTGTGAACTGTGTAGAACTGTGATTGGACAAACAAGGAATAATTAGAACTGTGATTGGACAAACAAGGAATAATTAGAACTGTGATTGGACAAACAAGGAATAATTAGAACTGTGATTGGACAAACAGGGAATAATTAGAACTGTGATTGGACAAACAAGGAATAATCTAACACTAGCAGACTGAACGGGGAAACCCGGCAAGGCCTATTGTTCAGATTCTTGTTGGCCTGTGTGCAACATTCCTTCCTCCAGGGTATGAAGCAGGACCCCTTTTGAAATGAAGGCCTTATGACCTGCAATCAGACAAGATAGGTCAGAGAATGTCCTTATGGCCAGCTCCAAGACAGAAAAGAAGGGGAGGAGTCTTGCCTTGGGAAGAAAAAATAGCAGGTGAAAGGAGAGAAGGAGAGGAATAGAGAGAGATTCTGCTTTCTCAGGTCTAAATTGTGCCATAGGAGTTGTTAGCTAGGAATCGTGGATGGAAACCAACATACATATCGTCATATCACAGGTACACAGGAATTCACTGTACTCTTGCTGCAACTTTTTTTTAGTCAATTGCACATTGAAAATAAAATACTAAAAATGACTTGTGAAAGATTTTGTAAATTTTTCAGAAGGTTAATCCAGAGCGCCACAGGAACATCATACGTAAGAACCTTGACAGGAGTTTAGAGAAAGGAGCTATCTTATTCGCCGGAAGCGTCCCACGCCCTGCCTACTCCCTGGTTTTGCTAATTCTCCCTAACACAGCTGAGACCAATTCATCCTCTACAAGATCCCCACAGACCCTGTCTTTAGAACCAAATCTTCTTTTAGACAAGAAGGTGGTACAGAACTCTAATTGGCACAATCAGTTTCAGCCATGTGTGAATGGTATTGCTAGTTCAGTCCTAATCTTGTACCCTAGTTCCAGGAAGAAAGTGTCTGCCTTGTTCTACCAAACTTCTCTAGGTTACCATTTTAGTTCTTCTGTCCTTTTAGCACTACAATGCTTCCTTCCTCTTGCACGGTCACCTATTTTTAAACGATAGGCCTCCCAGATGCCAAATACTTGTCACCATGTCTGCACAGACATGATTCCTCTGAAATCCTTCTCTCTTATGCCATCTCCATTACTTCACAGTAACCCTCACCAAGAACCAGCTCCTTGTTTGCATTTTAGGTTTTTCCTTGTCTGCCTTCCAGAATCTATGGATGTGTGCCATCATAAACTTCCTGGAGTACAATAATTTCCCCAACTCACGCCTTATCCCAGCATGAGATTATGGCTCAAAGGGTGACCAGCCAAGCTTTAGGGCTTCACGTGGATGCTATGGTTCTTCCTACCCACCGAAAGTGCCCCTAACAACCTAGACAATGACAACATGCATCATGAACTACCCACGAGGAGCCATTCTAACGGGAACTGGGGAGGGATTTTGGGACTATAATGTTTAACATTGCGTTTTGTGGCCACACTACGAATAAGGTAGCTGCTATCAGGGGAATAGAAACTAAAATTAGATAACTCAGCAAACATAGTCAGGAGCAGAGGGTGATAATTCCTAATTTTGTTCTCAAAAAAGATCTACACTGCAGTTTTTTAATAAGGAAATTTTAGTCGATGAATTGAACTTCGTCTGTTTGGACTGATTGTAAAGAACTTGAAGGGCCATGACACATTGTAATTTGTGCTTTTTCTAAGTTCTAGACCTTATAATGCACATAAACGGAATTGACCACTCATCCCCTATATTTCAGGATGACTTTATTGCTCTAATACAAATGTAAGTGCAGCAGCACTCATGAAGAATGTGAGAGGCAACCCATTGCTCAGAGATACTTCACTGCAATTTAAATGCCCTAATTGTTTATTCTAGGTGTATACTGGAAATTACAAAAGTGACTTTTTTTCTCATTATATGAGTTGTGAATGGCAAAGACTTTATGCTTAGTCGTATTTTACTTTTTCTTATTTCTACATATGATTTTTTTTTCACGTTGACTTAGTTTTTTTCCAGAGGTAAAGGTTCAATAATTTGAGAGAAGCTTCAACCTGAGCCTCTGCATTGTTCAATGTAGTAGCCACATTTAAATAACCACAGGTGGCTACTTAAATTAAAATTTAAACAAATTTAAAATAAAGAGAATTAAAACTTCAATTCCTCACTTACACTAGCCACATTATAAATACTCAAAAGCCACATGTGCCTAGTGGCTACTGTATTGTGAGTGCATTTCTGTGAGGGAGAAAGTTCTCTTGCACAACATGTAAATCAAAAGCGTAAAGAATTTTAGAGGGTTTCTGATGGTACTATGTATGAAATATGTAAATGATATCACAGTGAAATGGATAACTCTCAAAAAGATGTGGTAACATCATAGTGAAGAACAGGAGATGTTATAGAATGCTAAATGCACACTTTTTACTTAATAAAAATATTCATGACCTTATGAATTGAATTATGCTAAATTTCTATATAATGTTGTATGCTATTGTGAGATGATTTTCTCTGCAATGATATTAGTCAAAAGCATATTGTTTGCTATAAGTTTTAAACATCAAATCACAATTTTCTTCTGACTCATTAGCAGTCCACAGTAGCTTGAAAAATGTAAGATACCTGTCTTATAACGTTGCAGTCTAACATACAATGCCTCATTTATATCCAGAAGCTGTTTCATACAAATTTGTGTAGGTCAATTTTCAGAACTTTTCAAGTGTTAAATCCCATATAGTTTGAATTAAATCAGATTTCAAAGAAATAGCTATAACAATAATATTCATTTAGATGATCTCAATATGTAGAAAGAATTTGTTTTGCACACACGTAGCTTAAAATGTTAAACACGCTGAAGATGAAAATTATAGCAATTAAAATAGATGTAAAACGGGGAATTAAAAAAAGTATGTATAGTCATACCATGGTTTTACTACAGAAAAATCACTTTGATTCTTTCATACTACTTCTCACATAATTTTAACTTCACAAAATAAAAATGCTGGGTGAGCTAATGGAGAATTCTCCTGAAAAGACCCACAGAGGTGAATAACACACAGAAATGTCCTTTGAGAAACTCAGTCTGCTGAGGTAGGCAGACATGCACACAAAAGTAGGGATGCTCGATACAATTTAGTCTTCAGCAGCAGTGGTGGACCATTTACAAAAGCAGCTGACTAGATGGTCTGACAGTTTGCTTATTTTGACTGGCTGCAGTTGTCAGGTTATGCTAAGAATTGGCCAGTCATACCTAATATGTCATGCCTCAACTTCAGATACAAAATGTTTAAAGCGGGGGATGACAATACAATTTTCACATGCCTTGACTCTGCTGTAAGCTCCAGCTTCCAAAACTTTCATTTATATGTCTTTGTCATTGCAATGGCACCTTTTCATAAGTAGAACTTTTCACATATTCCAGTAAGTGTTTCCGTTTGAACCCTCAATTGCTTCATGCATCTCATAAATTGTTCATTTAGATTCTCATTGATGTGGATCAGTGGCGCTGAACTCTCCTCAAGAAGAATTAGTATTTCCCTCCTTAACCACTCTATTGCAACTGTTGTAGATCACAAGTATGGTATTCTGTATTGCATTTATTTGTTTAAATGGCTGTCTCCCATACTAGATAATATTTATGGCAAGAAATTATGTCTTACTAGCTTTGTCCCTCAAGTGTTTCAGTCCTAAATCTTTGTTGAATAACAAATAAATAGAAATAAATACATATGCTGCTACAAATAACTTATTATTTTTTTGATTATGTTATTTCCTGAAAGAAACCTTCACTGCCTCACCTAAACTAGATTCTCCTGGGTGGCTCTTTTGATGTATTTATCAAAATACAGATAACACTTTTATAAATTGAGAAATTCATTAATATTTGTTTCCTACCTTGAAAACAGGTCCTTGAAAGCACAGACCCCATCTGTTGGATGGAATAGCAGACTAGGTAGCTAAGGTTATTATGTGAAAAGTGGAAATAAATAAGAACACAGCAGAAAGATCACAACTGGGGCTGTAGGTTTGGTCCTCACCTAGTTTGAGTGATATTTATAGCACTGAAATTAAATGACTGTGTGGACAGAGTGGAAAAAGAGGATGGAGGAACCAGTGCTGGAGGTTTGGGTGACAGCCATATTTAAGAAATGAGGAAAGCAAAACAATGAAGGAAAGAAGTAGAAACAGTGACCAAAGAGGGAGGAGAGTTAGAAAACGCGAGTGGTGAAAGGCAAGGAAAAAAGACTTTCAAGGAAGAGGGGTTTAACGACACCACGTGCCATAAACAGGTCAAGTAGCACCAGAGAAAGGTCATGAAATGTGAATATTCTGGGTGATACCTGAAGAATTAATTCCAGTCATGCAGTGGGAGCTTAACCACATAGAGTGAGATTCACAAGAGATGGATTCTTCAAAGCAGCAGCTTTGGAGGACATGTAATATTAAAGGAATTGGGCGGTCGGTGGAAATAAAACATTACAGTGCTTTAGGAAGAAATGAGATCGAGTTTAAAGTCAAATCTGTGGACCCAAACCAGTCAATCCTGCCGTAGCATGGACAGTCAGGTTATTTCTACATTAACCAATAGCATATTACAGATGTACCAGGTGTGAATAAAAATTCTGATTTTCTGCAAACTTATTTTTAACTATAAGCGATATAGCATATGTAATAAAATAGAAAATAAAAGTTTGATATTTATTAGCAGGTACAGTCTTTTCTCCAATCAAATATTATAGAAAAATCTAATATTACCTTCGAAATACCCACAAGATAAATATTAATACTTAATACATGCACATTTTAAAAGTACATATTTGTCTGAACAGTTTCTAAAATGAAAACAAAAGTATTGGGCTTTTCTGTTCTGTTTGTTTGTTCTTTTTTTCTTTTTTTTTTTTTACTATTTTGTATATTCAATAGACATTACTCATTCACTCAAGTATTTATTGCAAGCTTATTTTGAACCAGGTATTGCTCCAGGTTTTTTCATGTTTTCCCTAGGGGCAATTGTTCAGTATTTGTTAATTCATTGGTCACAACGACATTACATATAAAATACAACTACTGCAAATTAGAAGAATCAATTCTATTTCATTTGTAGGTTGACATATGTTTCCCTCATTTGGCTATGAGCTCCTTAAAGAAAAGATGTTATCTTCATTGTGTATTCTCAGCATACGGTCTGATGCCTGGAGCAAAATAGCTCCTCAGTCAGTGTTAGTGAGTAAGAGAACAAAGAGGCAAAATAAAGTAAAAATGTTAGGTTTTCTGTTTCAATTGAAGGTCCATCCAGAAAAGACATGGTTTCTGCAAATAGCAATTTCACACGTTACCAACTTCAGAAGTGAGAAACCAGGAACTCTGAATGGTGAACCAACCACAGAATGCACCAATAAGTACGTTCATGAAACGCAATTTTCTTCCTATTGATTGTAAATTTTGTGAGTGCTTTTGGGTTAAGGATGGGGGAAAAGGAGACAGGTCAGCTAGACAGTAAGTGGTCTTTGGATGGTTAAAGAAACATACTCTTCATAGAAATCCCATTTCACTGTAGATACAGACCTTCTGTCCTTCCATCAAAAAAAAAGGAGGTGAAGCCGTTATTTGAAGAAGCGTGAAGCTACTGCTTACCTCATGTGCTAGCTCATCTCCCCCAGATTCCACTGGTTACTTCCTCGAATTATTCTTCTGGTGTTGTCCTTTTTGCTACACATTCTGTTTCCCCGGGTTTCAAAATCACCCTTCTTACACACCTCTTTAAAGTCAAAGGTCTTTTTTACTTCAATTTCAAACACCGTCCCAATACTTCCTTCTAAGATTTACTGAAGGAGGCCGGGCGCGGTGGCTCAAGCCTGTAATCCCAGCACTGTGGGAGGCCGAGACGTGCAGTCACGAGGTCAGGAGATCGCGACCATCCTGGCTAAATCGGTGAAACCCCGTCTCTACTAAAAAAAATCCAAAAATCTAGCCGGGTGAGGTGGCGGCGCCTGTGGTCCCAGCTCCTCGGGAGGCTGAGGCAGGAGAATGGCGGGAACCCGGGGGGCGGAGCTTGCAGGGAGCCAAGATGGCGCCACCCACTCCAGCCTGGGCCACAGAGCGAGACTCCGTCTCAAAAAAAAAAAAAAAAAAAAAATCTGTAGAGGCCAATCTTGTCTCTGCCCAGTCTCACAATGTTAGACTGTGTTGCGCTCACTCCAGACTGGGCCACAGAGCCAGACTCCGCCACAAAAAAAAAAAAAAATTTACTGAAGGAGTATGTCCTCTGAGAACTAAGAGAACTGAAATCTTCACGATGCTAATGTGCTAAACACAATTTTAAATGTAGCATAAAGATAACTTGATGTCATTTCTGAGTTGTTTGGCTTCCTCAGTATTTGTGCCTGGAATTGTATGTGTTACATTCATGTATAATATACTGTGATTTAATTTAAAAATTTCAAAAGGACAGGTATTGTCTTGTCCTTATTTTCACAGTCCTCAATACAGATCATGAATATGCATCTATGTAATCATAAATTCACAGCTTCCAATTAATACCTGTGTGATCCTGGTAAATTATTTAACCTCTATGCAGTTTAAAGTCTATGCTGAAAAATAGATATTATCTGGTGTAACTATATCATTTATCTGTCAAAGAGATATTTTTGTGAATGGTAAATAATACCAAATACTCTAGTAAAAGAGACATAAAGCTGGACAGTTCAAGATAATCCAGGGCATATATGGTCATCCTACTAGTAATAGTGCCTGACATTACCAAATCAGAAAACACTTAGACTTAGAAATTAGATCTATAGGTACTCAATAGGTGTTAGAATATTATTAATATTTGTATGTATTATTATTGCCTTAGAAAAACCCTTGAGGCCACTGTTGATGTATACTAAGTGTCACTCTATTGAGACAATTAGACGATTCAGGACAGTGTAATTATTGTTCCACTTTTGTTTCTTTTACATTTTTTGACAGCGTATTTCAAAGTTAAACAATTCTCATCGTCAATACATTTCTATAATTTGAATGCAATGAAGAAAATATCTTAATGAACTAAAAAACTGTTTGTTAGAATTCTATCCTTGTTATGGATTTAGAAGAGCTGTTCAATTTTTTGAATGAGCCTGAAAGATTATTTTGAAATGTTTCTCAGCCTCCCATTCTAAAAGCAGAATCATTTTAACTCCTTTAATTTCTCCTCCTGAGTATAATTTTCCAGCTTCTTCATTTATGTGACTCTCCAATGAATCCTACACAAAGTTCATTAAGCTCCTTAAGGACCTCAAATTGGACAGTATCCTTGTCTAACAATGCCAAAATGTTGAGTATAGCAAGAAGATAACACTGAAATTGCTATATGCTAATTTGGCATTCTAGTAAAGCATTTCCATATGTATACTGAGTATCATGCTTTATTTGTTACTGTGTATGGGAGTAAATATAGCTCTTGTCTCTGAGGAGTTTACAATAATGAAACAAAAAAACTACAGCCTTCTTTAGGTCATTAAAATCTTTACTGTGTTGTGGACACTGGACTGAAAGCTCTGCAAGGACCCAGATCTGTTTTTGTTTTCTATTACTACTGTGTAACAAGCTCTTATCCATGACACACATGGCCTACTAGCAAATATTTGCTAAATAAATGAATGAGGAGATGAAAAAAATGAATAGAACACAGATGAGAGAATACTAAATAAATGTGGTAAATCATATATTAAAGTTATGTACAAATAGAAATATCAGATGCTAACATCTATTAATCCATTTAATCAAGAAATATTTCTTGAACACCTCTCCTGCTAAACACTACAAATTTAAAAGAAAACTAAGATACGGTCATTGCTCGATTATTAACATAGAAAAAAATATGGATTACATAAAATGATAGCAAATAATCTCATATATGTGAAAAGAATAATGCAATATGAACAATCCAGTTCAGCCCATAATTACAAAGATAATTTAACTATAAGAAATAAATTTTAGGTAATTATGATGCTAATTAAAAGTGCAAAATTAATCATGGCAGTACTTGACAAAAAGTCTTTTGATAACACCCAAATATTTCTGGTATTTGTGTTAGCAAAACAGAAATAAAATAAATTATTCTTAACACACACAGTTTAAATTAGAAATATTGATGGAGATTATTCTAAAAGGATGAGTCATTAGAAAATGTCCCACTCAAACCAGAAACAAAGCCTCTACATTGCACTATGTTTCAACCATCTGGAAGTTATTATTTTTCTTAAGGAAACAACAAACAAGTTTATAGATACTAGAAAGGAAGAGATTTAACGATAATTGTGTGTGTGTGTGTGTGTGTGTGTGTGTGTGTATGTCTGAGAGCGAGAGAGTGACTATGCAGAGATATTCATCAAAATGTCAGTAATTACTATCTTGAAGAAGAGGAAGCTGCAGGACCTGTCATTCTGTTTACAATTTTGTATTGGGATGATGGGGGTGGTCATAGCCTTGTATTAAAAAGCACATTCCCTTACCACATGGAGCTGCACTGAAGAAGAAACACGTAACTACAACCAAATAACCCACATTGTAACACGTAACATGATAGGAACCCTTACAAAGGGAACATGGGAGGAAATAACCAATGGAATGTCAGGACATAGCTTGGAGACAAATAAATGTTTTCAAGGGTGTAAAAATAATGTGTGAAATTAAGGAATATAAAAACATAATTTATTCTGCTAGAGAAAACAATTTTATATGGTTAAGAGTATCGAGTATGGGGGAAGAAGAGAAGGA
Source organism: Colobus angolensis palliatus (assembly GCF_000951035.1). Classification (NCBI taxonomy): domain Eukaryota; kingdom Metazoa; phylum Chordata; class Mammalia; order Primates; family Cercopithecidae; genus Colobus; species Colobus angolensis. The sequence continues at coordinate 8,240,074 of NW_012123820.1, read as the reverse complement.
AGAGAGAGTAATATATTTGAAAAGGTGAATTTGGTCAGATTGTAAAACTTTCCTATTACGCCAAACAGATTAGGCTTAATTTCATGCCAGAGATAACCGTACTTTTTTTTCACGTATACCTAAATGAATTGTTAAAAACTATCTAATCCTTGAAATATGGCTATATTAGATACAGGCTAGCTTCATCTTTAATTCACACAAACTCACTTCTGAGGGAGTAAAGTAAGTAGGTTCTTAGACGGATAGGTAAGTATGTAAGCAGATAGATAAACAATCAGACAGATGGATTAGAAAAAATGTATAACCTGGCTAACTAAGGAACTGCCTCTTCGAAATTCCTGAAGAAAAGAAGCTCTTTTCACTTTGCTCTCAGGGAAATCACTCTTAGAAGTTATAAATCTTGAAATGTCCCTTTGTTTATGACCCTGGAGATGTTTTTACCTGGGAAATTCAGAAAATATCATCCAAGTGGATGACAAAATAGACAAAGATAATTATGAAAAGAGTTTTGGGAAAGGAGACCTGTAGAAAGCAAATTGTTCTCAGAAAGATTTACTGTAGGGGAAATACATATAGAAATGGAAGATCTAGAAATGTATTTCATTAGAAATATCTGTGACCTCATACTGTATGTCCTAGAACGTCCTCCTGTAGCCAAGAGGTTGAAGCATCTTGGTTTGCAGACCACTTCCACTGACAAGAAAATGCTGCTATCTAAATGCTGCTTTACATAAATATAAAAGCGACCTGATGCTCTTTGTCTTTTAGAAAGATGTCTGACTATCACATCACTATTACATCTCAAGTGCCTAAATCTGAGCCAGAGACACAGAAAATAATTAATAATATCTATAATTGGTATCAATAAAGTAATCAATACATAAACTGATAAGTAAGTGAGTAAATTAGTAAGTACAAAGACAGGAAAGATGTTGTTTCCTAAACTTGAAACTCCTCCATCCACTGTCTTACTTGTCTGTCTAGATAACTTCCATCTTTCTGTGAAGTTTTACCTCTTTTGAAAAAATTTCCCTCAAGTTACACAGTTTCTCTCAGTATTCCCTGTGAGCCTGGTGTGCTTTGTGAATATCCTGTCATACTAATTTTCATACTGTGTGTCTGTTTTTTCCTCTAACTTACGATAACAAGAATCACTCTGGCCAATATATTTGCAGTGCTTGGATCTAGTACATACTTAATAAAAAATTAATTAGTGAATATTACAAAGACATGAAGATTGTATATTTAGATCCTTAGTGTTGTCACTAAAAAAGACTATTTCCTGGCTTCCACTTTCTGGGGAGATACGAGTAAATTCAATAATTGCATTTTCAAGTCTTAATTTGAGGATCTTCAGGAGGCATCTTTCTTATTTCAACACGTAGCTTAGTTCGTCTTTTTCAGAGATACTAGTCTGTTTTTGTCTTTGAAAGTTATGAATCATATAAATGGTCAGATGTTCATCTTTGTTATGAATAACAAAAGGCTTAAAAAATCAAGTTTTTCATTACTGGAGAAACAATGCACGCATATTTTAAACAACTGTATTGCTGGCTTCATTTTATCTTCTTGTCCTCATTTTATTTTAGTCCTCATTTTCATCAATGAATTTGTAGCAATGAAAAATATTTTTTATAAAACATAATGTGTATAGGTAAATAGAAATAAAACTACAATAAATACAAAAGTGAAATTATTTTCTACTATTGACTCACAGACCCCTTCCCAGAGGCAACCACTCTCACCAGCATCTTAGTTATCTAGTATATTGCTTTCGAAGGTAATCTGCACATACACAGTTGCAGAAGCATATTGTATGCTTTACATAAATCATGGTGTAACATAACTATTCTACATTTTTTCCACTTTGGCAATAGGTATTATATATTTTTTTATTTTCTGTCTTTCTTATTGTAACATATTTTTGATATATTTTGGATCTTCTTATTCCACTTTCCCACATATCTTAACCACTCTGATACTAATCACCTGCTTATCTCTTTGTACTGCCTTCTGGAAAATTCTCTCAGCTCCATCTTTCAGTCCATTAATTATCTCATCACCCATGTCTAATCTGCCTATTGCAAGATCTCCTTGGATTGCTTGATGCCAGGAGTTCAAGACCAGCCTGGGAAACATACCAAGATCCCATCTCTACAAAAAGTTAAAAAATTCGTCAGGCATAATGGCACATACCTGTAGCCCTAAGCTACTTGGGAAGCCAAGGTGGGAGGTTTGCTTGAGCCCACAAATTGGATGCTGCAGTGAGCAATGATCATGCCATCGCCCTCCGATCTGGTAACAGAGCAAGACCTTGTCCCCTGTAAAAAAGAAAAAAAGTTTGTCTTTCTGTGCCTGGCTTTCACTTAACATAATGTCTTCCGTTCTATTCATTGTTGCAAATTACAGGATCTCATTTGTTTTTTGTGATGAAATAGTCCTACATTGTGAGTATGTACCACATTTACTTTATCCATTCACCTGTTGGTGGAAACTTAGGCTGCTTCCACATCGTGACTCTTATGAATAAACATGGGAGTGAAGATATTTCTTCAATATACTGATTTCCTTTCTTTTGGGTATAAACCTGGCAGTGGGATTGTTGGATCATATGGTAGCTCTATGCTCAGTTTTTTGAGGAACCTCCATACTATTCTCCATCGTGTGCTCATAAAAATCAAAAATTAAAAAAAGACCTCCTTCAAGTTGTTTAATTTGATTGACTATTTTATTATTTCTAGAAATGATATTGGGTTCTTTTGAAAATGGCTACATTGTAATTCAAACTGTATCTGGTTTAGCCTGAGAATTTAATCACAGTTTTAGACATTTTAACATTTTCTTCTACCAAAAACTTTGTGAATCATGGAGAAAGAAAAAGAAGTTGGACTGTTTCCATTACTCACTGCTATTACACCAATTATTTAGTACCTGGTTTGTGGTTTCTTTTTCTTTGAGATATTTGCTCTTTCCTCTACCTTTTTATTTAAATAAATAGGACCAATAAGGAAATAATTCATACATGTTATGCATATAATATCTATTTTAAAACTTACCTGATGTTTTTCACATAGACTTGCCATGTATTATGTTTTTAATTCTTACATTTACATGTCAGATTAATGACTACTACACTTTTATTTAAATAGGTGTTTGTTTACTTAAGTAAATATACTTATTTTATAGTTGTGCCTGTGACTTTTTGGCACTTGAATGCTCCTGTTGGTTTTGTCTAGTGACAGTCCCAGGAGATTGTTCCCCAAGATGCTCAGTAATTTTGAACAATGACCTTGTAGGGGGAGAAAAAGATTTATTCCTCTCCTCATCATCATAAGGGTCATGTCTAATATCCCTATAACATAGACAGATTAACAAGAGAAAAGCATAACAAATTTATTTGATCATAGTTTTACATGACATGGGAGCCTTCAGAATGAAGACCCTAAGACACAGGGGTGAACTACTCATTTTTATGCTTACGTTCAATGAAGCACGGAAAGCCATGTAGAAACGTGACTGGACAAAAGGTGTGATCTAATGCCAATAGACAGTGGGGAAACCTAGCCAGTCCTGCCTGTTCAGATTCTTCTTGCCTTCTCTATTGTAACATTTCTTCCTCCCGTGTATCAGGCAGGACCGTTTCTGGAATGGGGGGCTCTTACAACCTACTATCAAACAAGGTAGGTCAGGTAATTTCTTTATGGCCAGCTCTTACACAGAAAGCTAGGAAAACGTTTGAGTAATATTTTTAGATCTGATGGCTGGCTTTGAGATCAAAGGTTTCTGGTATCTGTGACTGCCACAAGGAAGAAGGATTCTAATTTCTACGGCTAGCCCCCGGGAAGAATGAGGGGTGAGGAACAGGTGGGCAGGGCAAAGTCAGAGTTAAACTTTGGTTTTGAGGCTGCTTCTGAGACCTTGATTTGGGGTCTTTACTTCCTCCTTTCGAAAAGATGTTCATTTTCTCAGCCCCAACTACCTGAACTTTAGTAGGAATTTAACTGAGGTTTCTTGTTTAATCTAGGGTGAGACAGTCTTCTGAAGCAGTTTTTCATTTGTTGTTTCTGTTTACTCACACATGTCAACTACTATGCACCACTTTTTATGTTAAAATCACAGTTTGGAGAATCTTTTTTTTTCCCCTCAAAACCCAGACAGAAGTTGAAAACTTATGTGTCAACTTTCTGCACCTGCAGGTATTTTATTTTTTCAAACTCACATTTCACGCCATGTAGAATTCTTCAGATATTCTGGTTTATGTAGGGATCTTTGCTTTGACTTCACTCTTATAATCCAACAAAGCCTTGTATCTTGTCCCAATTTAGACTTTAAAACCAAATCTAGTTGGTTGCCAGTACAATACTTTCCCTTTCTTTACACTGCCTACCACAAAGCTATGGAAGCATCAACTCCTGCACTTATGCTCTGGTTTTCAATTTGCTGGTTCTTTTCTCTGTTTCTGGAACCTAGATATTGTGTTTCTTTTTTTCTTTCCAAGATTAACAGGTATAAAAATGAATTTTTGACTATATTTTCTTCAGAATTTGTATGCATTTGTGCGGACAGAATTTTGAAGTTTTCTTATTTTACTATGTGTCATAACAAGTTATGCATTCTGGTTTTACTTACATGTGAACATTTTCACATGAATTTTATACCCAATTTGTCAATAATTCTATAGCTCATATATAGATTAATTTAAAGAGTATTGATTAGAGGCAATGCATACATTGATCCCTTACCAGTATTTTCCTATGTTGAAAATTGCATTGTCCCATGTTTTAAATTGAAACATGTAAATAATTAATACTAATAACTGACCTGTAATTAATACCACAGATCTTTCACTTGTAGAAATTTGTTGTTGCTACCTTTAAATAGAGGTCCTACCTTCTTTTCCCCATCAAGATACTTTCACAGGCCAAAATAGTGGTTGTGAATTTTGCCTTGAGTTTGAAGTTTTCCAAGAATTCACTATAACACAAGTAGTCAGGTACCACTTGACGGTGTATGTCATAAAACTTTTTGCTCCTAGTTTAGATTATAACAGTGCAAAGTTAGCCTGGCCCGGTTCCAATAAACTGTTTCTAATCATTACCAGAGTTTTAATGAATTCATTATGAGATTTTCTATTTTAGCTCTAGCATCACTTTTTCATTTATGTTTAATAAAAATAAACTGTTTTCATTTTCCAGATATGTTTGACTACATTTGTGTTTTAATTATTCCCAAATCATTATACCTAACTTCCTACTTAAGCTACATTGTCCCTACAAGTCTGTTTAGTTATCCATGCACTGTAGTTACCTGCTTTACTTCCTCCTTTCGAAAAGATGCTCATTACTACTTTAGCAATCCTGACACTTTATTTTCTCTTCTACATCTCCCAACTGTCTCGTTTTTCGTATAAGGATATGGAATGTTCTATTCCTTGATGCTAAACTCATTTCTTTTTGCTCCTACATTTGGTGCTTTTAAAATGCCATGTCAAAAAACTTATGTTTCAGGTAATGAGTATGAGTATTCATGACCTTTTTCTTTATTGTAGACAAATTTGCCTTTATAGTTATTATTTACTATAATAAATCATAATACTATATGACCATAATAAATAATTTAAACTAAATTCTGCGCCTCAACAATTGACAACTTACCAAGAGAAAGTCACAGAGTTGTATTCATAAGAAGACTCATCAGAGACCAGTCGTCACTGTGTGGCTTTATTTGGTGTAGGTTTCTAAAATAGCTGGAGCTCTCATTTTAGAAAGTATTAGCACAAAATGGATAATTTATATGTACACAAATACTTGCTAGTAAAACATCTTTGTAGGAGTCATAGTTCATAAATATATTTTTCCACATCTCCAACTTCATTAATTTTCTCATAGTCACCCTTTAATAATATTTATTGAATTAAATTCTGTTAGAATCAGCCCACCAAACACAACTCAGAGGTTCTATATTTCTGAGCCCTTCACCTCAGCAATGTAAAGTTAGAAAGGTCAGTTGTCAGGTGCTTTAGATGTTCATCTGGATCACCTTAACAGTTTTTGCAAATCTGAAATAAATGAGGTCTATAAGGAAAACGTCCTGAAATTACTTCTGAAGAGCTGGAAAGTCCTTTTATCCAATTTATTAGACAAATAATTTAACAACAACAACAAAAAAATCCAAGTCATTGAAAATATCTATAAAGAACTCGGTTTGGAGTCAGCAGTCCATTTCAAAGTTTTTTGTTGTTCCTTTTAAATGAATCCAGGGTCTTTCTCTATTTTCAATAACTTTAATGGAATGTAACTTTTCCAGTGATTCTCATATAAAATTTTGTGAAGATCTTGTTGAAATACAGATTGCTGGGTTCCATTCTTAGAGTTTCAGGTTCAGTAATTGGGAATTGGGGTTCAAAAAGTTGTATTTTAAACAAGTTCCTGAGGATTACTGATGCTGACGGTCCTTGTGCCTGCCACACTTTGAGAACCAGTGAACCACTATAAGCATTATTTTTTACTCTATGCATAGATTATTGAACCCCCCGTATTAATATCCTGTATAATGCTATATTTTGTATTTGAATATAACAGTTAGGACTCTGTTAGTCAAAGTTTAGCATTTTCTTTCTTTCTCTTTTTCTTTCTTCTTCTTTTTAAATATGCACTTATTTTTAACTTATTGCCCTTTATAACATTTTTGAGATGACCGATTAGTAGTGTTCACTAGGCAATGGGGCAAAGATGACTATGGATCAAAGTTTGTATTATGCACTTACTTATTTAAACACTCTTTGTTTCTCATCTTGTTCCAAAAGGATTTAAAACAGGTCAATCAAAGTAAAGCTAATGAAACCACAGACTTAACAAAGCTGGAACCTGATTTCTGCAGCCCCTTTTTCTGGACTGAGTCATCCTGGTCCTACTTAACTTACCACAACTCAAGAAACCACAGTGGCCAAAAGAAGAATCATAATGATGATGGTGAGTTAACCTGAACTCTTGTCTCATTTTCAGACACATTCCAAATACATATTCCACAGCATGCCTGACTTTACTACACAAGGATCAGCAGGAAAGTCATCTCAACACCCCATCTCCCTGACACAACAACCAGCAGGAAACTCACCTCAACACCCCATCTCCCTGACACAACAACCGGCAGGAAACT
>NW_012123820.1:8218686-8232506 GCF_000951035.1 Colobus angolensis palliatus | reverse complement strand
CCCCATCTCCCTGACACAACAACCGGCAGGAAACTCACCTCAGCACCCCCATCTCCCTGACACAACAACCGGCAGGAAAGTCACCTCAGCACCCCCATCTCTCTGACACAACCATCAGCAGGAAACTCATCTCAACACCCCATCTCCCTGACACAACAACCAGCAGGAAAGTCACCTCAACACCCCCATCTCTCTGACCCAACAATCAGCAGGAAAGTCACCTCAACACCCCCATCTCTCTGACCCAACAATCAGCAGGAAACTCACCTCAACACCCCCATCTCTCTGCCACAACAACCAGCAGGAAACTGACCTCAACACCCCATCTCTCTGACACAACAACCAGCAGGAAACTGACCTCAACACCATCTCTCTGACACAACAACCAGCAGGAAAGTGACCTCAACACCCCCATCTCTCTGACACAACAACCAGCAGGAAACTGACCTCAACACCCCATCTCTCTGACACAACAACCAGCAGGAAACTGACCTCAACACCCCCATCTCTCTGACACAACAACCAGCAGGAAAGTCAGCTCAGCACCCCCATCTCTCCACCCCTGCCATACAGCAGCTGCAATGTATTCACCATCAACCGAGAAAGAAATCTATATTTATCCGGATGTGGAAGATGCTGAATTTACCGACAACTGACAAATTAGTCTGGAAGGAGAATGCATATAAAAATAGCCTACAGTGTGCCATTATGTTGTGACATAAATATATTGTCTCTTCCCTCAATGTATGCCAGAGGCAAATGAATAATGTTTCTGCAACATGAGTAATTTCTCATCTACGTTAGTCTGCCTTTTTTATTTTCTTTTATCTCTCTGAGTTTTCAACAGAGCTGAGGGAAAATCGTAATAACCATAGTGAATACCCAATGAAATCCATATAAGTAATTAGCAAAATCTCCATAGGCCATGTGTCTAATTTCTAATTTAGTAGAAAATGAAATTTAAATTTACTATTTCTCACTCCTCATAGCGGTATATTTATTTGTATATATGTATGCATACACTCATATTTCTGTAATAGCAACCTACTCTATATCTTAATATAAAATTCTTAGGCTTTTCATAATGTAGTCAGACAGATTTTTGCTCTTGGTTCCAAATGAATGATTTGACATTTTTGGCCCCAAATCAAATCATTTTCAATGAGGTGGTATAGTTTAGCAATTAAGAATATAGATCAGAAATGCTTGTATTGAAAGCCAACTTTATTTTTGCTCTCTGTATGACATTTGGTTAAGTTAGCTATCCTCTCACAACCTCCATTTCCTTATCTTTGAAACAAATATCAACCACACAGTCTTATTTAGGTTCTAAATCCATATTATCAAACCTATAGTTTAAAGTGTGATATTTAATCTTATTGAATTATGAGCAGTGCTAATGTTAGTAATTATTTAATATTATTAGTCACAAAATAAATATAGCAATAATATAGGCTTATTCAGTATACTTTGTCAACCATCCTGGCCACTGATCCCAACATAGCACTGACAACATTTTAGTTTATTTTCCTTAAAGATCATCTTTGAGCATGAACTCGTAAAGCTACCATATAAACTAAATACTCGTGTATCTTTCTCTTTTAGATTTTACAGAGCTTTGCTTACATATGTGTAACTTTAGTTAATTCTGTAACAGCCAAATTCTACTGAAGCCAAGGTAACAGATCCCTTCTACTCCCATCTTCCGTAATCATTCACTGCACTCTCATTATTTATCAACTACATTACAGATAAATGCTAATGTTCACAAGAGTTGCTGAAGATCATAGACACGGGTTCAGTGGGTGCTCATTATACACTTTTGAATAATAAAGCCAAGATCAGCACAAATCTACTAGATACGGGAAAGATCACAATGTTTGCATAAATTATTCTGTGTAATTGTCACTTCAAAATTGGGAAATAAAACATTTTTAACATGAATGTCAGTCAATGTTAGGTCAAATTTTTTTTTCACTTTGTATTATGGCAGTTCCTTAATCTCAGATACTTGAGTATAGAAATAAGATATTTATTAAAGAAATCCTTTATCTAAAGCTCAATAGAAGGTTTATGCTCATATTTTGACTCACTTTTGAGGCTGCTTCCAGTTCTCTTTGTAAAAATGCCTAATTCAAGGAAAGGACAGAAAATGCACAAGAAAAGCCTGGAGCATCATAGTTCCAGAAAACAAGAAAGTGTAATAAAAAACCTAAGAAAACAAGAGAAAACACAGAATGATGGGGTATGCAACAGGGATACAGGAGCCAGCTGACTGAGCTCCCAGTGGCCAAAGCTGGAACAATTTGAGCAAAATAAACAAATTAAAGAAGTAGTATTGTATTATATTCTAATGTATAAAATAAGTAACCACCAGTTCATACTGATATAAACAAGCTAGAAGCTAAATAAGTGGATGAAGAAAAGAGAAAAATCTCTTGTTCAGAAGAATTTCAAACAATTTATATAGATATTCAACCCTAAAAGAGATGGAAACACAACCCCCACTCCTTAACTGTAGGCTGTACATGGTAAATTCCTTTCAATGAGTCGAATATATAAAGAAAACAAAAGAGTAACTTTACAGTGGAAAAACCCGGCAAACACTACTCTGGTTAGGTGATCAAGGTTAACATTAACAGTCACAAGTCATGCTGAGAGAATATACCCTTGATACCATGTGATCAGAATGGCACAGCCTTGGTTCATCTTGTGCTACCGTAACAGAATACCTGATACATGATAATTTATTTAAAGAAAACCAAAACAGAAATGTATTTTCTCACAGTTCTAGAGGCCAGGAAGTCCAAGATTAAGGCAGCAGCCTCTGGTGTCTGGTGAGGGTCTGCTACACCCTCACATGGTAAAAGGCAGCAGGGCTAATGGAAATGACCACCATGTCCTCACACAGAAGAAGAGAGAGAACATAACTGCTATCCCTTTTTAAAGCAGCATTAATCCATTCAAAAGGGCAGAGCCCTCATGACCTAAACACCTCCCAGAAGGTGCCATCTCCCAGCACTGCTACGCTGGGGATCAAGTTTCCAACACACGAATTTGGAGGGAGACATTCAGACCACAGCAGGCAGGTTACTTTTATGGTATTCCTCCCCAAAAGCTACAAATCCCAGTTAAATCATGGCAAAAACATCAAACAAATTTCATTTGAGGGGTATTCTACAAAACATCTCTCCAATAATTCTTGAAATTGTCAGTGGTATAAAAAACAAGGGAAGTCTGAGAAACTGTCCCAGCCAGTAGGAGCCTAAGAAGGTGTGACTACTGAATGTAATGTGATATTCTGAATAAGATCCTGGAATAGAAAAAGAACTTTGGAGGTAATCTGAGGAAATACGAATAAAGTAAGAAATTTAATAATATATCAATATGCATTCAGTAATAGTGACAAATATACCATACTAAAGTGAGATGTTAGTAACAGAGGAAGCTGGGTCTGGTATATACAATAACTGGCTGTGCTATCTGCACCATAATTTTGTAACTCTAAAATGTTTTAAAGTAAAAAATTACTTTTTACAAGATCCATTTGTGGCCTATTAGAATAATTTAGTATGCATTTTAAGAGTTTCGAATTCAGTCTTCACCAAAGAAAGAAATTTCTGTTGTTTTCTAAAATTGCACGAATATACAGTAGCATTCATTCCCATATATCGACTATGACACGAAGATATTTAACAAATTATTTGAGCGTGGTATAATTGAGCAGAAATGGTGGGTGGGTGTAATTTTAAGTATCACAAATACAATTGCAATTGATTTTCAGTAATTCTCCCTCTGAGCAGAGCTGGTTTTGTATTTGAAAATTGCTCTGAGAGAAAACTAAAGCCACCAACAGACCTGACACATTATCGTTGTTATTTTAAAGGAAAAGTAAAATCCCCAAATCACAAATAATTGAATTTTTCTTCTCCCCTAGTTATTTTCCTCAGTTACATTGAAGGTACTTGTAAGAGTATATGCAATACTGTGCGTAGATTCTTTAAGAAAGCAATTTTTAATAATTATTTTAACAACAAGAATTATTTTCTACATTATTCATCTTCCTGGAGCAATTTCTCTCCTTATTTGGTTAAACAATTAACTAAAATGATGGTGAACGTTACGCCTTTAAAACAAAACTGAATTAAATGATAATGCAGTAATCCATCAATTCCAAAGAGTCTACTGATGGATCCAAATGACTTAGCATGTAGACACCTTGTTGAATTCATATTATATTTAATGCTTTGTATTCACCATTATAGCAGGGAACAAAATATTGTTTTAGTTAATCTCTCACTGTCAGTGCCTGAAAAGTTTAATAATCAAAAGGATTATTTTTTACCTGTATGTGAAAATGGACAACACTATTTGACAGCCCCTTTTAAAATATTTCAAATACCAGATTCACAGCAATAGTCAATAGGAAAAAAAGATCATTTAAACCTAGTATTAGTTACCAAAACAACTATTTATGATCAAATGTATTACTATTACATTTACATTCCTTTTCTTTTTCCAAGGCATTTTTTGCAAAAAGTACTTTCAATAGTTATGTATTTGTGTATATGTGCAATAAATGTTTAATATTTCAATTATAACTCTATAAACAAACTGTATAATGAAATTCTAACTATGAATGTGCTTTTGCTTTACACTAACCAAAAACACCTAGTCATCTACAGATAGTATTTCATTCATCAATGAAATAGTTTCATTAACGTTTCTCCACTTAAACTAAACAAAAGTCATTTTTACCTGAATGGTTTTATAATTTCAGAAAGTAACACAGTTCTGCAGAAACAAAATAATATCCGTTGAAGTTAAGAATTTCTGAGATTCTTGAAGGTCATATATTGTCTTTAACATAACTTTAGTCCAGAATATTCAGCATTTCAGGCCACATTTGATTAGCTGTGTTACATTTCCTCCAAAATTCAAATGGGGGATACTTCAAATAGCAAACCATATGATCTGTTCCACATTAAAAGTTCTCTTTTTTATTTCTGGAGGAATTTCTATACATCAAAAATATACAGTAATATCTACTTACTGTACAAGGAAAACATTAATTGGAATTTCTTTACCCCTCCTTAGCAATAAGATTATGGAACAAAGGTGGAAACTTAAGGGAGGGGAGTCAACTTGCCCAATTCTTCTCATGGTTCAGAGCCAGCCTTGCACAGAGGGACATGCTTTGAATAGCATAGTCATTTATTTTTCCTTAGTGGACCCCAATCATGGGTCACTTACAGTGAAATGAAAGGAAGGCCTTTTCTTCCTTAATTGAAGAATATCAAAGGAAGAAAGGAGACACAAGAAAAATGACCACCATGAAAAGGAAATTAAAATAATTTTATTGAACTGGCTGCATTCCGAGCCACCTACTATATGAAGTAATAACAATCAGTCACATTACCGCACATGATTAATACTTATGGCCAATCCTTACATCCCCTACCATCTATCCATCAGTATCTCAAGAAGATGTTAATCATATTACTTCTCAGCAGACTCTTCTCTGTTGCAACGTTGTCATTTCACCTGCCTTGTATGAAACAGTCTTCAAAATGCAACATTTAAGTCAGTTAAGTGTGGTAGAGAATGCAGCTATTTTTAAATGGTACACATAACATTTTAGGAAACAATGGTGTAACCAAATCAACTGCAAATCCAAATTATTTTATTTTAAGATACACCTGAACATTTAATATGTGGCTGTAATTTATCACCAAAGAAAAGTTGAGGTAAAAACATTTTTTTAATCTAAATTCTCTCTTCTATGCTCTTACAGAACATTTTTGTCTTCACTGTAATAAATTCTCATTTCCGTTAAAGTGGAAGTTTAGGAGTGGGTTAGCAGCAACCCTCAGAGTTTAGGTTGCGGCATCCTTCACACAGGAGCCTTTAATATTTAGGGGAATAATAGCCTATAAGTTATGGGAGTAATGATAATAGCTTTCATCTGTATAGTGCTTAACATTTTGCAGTATTTAGGCATATATTATCTGATTTTAGTGGTAGGTTTTATTTTTCTCCTTTCAAATATAGAGAAACTGAAGTTGAGAGATCACACAAGTAAAAATGACTGCAGTTAGACTTTTTATTAATTATTGACTATACATTTTGTGTTATTTTAACTCTGCATTTTTATACACTGATAAAAGAGTGATATTAATTATAATTGTATAAGCTGTCTTCCTCTGATATAAAAATCCCTATCATCCAAGAAAACTTAGGAAGTGCCAAAGCTGTGGTAGGTGTATGATATTTTCACACTTATTAACTTAATTGGGGAGCAACCCAATTATTCTTTAAAAACTGTCCCATTTTATGAACAGAAAGAGGAGTTATGCCAGGAGAAAGAAAATTAAGAGATATCATCAAGATGGCCGACTAGAGCACCCAGTACTCACCTTCTCCACAAAGAAGGACCAAACAGCAAATAGACAACCATATATCAAATAGAGCATTTAAGGGAGAATATGAATTCAGCGAGGAAGTGACAAAAACCCAGGCCCAATAACCCCTGCATCTCCACATCCAACCGTATCCACCCAAAGACATGGAAACTCCAGATGGCAGCATAGAGAGGCAAGTGAATCAGCCTGGAGGATCCGCTCAAAGCCACAAGGGACTACACACTGTGGGGAAAAGGAAAGGAGATCCCAGCAATGATATTCCCATCATAGACATTCGTAATCCTCACCACAGGGGAGTCTCTCTGCCCTCACAGTCTCTGAGCCTAACATAGTGAACTACCTGGAGTCCATAGGACTGCATTGGTCCAGAGAGAAAATTCATACTGACCTTCCAATAATCCCCAGAACCCAAGCCACTGCAGCACAGTGCTATTTTAGGAGTGGAGACATGACATGACCAGACTACATTCTGCCCTGGGGTCCAACAACTCCTGCATCTCCTTATCTTTGGAGTGCTGTCAACATTCACCCCAAACCACCCAGGGAGCTGTAGCATCACAACACTAGCTGGGCCCTTCAGTACAGCCACATCTCTGACACCTGAGCCCACACAGCATCCTGCACCCCAGAGAACAGCAGTCCCACACATCAGGGAGGTAACCTCAGGACATAGGGAGCCAAAGCACATGCTCCTCAGAGCCTGAGAGCCACATGCCTGGAACCACTGCCAACTAAAACAACTTCACTCCCTCCAGCAAGGAGGCTGTCACACACCAATGCATGCTGCCTGGAGACTCAACGTCAGGTCTGCCTAGCATGCTCATTATGCCACAGAGCCCCCCCAGTCCCTACAGGTGCCACCCAGAGGCCCACGAATTGGCTCACTCAGGACCCACTCCCAGCACCCACGTGCACTCTTTGGGAGCCGAAGAACCAGCCCAACCAGGGCCCACATGTGCCACGCAGGACCCAAAGACCAGTCCAAGTGTCAGCCTGTCTGGGGCTCAAGTACGCCATCCCAGAAGCTCAAAGACTGGCACATCCATGGCCCACCACCGCAACTCCTGGTGTAAACATTCACTGTTTGAGAGCTTGAAGATAGGCCCACCCAGAACCTGCCACCACTACTGCTGAATAAACCCATGCCTGTCAGTATCAAAACTGCCATGTGCCTTCATGCACTGACCAGGATCCTGAGGACTGACCTACCCTGGGCCCACCGCTACCACCGCTGATGCTTCTGCATGCACCCCAGGGGCTCAGGGACCAGGCATTCCAGCATGCCAGCCCCTGGAAGAGCTATACCACAGCCCTCACAAACAACTGCTGAAGAAATCATATGGTGAGTGCACTTCTGCACTGACTCAGAACCAAAGCCAAAGTACCACACACAACTCACACCATAGATGCATCTACAGAAAAAAGCCTTTCATATGAAATCTCCTTCATAAAATTGGAAGTGTTTATACCAGATGTGCAGATATCAGTGTAGAAACACAAACAACATGAACAAGCAAGAAAACATGAAACCTCCAAAGTAACACAATAATTCTCCAGTAATAGACCCCCAAAGTAAAGGAAATGTGTACACCTGAAAAATAATTCAAAATAATAATCTTAAGGAAACTTCATGAAATACAAGATAACACAGATAAACAATACAAAGAAACTAGAAAACAATTCATGATCTGAATGAGAATTTCAATGAAGAGACAGACATAGTTAGAAAAGAACCAACCAGATGTCCTAGAAATGAATAATTAAAAGAATATAAATACAAATGCAAATCAACTACAATACAATACAAAACAAACTACAATCAAGTGCTTCATCAATAGATTAGATTTCAAGCAGAAGAAAGGCTTTTTGAACTTGAAGATAGGTCTGTTGAAATAACTCTGTCAGAAAACAAAAAAGGGAGAAGAATAAAAGAGAATATATGATACCTACATGATGGTGGGACATTAAAGCAACCAAATATTTGAATTTTCAGTTCTTCAGAAAGTGAAGAGAAAACAAAATGCATAGATAACTTATTTAATGAAATAACAGATTAAAACCTACCAAGTCTAGCCAGAGATTTAGACCTCCAGACACAGGAAACTTGGAGATCTCCACATACGTACAATTTAAAAGATCTCCATGTCACATTATAGTCAACCTGTCAAAAGTAAAAGGCAAAGAGAGAATTATGAAAATAGCAACAACAACAAAAAAATTAAGTCAAATGCAAGGGAATCCTCATCAAACTAACAGCAGATTTCTTAGCAGACACCTAACAGGATCAGAGAGAATGGGATGATATAATATGCTGAAAGAAAATAACTGGCAACCAAAAATACTATACCCATTGAAGCTACCCGTAAGAAATAAAATATAAAGTCTTTCCTCAAAAGCAAAACTAAGAAAATTCATCACTACTAGACCTGTTCTACAAGAAATGTTTAAGGAATTTCTAAATCTGAAAGTGAATGGACCATATCCAGCATCCTGTAATCACAAGAAAGCATAAAAATTAATAATGATAGAGCAGATACACAAATAAGAAGGAGAAGGAAATAAAAAGTTATCACCACAGAAAACCACTGATCTGTAAAGATAAACAATAAGAGAGGAAGAAAAGAGAAAAAGTATACACAAAACAATCAGAAAACTGTGAACAAAAAGACAGCAGTAAGTTCTCATCTGTCAGTAATAATTTTAATCTAAAAATTATAAACTCCCCAATTATAAAATATAGACTGACTGAATGAACAAAAAAACAAGACCCAACTGTATTTGGCCTTCAATAAACTAACTTCACCTGTAAAGACACAAATAGACTATAAGTGAAGGGATAAGAAACATGTGTCACATATTTATGATAATGTGTAATATTATTATAATATAATGATAAATCATCAATTCAGCAAGAGGCCATAACAATTATAAATATATCCAACATAAAAGCACCTGCACATATAAGGCAAATATTATTAGAACAAAAGAGAGAGAGAAACTCCAATTCAATAACAGTTGGGGACTTTCAACTCTCTACCCTCAGCATTAGAAAGATCATCCAGACAGAAAATCAAAAAAAGAAATGTTGAATTTAAACTTCAAGTTGGACTAGATAGATAAATATATAGGAAGAAGACATTTAAAGAACATTTAACCCAACAGCTGCAGAATACACATTCTTCTCAACAGCATATGGAACATTCTCCAGGATAGATCATATGTTAGAATACAAAAATGTCTCAACAATTTTTTTTAATCAAAATAATTAGCTAGGTGTGGCGGTGCACACCTGTATTCCTAGCTACTTGGGAGACTGAGGTAGGAAGATTGCGTCAACCCAGGAAGTAGAGTTTGCAGTGAGTCATGGTGGTGCTATTGCCTTCCAGCCTGGGGCAACAGAGAAAGACTGCATTAAAAAAAATAAATAAATAAAATTATGTCAAGTATGTTATCTGACTGCAGTGAAATAAAACTAGAAAATAACGAAAAGAGGAACTTTGGAAATTATACAGATACGTGGAAATTAAACAATCATCTCCTGAATGATCAATGCATTGATTAAAAAAGAAAATCAAAGGATTTCTTGAAAGAAATTAAAACAGATATACAACATACTAAAACCTATGGGATATAGCATAGAAAGTACTAATAGGGTAGTTTATAGCAATACCTATGCTACATCAAAAAATAAAAATATTTTACATAAACAACATAATGATACATCTCAAGGATCATAAAATCAAGAACAAACCACACCCCAAATGAATACAAGTAAAAAACTAATAAAAATCAGAGTAGAGCTAAACAAAATAGAGATTAAAATATCACAAAGAATCAATAAAATGAAAAGATTTTTTAAAAGAACATAAAAATTTAAAAACCACTAGCTCAACTCACTTTCAAAAGAGAGAGAAGACCCAAATAAATAAAATCAGAACAAAAACCGGACTGATGTTATAAATCATACTACAGAAATATAAAGGATCATTAGAGAACAACTAGAAAACCTAGAGAAAACGAATAAATTCCAGGACACATAAAACCTACCAAGGATGAACCAAGAAGAAATAGAAACCTGAAAAGATAAATATCAAGTAATAAGATTAAATTAGCAATAAAATGTCTCCCAACAAAGAAAAGGCCTGGACTGGTAACTTCACCACTGAATCCACAAAGTTTTGAAAGAATTAACAGAAATTCTTCTCAAACTATTCCAAGAAATAGATGAGGAGGAAATTCTTCCTAACTCATTTTATGAGTTTAGATTTACACTGATTTCAAAACCAAAGACACAACAAACAAGAAAAACTACAGGCCAATAATCCTCATGAACATAGATACAAAAATCCCCAACAAAATTCTAACAAACCAAATTGAACAGCATATCAAAAAGATACTACATCATGATCAAGTAGGATTTATCTGAGTGATAAAAGGGTGATTCAACATATACAAATCAATAAAGGTAATAAAGAGCAAACTCCTTATGATCATATTAAAAGATGTAGACAAAGTATTTAATAAGATTTATCATCCTCTCATGATAAAAACTATCAACAAATTAGATAAAAAATGAACATACCCTCACACAACAGAGGCTATAGATGACAAGCCTACATCTAACATATACTGAATGGAAAAAAACTGAAAGCTTTTTCTCTGAGAAATGCAAGAAGACAAGAGAACCAGCTTTCACACTCTTATTCAACATAATCCTGGAAGCCCTGTTAGGACTTCCAAGATTAACCTAGAGAAAGAAAAAAATGGCACCCATATTGGAAAAAAGGAAGTCAAATTGTCTCTCTTTGCAGATCACGTAATCCTATATATAGAAAAACATAAAGATGAGAGAATTCCTAGAGTTTATAAACGAATCTAGTGAAGTTGTAGGATACGAAAAATAAACAGAAAAATCCATAATGTTTCTATACAACAATAAGAAACTAGCTGAAAAAAAACTTAAAACAAAAAAAAACTTAAAAATAAATTTAGCCAAAGAGATGAAAGATCTCTAAAATTAAAGCTATGAAATATTGGTGAAAGAATTGGAAGAGGACACAAAAATATGGAAAGATATCCCATGGATCAAAAGAATTAATATTGTTAAAATAATCACACTACTGAAAGCAATCTAAAGATTTACTGCAATCCCAATTTTAAAAATGACGTTATTAACAGAAATGGCAAAAAAAATCTAAAATGTCTATGGAATCACAAATAACCTTGTATAGCCAAGGCAATCCTAAGTAAAAGAAACAGAGCTGGAGACATTATACTATACCTGACTTCAAAATACACTACAAAGCCATGGTAACTGAAACAGCATGTTACTGGTATTAAAAACAAAAAACAACAATAACAACAACAACAACAAAAACAGAAATATAGACGAATAGAACAGAATAGAGGAACAAATCCATGTATTTACAGACAACTGATTTTTAACAAAGGTGCCAAGAGCATGCAATGGGGAAAGGACGATCTCTTCCACAAATGGTGCTGGGAAAACTGGATACTCATATGCAGAAAAATAAAATTTGGTCCTTGTCTTTCACCCTCTACAGAAATCAACTCAAAATTGATTAAAGACTTAAATGAAAGACTCACAACTATATAAACGACTAGAGGAAAACACAGAAGGACCACTTCAGGTCATTTGTCTAGGCAAAGAATTTTTTGGTAAGACCACAAAAGCACAGGCAACAAAAGAAAACATAGACAAATGGGATTGTATGACACTCAAAAGCTTCTGCACAGAAAAGTAAACATTCAGCACAGTGAAGAAGCAACCTGTAGGATGGGAGAAAAATTGCAAGTTGTATCTGACAAGTGACTGATATCTGAAATATGCAAGGAACTCAAGAAACAGCAAAAGGCGAATAATCTAATTTAAAGGATCTGAATAGCCATTTCTTAAATGTAGATATACAGATGGCCAACAGGTATATGAAAAAAATGCTCAACATATCTAGTCATCAGGGAAATGCATATTAAAACCACAGTGAAGTGTCACTTCACCCCACGTAGGAAGACTATTATTAAAAAGACAAAAAATAACAAATGCTGGCTAGGATGCAGAGAAAAGGAAGCTGAGAGGGAATGTAAACTAGTGCAGCTACTGTGAAGAACAGAATGCAGCAGCCTCAAAAAATTATTAATACAAATAGAACTTCCATGTGATTGAGCAGTCTCACGACTGGGTATTTATTCAAAGAAAAGGCAATCAGTATTTCCAATAGAAACATCTGCACCTCTGTTTATTGCAGCACTATTTGCAATGGCCAATATACAGAATCAATTTAGGTGCCCCAAAACAGATGAATGCAGAAAGTAAACGTGTTGCATATACCCAATTGAATACCATTGCACCATAAAAATGAATGAAATCCTGTCATTTGCAGCAACATGGATAAAACTGGAGGACATTACATTAAGTGAAATAAGCCAGGAACAGAAAGTTGAACACTACATGTTCTCACGCATATTTTGAAGCCGAAAAGTTTGTCTCATAGGAGTAAAAACTAGAACAGAGGAGACTAGGGGCTGGAAAGAGTAGGGGGAAAGGAGGGATGAGGAGGGAGTTATTAAAGGATTTCAAATTACAGCTAGACAGGAGGACTAAATTATTGTGTTCTATTTCACAGTGGATGATATTGTTAGCAATAATATACTATACACTTTGACACAGCTAGAAGGAGGATACTGAATGTTCCCGATATAAATAAATGATAAATGTTTGAGGTGATAAATATGCTAATTACACTGACCTGATTATTATACATTATCTGTATTGAAACATCACTACATACCCTGTAAATATGTGCAATTATTATACGTCTTAAAAAGAAAAGAAGGCCAGGTGCAGTGACTCATGCCTGTGATCGCAACACTTTGGAAGGACGAGGTGGGAGGATCACTTGAGGCCAGGAGTTGGAAACCAGCCTGTCCAGTCTGGACAACATGGTGAAACCCCTTCTCCATTAAAAATGTAAAAATTAGCCAGATGTAGTGGCAGGCGCCTGTAATCCCAGCTACTCAGGAGGCTGAGGTGAAAGGATCGTTTGAACTCTGTCAGGCAGAGGTTGCAGTGAGCTGAGATCGTGCCACTGAACTCCAGCCTGGGTGACAGAGTGAGACAGTCTCAAAAAAAAAAAAAGAAAAAAATTTGTATGCTATAAGACTTAGATGTGCTAGGCAACTCAAACTACAGCAAACAATTCATTATACAGAATTTTCAAACAAGAAACACTACTAGATTGCTCTCAATTACATTATTAAAATTTATTAATTATATTGACTATACAAAAAATTAAGTAGATTTGTATATGACATTCAATGTAAACAAGGTATACATTTACTATATTCAAGCACGTATTTAAGCTGCTTGCTTATTAGATT
>NW_012123820.1:8212530-8214471 GCF_000951035.1 Colobus angolensis palliatus | reverse complement strand
CTATAAAAAGCGAGCCCACGCATTGTTCGGGGCCCTCTTGTATGTTGTGGAACGGAGGGACCAAGTTCGAACTTGCATTAAAGATCCTGGCCGCTTGGCTTTGACTCTGGACTCTGGTGGTCTTCTTCGGGGAATAAATGGTCTGGGCATAACAGACAAACACCTGTGATCCCAACTGCTTGGGGTGCTGAGGTGAGGGGATTGCTTAAGTCTAGGAGTAGGAGGTTACAGTGAGGCAAACTGAGACACTGGAAGGAAGGAAGGAAGGAAGGAAGGAAGGAAGGAAGGAAGGAAGGAAGGAAGGAAGGAAGGAAGGGAGAGAGGGAGGGAGGGAGGGAGGGAGATGGTTCAGCTACTGCAATTAAAAATCTTTCTAGAATGGAGGCTCTTTGTCGGGTAGATTCCTTTTAGAAGTGTGTTTCCAGCCTGTAAGCCCTCCCCTACTCCTTCCCTAAGTGACTTTACCTTCACTGAGAACTGCTTGCTATCCCAGCAACGTTTGATCCTGACTGCCTAGGTTGTAATAAATGTCCCTGAGAAACAGAAATAGGGCATAAGTTGGATAAGTTTGCAGAAAATGTCCAATATGCTTTGTTTGCAGAAAATACCCAATGCGCTTTGTGAAGAGATAGAGAGAAAGCTGAGTAGACAATCCTGTAATACTGTGTACTCTGATAAGGGCTTGGTCGACATGATTGACAATATATTTTCAGTTGCCCTATTATGTGATTTTTATTTCTCCAGCAGTATTAATCTGATCAGCGCAAACACAGAGAAGACAAATACTTGATCGGGGCTTGAGTTCTGGCTACATCTCACTAGGTGTGGGCCTCGGCTTTAGTGTCCTGTCAGTGAAGATACCACTAGCACTTTACAGGTTTCTGTAAAAATCAAATGAGATATATGTGACAGAATAATACTACACTGAAGAACATTTTAGGAACCCTGTGGCTACGTATAATTCAGTTTTAGCAATGCTCTAGCTAGGTGGAACTCAGCTTGAAACCCACAGATGAAATAATCTAGCAAAACTCTAACCATTTTTTAAATTTGAAATTCTTTGTTGATTAATAAAGGATGAAAACTGGTGGTTCATCTGCATTATAGCCTTACAAATCATAGAGAAAACAGTTCAAGAGAAATTATAAAAGATGTTCTCTGTACATTTAGATACATTAATTATGAAATTTTACTCTTGTTTGTCTCTTACTTCATTCTCTTGTATACACAAACATACATACACAGAGAGAGACAGAGAGAAATGTGAGTACATATTATTTATTGTTTCAATATGCTGCCAAATGTTGCCTGCTCTACTAAGTCAAAAACCAAGAGACTGTGTACTATAATTTCCACGTCATATGTGTGAGACATTTGATTTTCATGGGCTTGGTAGAAATGGTCATGAGGAATTGCACAAGTCGGCATTATTAGCAGGGGTGTTACCTGTGGCTGAAGTGACTCTTTTGTTTCCTAATGTGTGTGCCTGTTGTCTACGTTGTGTTGTTCCGTCCTCACCTTAAGCCAAGATGCCCGTGGCTCACCGAGTGATGGCTTGGTCCACTGTGGTTTGTCAGCTATTCTGCTCTTCTCACAAGTGGAATCCGAGAGAGATTCTTTAAAAGAATAGAATCAACATTGTGTTGAAATATTGCTTTGACTTTTTTCTGTTTTCTGTTTACTTTCCATATTTATACACATTTTTCCTGGTAGAAACTTAGAAAAAAAATTATTTTAAATTTACGCTTGCAGTGGTATGACACAATACTATTTAACTACTTTATGGTATCCCACATTTTAATCATTATTATTATCATAACTATGAATGTTGAGCTAACATTATCACAAATAATAACGTTGAACTAAATCCCTGCCCCTTTGTTTGCCTTTCATTTCTTTC
The DNA here is from genome assembly GCF_000951035.1 of Colobus angolensis palliatus. Classification (NCBI taxonomy): domain Eukaryota; kingdom Metazoa; phylum Chordata; class Mammalia; order Primates; family Cercopithecidae; genus Colobus; species Colobus angolensis. Next base: position 8,212,571 of record NW_012123820.1, on the reverse strand, counting down.
TCTTAGTCTTGGTGACTTAGCTTCAAATAATCCACTGTGCC